>NC_059287.1:13050118-13070118 GCF_017591435.1 Portunus trituberculatus | reverse complement strand
TTCACACTTCATTTTCCTTCATTTTAGCCTAAGGTTAATAAAAAAGCTTATATCAAACTTTCTTAAAAAATAAAACTAATTAACTTACAACTATTTATGTCTTTTCTTTGTGTCCTATATTGCATCCTTCCCCACTTCATTTTCCTTCACTTAAGCTTGCGTGAGAAAAACAACCTTGGAATAATTCAGTTAAGCGCTGCGGGAGTGTGTGGGAAACAGGGTGGAGGACGCTGCGGTGTTTAGTTTATTAATGTTAATTTGCGAGACTAGCAGAGTACATGTTGGTAAGCTCTCTTCTCCAAGGTGAGGGTTTAGCGAGGCAACACACGACGCCGATCCCCATTAGCACTTGGAGAGAGGGAGAGGGAGAGGGAGAAAGAGAGGAGAGGGAGAGGGAGAGAGGGAGAGGAAGAGATAGGGAGAGAAAGAGGGAGAGAAAAGGAGTGTGGTCTGAGTAAAATTGTTTGTATGACTTTACTGTGTGTGTGTGTGTGTGTGTGTGTGTGTGTGTGTGTGTCAGTATGTGCTAGTGTCTCTTAAGTGTAGATTAACACACACACACACACACACACACACACACACACACACACACACACACATCTTTCCTGTGATTCACCTCCTTGGGAAAAGAAAGTTAAATGCATCAGGAAAAAGCAAGACGATTGAATGAAACGTTTACCTAATGGCCAACTGATTACTGGAACGTGGAAAGTTGTTCGTCCTCTCCTCCTCCTCCTCCTCCTCCTCCTCCTCCTCCTCCTCCTCCTCCTTGAAAGTACCTGAGGAGCGTCGCCTTTCAGCTGATGGCGTTTCTCACATTCTTTTCCTTTTCTTTCTAGGAGGAAGGAAGGTTTAGGGAGCGCCTCGCCGATCAGGGTCGCGTCTCACTCAACCTGTTTTCCTACTCATTCTTGCGTTTTTTTGGGATCTTGTTCTCCAGTATCTATTTCCGTGGACTCAATGAATATATGTGTTGATAAATATTCGTATGATGTGAGATTGTAGATAAATGATGTAAATTATGAGACAAAATAAATGCACAAATTAATATGTATTGACTGAATGAAGCTTTAATTAGATTTTGTTTATCAGCTGATGACGAATAAGGAGATACTTGTTCGTTGACAAATGAATATGTAAATTGAATCTTTTCCTTTTAGTCGATAAGGACACGAATGTAAATATATGAATAGATCCTTCCTTATAGTTTTATCCTTAGGTAAAGTTAATGAGTAGACAGAGAAATAGAAACAAATACAAATTGCAAACTTTTCTCATCAGGTTTATAGAAACAATATAACTCTTATATAGATGAAAATATAACGTTCATCAGTTTTCTCGAATTTTTGTATAGTAACGGCTATGAACATTCGACAACACTCTCTTCGACAAATAAACACATACAAGCAAGTAAATAATAAAGGAACAAATGCATAGATATAACACAAGAGAGAACCATAACGTAAACTCTTGAGCTCTCCTTCAAATCCCTCGGAAAGTACCCGTGGACATTGTAAACCCAAAATACAGCACGCCACACCTCCACACCATACGATACCTGTGCTGCGGAATACTTTATCGCGCGCCACACCTCACGGGGGAGCATAGGAAGGAAGGAAGGAAAGTTCAGGAAAATAGGGGAAATATAGTATAAGATGTAGTAAAGTATAAGTAAATAATGTGTGATATAGAGAAAGTAAGGATGTAAGGTTTGGAATATGTATGAGATGTATAAGGCGTAAGTAAGGTAGAATACAGGAAAGGGAAAGTATAAGATGTAGATGGAATTAGGTAAAGGAAGAGAAAAGTATGTCTAGGAAAATTCTAGGTATGGAATGTACATGAAAATATCTGAAGTAAAACAAGGAAAGCATAATATAAAACTAAAGTGGATGTCTGTGGGTGTGGTAAGAAGGGCAGGTCTGGTGTGTGCAGGTGTGAGTGCAGCGAGGAGACACCTGTGGACCGGTGCACCTTTAGTGGGCGGGACAGGTGTAGTGAAGGTGTGTTTGTGCAGAAAAGTGCTGAGAGAATTTAGATACAGAAAATTGTGTTAGTTTTTGTTTAGATGATAGATTATTGAGATGAATGACAAGGTGATGTATACTAACCTAACCCAATTAACCTAACCTAACCTAACCGAACCTAACCTAACCTAGCTTAATCTAACCTAGCCTAATCTAATGTCATCTTACCTAACCTAACCTAACCTAACTTAACCTAATTTAATCTAATATTACCTAAACAAACCTAGCGTAACCCAATATTAACCTAACTTAACCTAATTTGATATGATCATACCTAACCTAACCTAACCAAACCCAATTTTAACCTAACCTAACCTAAACTGATCTTACCTAAACTAACCTTACCCAATTTTAACTTAACCTAACTTATCCTAATCTAACTGAATCTTTCTATCAAACTAGTAATTACAATATCACAAAATTCAGGAACCTAAGGAAATCTGTCTAGTAAAGAATCTCGTCTTGACAGACCGTTTGGTAAATACACAAACACATAACTCACAAATTATGGTCATAGAAACAGCAATAAACATTTACTTACACACACACACACACACACACACACACACACACACACACACACACACACACACACATACAAGATAACCAGTGCCATTTCTCTCGGCCTGACCACTCTCCCCTCTTACCCTCTATCTCCCCCTCCCCTTCCTCCCCTCAGCACCTCGCACGCAGGGAAAAACAGCAATAAGATGGAAGGAAAAACACAACATCCATCGTGACCCGCAAAACCTTCGTACACGCAAGAAATAAAACATACTATTTCTTTTGCACGAACGGTATCCATTTTTCTGCCGTGACTTATGTATTCCGTGAAGACGAACGAAAGAAAATGGAAAAAAATGTTAGTATTTGTATTCGTCACTTGTGTTATTGCTTTTTTTTTCGTGTTATTTCATTTTTTTTATTTTGGTAAATTTTTTTTTTATTTAGCTATTTCTTATATGGATTTTTTTTTTATCTCCATTTAAGGCAAGCATAGGTAAATTGTAAAGAAATCTCCCATAGGTTAGGTGACATTAATTTTTGGTAGAGTGTGTTTGTTGTGTAAGGTTAGATAAGGTTTGGTTAGGTTACATGAGGTTAGACAAGTTTAGTTTAGGTAATGTTACGTAAGATTAGGTTAGGTTAGATCACATTAGGTTAGTTTAGGTTAGGCTATGTTGCTTTTACGTTACGCTAAGTTAAATTGGGTTATGGAAATTACTTTGTGGAATATAAATGTAGGAATATTCGTGTGTGTGTGTGTGTGTGTGTGTGTGTGTGTGTGTGTGTGTGTGTTTTAACCCTGTGTGGGTGGCTGGCAGTTTCAGCAGTTTTACGTCAGCATGGCCTGCAATAAAAACATTATGCATACCGTGCTTTGAAAATGGTGAGGGTTAATAGGATGAATGGCGTAATGATATGCAAATAAATATAATAACTGTGTGTGTGTGTGTGTGTGTGTGTGTGTGTGTGTGTGTGTGTGTGTGTGTGTGTGTGTGTGTGTGTGTGTGTGTCTAGTTTTTGCTTAACATGTAATACTCCGTTTGCGTTTTCAACATTTTCAAAGTTTCATACAATTTATTATTTTATTTTCGTGGTCGTTTTGCTACAATTTTTACTCGGCTTACCGCTTTCCTTTCTCCGCTTTTTTTTTTCTTTTCCACTTTCTTTCCTTTCTGTTCTCCATTTTTCCTTGACATTTCCCTGGTTCCTTGTTTTTATTTTTCACTTCTATTTCCTTCTTTTTACTTATTCACTTTCCATCTTTTATTCAATCTTTCCAGTCTCTTCTGATTTGTCCTTATTTTACTCTTTTCTTTAATATATCCATTTTCCTTGAATTTCCTCCTTGTTTTCCTCTCGATATTCCTTGTCTTACCTCTTTTTCATCATCATATACCTGTTAATTTTTTCCCCCTTTCTCTTGTTTTGTTTTCCTGTTTTAAATTTCCATTTTCTTGCCTCCAACTTACACGACATGCTTCTGGAATTCTGTATCATGTTCCCTGGTCCTCCTCCTCCTCCTCCTCCTCCTCCTCCTCTTCCTCCTCTTCCTCGTTCCTCCTCCTCCTCTTCCTCTTCCTCTTCCTCTTGCTTCTGCTGTGTCAAGGTTAGTAAATTAGCTTCGTGTAAACACCTGGCCTTCTGTTCTCTATACATTCTCCCCTCTGGTTATTTTTTTTCCTCTTGGGTTACATATTTCTTTCATTTTCCTTCCTTGCTTCCTCCTCCCCGCCTTTCACTTTGTCATGTAAATTATTCTCTTTGATATGTCATTCGCTAAGAGAGAGATTCAGTCCCCCAAGCCAATTTTAACTATTTATTTTAGCTCTTTTATATATTTTCTGAGGGTTTTTTTTTAGTGGTTTGTTTCTCTTTTTTTTTTTTTTGTCTATCTTGTCGTTTGATGGTATGATTTTCTTTTTTATTTTGCCTTTTTTTTTTTTTTTTAGTTTATATTTTGTTACCTATTCTCTTCGTGATTTTTTTTTTTTTTATATGCGCGAACACAGATGCACTTGTACACACACACACACACACACACACACACACACACACACACACACACACACACACACACACACACACACACACACACACACACATTCCGTTTAGATAAGTATCGATTTTTGTCTTTCTCGCATTATATCACACACACACACACACACACACACACACACACACACACACACACACACACACACACACACACACACACACACACACACACACACACACACACACACACACACACACACACACACACAGAGAAGGTCGTCAGTATAGCATGTGGTGTCCTCGGCAAAATGGACCTCTGATGAAGGTAACTGAATTCCGATATCAAGGTCTCTCTCTCTCTCTCTCTCTCTCTCTCTCTCTCTCTCTCTCTCTCTCTCTCTCTCTCTCTCTCTCTCTCTCTCTCTAACATTATTATTCAGGTTCTAATTATTTTCTTTCATATTTTCTTTCATATTTTACAATTTTTGTGATGCTGATGCTACTCCTTATTTTTTTTCCTACTACTACTACTACTACTACTACTACTACTACTACTACTACTACTACTACTACTACTACTGACATCAAACTATAGTAGAGATTAATCACATAATTCAGTCACTCTCTTCCTTCCATCCTACCTTCCTTCCTTCTTAACCTTCCTTCTTTCCTTGCTTTCCTTTCTTCCTTCCCTTCTTCCTTTTTTTTCATTTCTCTTTTCTTCCTTTCTTCCTTCCTTCCTTCCACTCACTAACACTCACACCTCCTTTACTACATGCACATTTTCTTCCTACTAACACCTTCGTTCCTCTTGTGACTTACTCTTCCTTCCTTGCTGTGAGTTCCCTTCCATCCCTTTCACTTGGCCTGCCTCCCAGGTCGCTGCCTCTCGCCAAAGGGAGGTTGAAGGGAGCATGGACGCGATTGTTGGGAATATCGTCTTTAGGGGAATTAGAAAGCCAATGGAACTGAATACCTGCCAGGCTTCCCGCGGTGAGGGGAAAACCTGCTCTCTCCTTCCTCACCTGACGCTCCTCCTCCTCCTCCTCCTCCTCCTCCTCCTCCTCCTCCTCCTCCTCCTCCTCCTCCTCCTCCTCCTTGCCTTACCTAACCATTCGTGTACCTTGCCTTACCTAACCATACGTGTACTATGTCTTGTACTTGTCTCCCTAGTATGTTGATTAGTCTTATGTGGTGTCTTGTATCTTTATGGCCTTACCTGTATTACGCTACCGTACCTAACCTGACCTGTATTATTCAACCTAACCTTTTAATCTAACTGAACTTAATTTTGTATACAATTTTTTTTAGCTTATCTATGCTAATTAGTGTTATATGGTTCCTTGTATTACGTTACTTAATCTAACCTAACTTAATTTTGTACACTACCATATTTTAGCTTACCTGTTCTGATTAGTCTTATACGGTGCCTTACATATGTATAGACTTTATCTTGTCTTATCTTATTTAACCTAACCTAAGTCCTGAACTGCGATGAATGGCAATGTAGCTCTTTGTATCTATTTTATTTCATTTTATTTTTCACAGGATTTCAACGTGAAGGGTTTTACTATTTTTCATCATTTAGTGTATTTTTAGAACTTCCTGTTGGTCTTAAGTGATGAATTCTTGCGACTCTTCAGTAACAAGTAACAGCAAGGCTAGTGTATATTTTATTTCCCAGATATCCATGTATGATTTATTTATCCAGTTTTTCTTATCATTTACCTTTTTCGAGTTCTCAATTAACACTAAGTAATTCAAAATGGAGTCGAGTGCTAAAAAATAGGAATAAAAAGAGGAGTGTATTTTATTTACTAGATGTACACGAGAGATGTATAATTGCTTTTTTCATCGTCTCTCTAGTAAAGCTCTACTGAAGTGATTAAATTCCAGGTAGAGAGATATGATACGCAGGAAGGAAGGACAAGACCAGTGTTTATATAGAGAATTCCTGTGTGAGGCATATTGTTTCCATCATATCTTTATATTTGTACGGTTGGTAGAGGTGATTGAATGCCTGTTAGTGCTAAGTCTTGGGAGAGAAATGGACTTGTGCCTTTGTTTGTAGCTTATAAAAAGAGTTCACGCTTTGATTCTGATGCTGCTGATTGCTACGTGTTGCTGTGAAAGGGTTAATTTCTTCAGTACCAGGACACGTTTTCATATTTATTCTGTTTACTATTTGTTGATTTTATACTATTGAGACTCTTATGTTTGGATTAAAATAGTCAAGACTCTGGCCATTAACCCTGTCAGTACTGGGACGCATTTTTACTATGGGTTGTGGGTATGATTAAACGATTTTATTTACATTAGGAAGGGTCTATGGAAGTAAAAAGATTAATGGCCAGAGTTTTCACTATTTTAATCCCCACATAAGTTTCTGAAGCTGTATAAAATCACCAAATAGTAAGCAGACTAAATATGAAAGCGTGTCATGGTACTGAAGGGGTTGATCTTCTGACATCTATAGACCCTTTCTAATGAAAATCGAATCAAACCCAAAACTCATGATAAATATGCGTCCCAGTACTGAAGGGGTTAACACTAAAATAAAAAAATCTCCATAACAGAAAGCCCCAGATGTTAATAATACTTTTTATCATTTTCCCCATAGTAGCATACCATTAGAGACTACAATTCAAGTGGGCTTTTTTTTTTCTAATATTAGTTTTTTGTCCTTGGTAATTCTCCCTCTTACATAAAAAAAAAAAAAAAATAGCACCCCGTAGCAGCAGAACATGACGCGGTGACTTACCAACACAACGTAAAGAGAATCACAACCTAACCTAACCTAACCTAAACATTACTCCGTCGCTGGTCGCCTCGTCGCCTCGCTCTCCTGATTGGTTCATCAAAGTTTTACAAAAGAGTGGAAAGTTTTGAGGTGACATTTTCCTTTCGTTGCCTCGTGTCCCCATTGGCCTCCCTTGTACCTCTCCCTCTCTCCTGCACCTCTCCCTCTCCCCTGCCTATCTCCCTCTCCTCTGTCCCTCTCCCTCTCTCCTGCCTTCCCAAACACCCACATACTGATAAACACTCGCCCTGTTTGACGCATTACTCCAATTTCCTCCGCTTGCCTGCAGGGTTGCGACGAGAGAGAGAGAGAGAGAGAGGGAGAGGAGAGGAGAGGGAGAGGGAGAGGGAGTGGGAGGCAGGAGAAACACGAATAAGGGAGTAATGTGGAATGAAATGAAAGTTCTGGCTTCTGACTGGCAGGTAAAGGCTAAATAGTCAGATAAACAGACAGGTGTGTGTGTGTGTAAGTGTATATGTGTGTGTGGACAGGTGAGAAATGTATATAAACACAGAGATAGACTCGATGACTGGCATATATAGGTAGACAGATAGACAGACGGGGCTTGAAGTAAATAGTTAGACAGTAGACAGATAAATAAAGGAGTAAATACATAGAGATACAAGTAAATAAATAGATAAACAGACAGACAGGTAGGCATGCATACTCTTGCGCCTTTAAGAGAGAGAGAGAGAGAGAGAGAGAGAGAGAGAGAGAGAGAGAGAGAGAGAGAGAGAGAGAGAGAGGCAAGTATGAACAGAATTGCTGTGTGTGTGTGTGTGTGTGTGTGTGTGTGTGTGTGTTGCGTGAATGCCAACACTTGCAGTTCATGTTATGTTACATTATGTTATGCTACGTTAAGTTGTGTTATGCACGGAACAATCCCTGAAAACTAGTCCATCTTGTGACGACAACACACACACACACACACACACACACACACACACACACACACACACACACACACACACACACACACACACACACACACACACACACACACACACACACACATATCCCGTCAGGTACACACACGGAATGGGAGAGGAAAACAAGTTATCTCCTCCTCCTCCTCCTCCTCCTCCTCCTCCTCTGTAACTCTAGGGGCCTCAGGACGTTTAGGAGACATAAAAAGGGCATGGGCGAAGGATAGGGAGAGGAAACGAGAATGAACACGAGAGAAATAGAAGTAGTAGTAGTAGTAGTAGTAGTAGTAGTGGTGGTGGTGGTGGTGGTGGTGGTGGTGGTAGTAGTAGTTATAGTGGTTATAGAGAAAAATGAGAACTATAGGAATTTAAGATGAATAGAAGAAGAAGGAGGAGGAGGAGTAGGGGAGGAGGAGAAGGAAGAGGAGGAGGAAGAGAACAAGAGCAGTAGTAAACGAAGGAGAAAGAGAAATAGAAGGGAGATTAAAAGTAAAGGACCAAATTGGAAAAAAGAGGAGAAGGAGGAAAAAGAAATATATGACAAAAGGGGAGCAGGAAAAGGAGAAGGAGGAGGAGGAGGAGGAAGAAGAGGAGGAGGAGGAAAAGAAAACTCGGTGCCTTAAGGGTGTTTGTGTAAGGAGGGGTCGGTGAAGAGTTTTGAAAATAAAGTGTAGAGAGAAAGATAGTAAAGTAAAGGGAAAAAGTTAGGAATTATTAGAGAAGAGAAGGAAGAGACTTTTTACTTTATATCCTTTTTTCAATCTTTCATGTAGTTTTGTAAGGAAGATGTGTGTGTGTGTGTGTGTGTGTGTGTGTGTGTGTGTAGAGAGAGAGAGAGAGAGAGAGAGAGAGAGAGAGAGAGAGAGAGAGAGAGAGAGAGAGAGAGAGAGAGAGAGAATGTTGGGAGCTATATCTAGACAAGAAAGGTGTTTTGATTTTTGATTTTCTTATATACAAATATTATTTTTATATTTTTGACTGTTTTCTTCCTTTTTTTCCTTCCTTCTTTTTAACTTTATATAGGTTTTGGATACTAGAAATAATTTGATGGGTTTTACTCTCACTCTCTCTCTCTCTCTCTCTCTCTCTCTCTCTCTCTCTCTCTCTCTCTCTAGGACATAAGCAATGTAATTCAATATATCTGATCTCTTGTTCTAACCTCCTCCTCCTCCTCCTCCTCCTCCTCCTCCTCCTCCTCCACGCTCCTCTGTTGGCCTCTCCACACGCCCTTGCTTTACCTTTCCTGTCCTTTGTTCCTCCTCCTCCTCCTCCTCCTCCTCCTCCTCCTCCTCCTCCTCCTCCTCCTCCTCCTCCTCCTCCTCCTCCTCCTCCTCCTCCTCCTCTTATTTCCCTCTCTCCTCTTATCCTCCTTGTACTCTCTCCACACTTCCTTGTTTTCTCTTTGCCTGCTTATGTTATTTCCTTTTCCTCTTCTTCCTCCTCTTCCTCCTCTTCCTCCTCTTCTTGTTTTCCTTTCTCCTTCTGTTCGCTTGGTGGTTATATCTCCTCCTTTTTCTCTCTCTCTCTTCTCCTCTCTTCGCTGGTGTTAATTGGTAAAGGAGAGGAGAAGGAGAGGAGAAATGTATGAAGGGAAGAAGGAAAAGTAAGGAAACGTAGAACAGGAGAGGAAGGGAAGAAGAGAGATGGAAAGGAGAAGAAGAAGAGTAAGAAGAGAAATAGGAGAAGGAGCAGGAAGAAGAGGAATTGATGAATGTAGGATAAGAATAGGAGACACTGATGATAAAAGAGAATTAGAGAAAAGTGGAGAAAGGAGAGAGAGTAGAGAAGTAAAATGAGGAGAGTGTGAGAGAGACTTCTAATTAGAGGTGTGCAAGAGACTTCTAATTAGAGAGAGAGAGAGAGAGAGAGAGAGAGAGAGAGAGAGAGAGAGAGAGAGAGTGAGAGTGGAGAGGTTCGAGGAGAGAAAGGGAAGGGAGGGGAGAGGCAGGAAAGGGAAAAAAATGAAAAAGATGAATAGTAAGAGCCAGGAGGGAGAGAAGATTCCATAGGAGGGAGGAAGGAAGCGAGGACAAGACTCTGAAAGGGAGAAGCTGTAAAGTTAATTAGGGAAACTGTCCATTGATTTCTTGTTAATTAAAAGGTATTATTTATCTGACTCTACTAATGATGATGATGAAAAGTTAATAAGCCTACTTCGAGACGCATGTGTGTTGAGAATGACTTGACGAATTATATGTAGAAATGGCCCAAATATAATTCCTCAGTGAGTATTGAGGAAAATAGAGGAAAGAAATGTGGGAAATGAATAGTAGAGAATAAGAAAGAATATAAAAGAAAAGAGAAGAAAATTTAAATGCTTTAGTGATAAGATATGAAATTAGAAAAAGAAATGAGAAATTAAGTCATAACGAAAAGAAAAGAAGGAAAAAACACGAGATAGAGAAATCATGGTAGAATATAGGAATGTAGAAATTTAATAGGAGGAAAATAGGAAAGAATATAATAGAAAAGAGAAGATGAAAACTAAATGGTTGAGTGATAAATATGAAATTAGAAAAGGAATGAAGAACGAAGTCATGAACGAAAAAAATGAAAAGGAGAACAAGATATGGAAATAATCACATTAGATATATATATTTTTTAGGCATGAAATTAGAAGAAATGAAAAATGAAGTCATGAACGAAAAGATAAAAGAAAAGGAGAACGAGATAGAGAAATAATCGCAATAGTTAGATAATTTTTAAATGATGAATCTAAAAAAAAAAAAAATAAAAGATATAGAATTAATGGGACAGAATAATGTATGTACAAGAGAACAGTCAGTATTGTGAAAATGTATTTGAAATGTGCAAAAAAAAAAAAAAAAAGTGAAAAAGTAAAAAAAATAAATAAAGTGAAGACGAAATAATGAAACTCGTAAATAATGAAAAAAAAATCCAGTGATAGATAGGAAGATAATTAAAATAAATAAATAAATAGCAGTTAAAAAAAAGGAAGTGAAATAGAAAAAAATGTATATAAAAAAAACTGAAATTCTGAAATTCTGAAATGACGTTAAAAGGAAAAATTTCATGTCATAGATACGAAGAAAAAAAATATACAAAAAAAAAAAAAAAAAAAAAAGTGAAATAATAAACCAAAATAATGAAATGCATTAATGACAGATGCAAACAAATGTGACAAAAGAAAATTAGATAAAAAGGAAAGCGAATGATTACTGATAGAGGGAAGAATGAATACAAACACCAGGGAGAGCAGTGACCTAGGTGTCTTAATTAAGTTCTCACTCTGACTAGAAAAAAAAAGCAGAGAGTGTAACCAGTGAGACAGGTAAGAGAACGAGGAGCAGCTGCAGACTTGTTGGTTCTTATCAGAGAGAGAGAGAGAGAGAGATATCATGTTAAGAGAACCAGAACGTGTATGTATGTGTTTATTTGTATCTGTCTGTATGTATGTCTGTCTGCCCTAGTTCTGCTCATATTTTTCTTCATTTTTTTTTTATCTATTCGTGTATTTTCTCTCTAATTTGTCTCCGTGTTACAAGAAAAAATGAAATATGAAGCTGAGTTAATTCCAAGAGTTATTTTAGACTTTGGTAATTTTCCTCTCTCTCTCTCTCTCTCTCTCTCTCTCTCTCTCTCTCTCTCTCTCTCTCTCTCTCTCTCAAATATAGCCTGGAATAAAGAAAAAAATGAAAAAAACCAAGAGGGATGAGAGGAAAAGAGAAAGGAAGAGGAGGAAGAGGAGGAGGAGGAGGAGGAGGAGGAGGAGGAGGAGGAGGAGGAGGAGAAAAGAATATGAATAGGAAGAGAATGTGGAGGAGAGAGAAGGAGGGAGAGGTAAGGAATGAAGTGTAGGAGGAGGAATAGGGAAAATATGATAAGAGCATAAAAAGAGAAGGAAGAGGAGGAGGAAGAGAAGAATAAAAAATGAGAGAAGGAAGAAATGCAGAGGAATATAAATGACGAAGAGGGGAAATAGAAAAAATAAGATATAATAAAAGAACAAGAAGTGGAAGAGGACAAGAACAAAAAAGATGGAAAGCGGACGGAAGAAGAGTAGGAGGAGGAGGAATCTGGAAAAAAAGAGAGAATAAAGAAGATGGGAGGAGAAGGAAGGAGGAGGAGGAGGAGGAGGAGGAAGAAGAGGAAGAGGAGGAGGAGGAGGAGGAGGAAGAGACAGAAAGCGAGCAACAATGAGAAATTTGCTCCATAAATCTGCATATTCTCTTCCCATCCTGTCGGCGGAAAAAGAGACCGCATTAATTTCATTCTCCTTTGGGTTACTTACTTTCCGCTTGCCTTAATTGAACGGTCATAAGCACATTTTTTCCCTCGGGTTATGTCTAATATTTGTTTATGTTGCCGTGGCGAGGCGGGGCTTATTATTCATCCTTTGCCCTCAGAACAGACCTCACCAGACCAAACCGCGCGAGGGCAGACTTCACTAGCCTCGCCTATGTGATTTTTGAAGTGATGTTTCGGGTTGATTTTTATTCAGTTAGGTTAGGTTAGGTTAGGTTCGGCAAGTGGTTCTCAAATATGAACCAGACCTCACCAAACGAAACCTTATGAGAGCAGACTTTATTAGACCTGGCTGTGTGATTTTTGGAGTTGATTTGTGTCAGTCAGGTCAGGTTAGGCACTGGGATGAGGATAGATTTTCCTAGACCTACCTCTTCTGCTTTCTGATGTGATGTGACTAGAGTGCTTTGTGCCTTGTGTTGCCATGTTTCGGTTTGATATGTGTTTAGTTTGTTAGGTTAGAGTGGGTGAATGCAGAGGAATATCAGCTCGTGTTTCCCTACCACCCACCCACTCTGCAAATTTGTCTAGATATACACAATAGGTTAACTTAGGTACTGCTTCTCAAATATGGACCAGATCACGATACACAAAACTGCACGAGAGCTGATTTCACTAAACTGGACTGTGTGATTTTTGATGTATTTTATGTTGACTTCTGTTTGGTTAGGTTAGGTTAGGTAAGGCGCTGGTTGTCGAATATGGACGTGGCCAGACTTCACTAAACATGAGCGTGTGCTTTTTTTTAATTGATGTATTGGTTTGACTTCTGTTTAGTTAGGTTAAGTTCTCAAACTGTATGAGGGTAAACATCACTTGACTCTCCTTTGTGCTTTTTGCTGGTATTTATGGGATTGACTTCTATTTACTTAGTTTTGATTAAGTTAGGCGCTGTTTCTCAAATATGACCAAACCACATTAGACCAAAATGTACGAGAGCAGTTTTTACTAGACTTGCCTGTGTGGTGTTTGCTGTGATGTTTGGGGTTGACTTCTGTTTAGTTAGGTTTGATTAGCTCAGGCACTGGTTCTCAAATTATATGAGGCCAGACTTCACTTGAATTGGCTGTGTGATTTTTAATGTGATGTTTGGGGTTAGTTTTTGTTTATTTAGGTCAAGCAAGTTAGGTATTGGTTCTCAGATATGGACCAGACCTCACCAGACCAAATTGTACGAGGAGAGACTTCACTTTACTCCCCTTTGTGCTTTTCGCTATGATGTTAGGGGTTGACTAGGGTTTAGTTAGGTTAAGTAAAGGTTTGGTTAACTTAAGTAAAACTCCCACATCACACTAGACCAAACTGCATGACGGAAGACTCCACTAGACTTACTTTTGTCCTTTTTGTTGTGTTTGGGGTTAATTGATGCTCTGTTATGTTGTGTTAAATAAGCAGGTAACGTTACGTCTGAAATGGCTGTAGAACCAAACGAAAACAAAAACAGAAACAAAACAAGACAAAAAAAAAGAGCCATAAAAGCCATCATTCATATCGCATTATATATTTTCAACATGATTATTTGCATTATGCGTGTTTTGGGGTACGAGGGGTCTCCAAGCGCACGGGTTCGAATCCTGTCCACGGTCCGAGTGTAGGTTGGGCTTCCTCACTCGGGGCAACGGTT
This sequence comes from Portunus trituberculatus, assembly GCF_017591435.1. Lineage (NCBI taxonomy): Eukaryota > Metazoa > Arthropoda > Malacostraca > Decapoda > Portunidae > Portunus > Portunus trituberculatus. The sequence goes on along the minus strand of NC_059287.1, from coordinate 13,055,973 downwards.
TCCTAATGCATGGGCTTTGAGATAGGAGGTATCCACTTTAGCCCATACATTCCCGTGAAAAGCCCACTTGGTATAAATAAAATAAAATAGAATTAAGAGACAAGGATTCACCACCAAATAAATACCACCACACATAACACCACCTTTCTTTTTTAGTAGCGTGTGTGGCACTTAACCTCTTCAGTACTGTTTCACATTTTTACCTTCAGATTTCTGTAAGATTAGACCATTTTATTGACATTAGGAAGGGTCTATGGAGATCAGAAGATTGATAGCTACAGTTTTCACTATTCTAATCCCCTACATTATTTTCTGAAGCTGTAGAAAATCACCAAATAGTAAGCAGAATGAATATGGAAACGTATCATGGTACTGAAGGGGTTATAGAGACATCAATACATCATAAAGAGATACTGTAATGGACTATACTTATATTTCTCGTAACTAACGGAGCCTGGTGGTTAATAGCGCCAGCCATGCGTGACAATTGAGGAATGACTGCAATTTTTAGTCTATCAGGCAAGGCAAGGGAGTGAGTGAGTCAGCGAAACGCGGCGCCTCAACACTTTTATTTAATTGTTATTTCAATGTTGAAGTGTTATTGGATAATATTTTTTATGATGTATAGTGTGGGGTATATTTTAATGGCTGTTTCTAGTAGTGATGACAGAGAGAGAGAGAGAGAGAGAGAGAGAGAGAGAGAGAGAGAGAGAGAGAGAGAGAGAGAGAGAGAGAGAGAGAGAGAGAGAGAGAGAGAGACAGAGATATAGAAAAGATAGATAGATAGATAGATAGATAGATAGATAGATAGATAGATAGATAGATAGATAGATAGATAGATAGATAGATAGATAGATAGATAGATAGATAGATAGATATATAGAGAGACAGAGAGAGAGAGAGAGAGAGAGAGAGAGAGAGAGAGAGAGAGAGAGAGAGAGAGAGAGAGAGAGAGAGAGAGAGAGAGAACCAGACATTGCAAAATACAGATAGCCAGACAGTTCACACCAATATCACCACTGTCTATTCTCGCTTATACGTGCAAATGTTTCAAAAGTTTTCTCAATTTACCTTCCTTTAATCCGTCCGTGCAGTCAAAGCGATTAGCGAAGAGCGGGCGATAAAGGCGATACACAACGAAGCTTTGAACCCTTTCACTATTATTTTGTCAATTCTTCCCTTCACCACTTACTAATTTCAGACATTTTCGTGCATCTCTACCTACCTGTGAACATTATACTAACGTAAATATAAACAACTATTTAATTATTGACAGTACCAACACCACTGGGAATAAGGACTACAAGATTATAGGTAAAACGCTTCAGATCAGATGAGGCCAAACATTATTTATTCAGTTAAATAATAAATGTCTGAGTCTCGCCCAGCACATGTAGTCGATAGTAACACAGTAGATACTTTAAATACAGGTTAGACAAAGACCTCGTAGCGACTCCTCAAATTTTGTACTTCTCGCGTGCATACAGTAGTTTTTTTTTTTCAGTGTACTAGATTTTTTTTTTTACCCAATTTGAGAACGAATATTTGCCTGAACTCTCTTTTCTTTTATTGTTTGTCAATTTTCCCCTTAAACACAAACTGATTTCGGTCAATTTCTTACATTCTTACCCAGCTCTTAACTTTATATTACCTACAATTCTAAATATTTACTCTTTTAACACTATTTTCAGAACGTGTGTTAACTATTTACTATTTCTCAATTCTTTTCTTAACCACAAACTTCATTTCATACAATATCTTGCCTCATCAACCTCCTCCAAACAATATATTACCTAAATATTGAAATGAATGCTCTTAACTCCTTTTTTCCATCGGTTACAAATATTTAGTACTGGAATTTTTATTTTCAACATAGTGAATTCTTGCTTATCAAAGAGCATTATAAATATAAATATCATTTCCTTTAATCCTTTCCCTTGTTTGTACCAGTAAAAGTTTATATCGCGAATTATCGGTTATGAAAGAGGCTTAAAAATGAAATATACTTTACTCTAAACCATTCTCGTAATTGTAATATTGAAATTTTGTGCAAAGCTGTATTTCTCTTTAAGTAGAAGCTTATCCCCTAATACTCTACATTTGGTTATCTCACGGGCTTAATATCTCTACCTGTTCCTCTATTGACAGGTAGACTTGAGGCCATTAACAGACACAGACAGTTTATAGACCATTATAGCATAGATGAATGGATAGCGACAGAAAGGGAATGAATACTCGCATCGTTCCTCTGATCCCTCAAAGAAAGTTAGGGAATGAGATGCGGTGTGGAAGAGAGGAATGGCAGAGAGGTAGTGAGAGAGACGAGACAGGAAATGTGAGAGACATAGGAAAGGGGTTATGAAGAGAGAAATGGGCGAGGAAAGACTTATTGGCAATGGGGGAGGAAAGAAAATGGGATGAGACAATGGGGGGAAAACAAAGAAAGAGACATAAAAGAAAGGAAATGGGGAGACAGTTAGTAATATGAAAGAGACGAATGAGAGAGAGAGAGAGAGAGAGAGAGAGAGAGAGAGAGAGAGAGAGAGAGAGAGAGAGAGAGACAGGCATATAAGCAACACTGAAAAGAGGAAAGGTGAAGAAAGACATGGGCAAGAGAGAGAGAGAGAGAGAGAGAGAGAGAGAGAGAGAGAGAGAGAGAGAGAGAGAGAGAGAGAGAGAGAGAGAGGCATGAGATTCAATGGGGTTGTGGTAATGGGTGAAAGGAATGGGGGAAGGTGGAGGAGATGAAAGCAGAGCAAAATCCCTCCTCATTATCCTTGATGAATGGGCCTGGCGTTTTCTTGCCATCATTTGCAACTCGATTACCAAGGAAATGGATTCACCTGTAAGAAAGAGGATTCGTCCAAGTCATTTAGGATCAGAGAGAGAGAGAGAGAGAGAGAGAGAGAGAGAGAGAGAGAGGGACAGGGAGATGGAGGGAGATGGAGGGATTAGTTAAAAAAATTGGTAGACAAAAGGAAAAAAAGTAAAGAAGAGTCGTTTGAGAGAGAGAGAGAGAGAGAGAGAGAGAGAGAGAGAGAGAGAGAGAGAGAGAGGGGGTGGGGCAGGCTCTAATTAGGCAGTGGGAACAAATGAACCAGCACCTTGAGAGTCAACTGTTGCTTTTCTGAATTTGTTATAACACCCCTCGGGAGAAATGGAGAGGGAAAAGCAAAGGAACACAAAGGAAGAACAAACCAGGATAATGAAGGCTGGTTAGCTGAAATGGATGTAATAAGAGATGGAAGAGAAGGAGGAGGAGGAGGAGGAGGAGGAGGAGGAGGAGGAGGAGGAACATAAAGGAATACAAAAGGAAAGAACAGACAACAGCAGCCCCCGCTAGGCCTAACGTGGCTATCTGTGTGCCTATTCAACCACTACAGATTCTACGAGTTACAGGCTGAAGGGCACCAAGGTTCAGGGAAGGAAAACAAGGGAACATAAGCAGAAAGTCAAAGATGTGATAAGAAAGGTTGAAAGAGAGAAGGAGGAGGAGGAGGAAGAGAAGGAGGAGGAGGAGGAGAAGGAAGAGGAGGAGGAGGAGGAGGAGGAGGAGGAGGAGGAGGAGGAGGAGGAGGGGGAGGTGGAGGAATAGGAATAAGAGTAGTAGTAGGAGTAGGAGGCGGTTGAGGAGGTGGAGAAAGATGACGAGGAGGAGGAGGAGAGGGAGGAGTAGAAGTAGAAGTAGGAGTAGGAGTAGAAGGAGCAGGAGGAGGATGTATTTTATAGTTACGTGTATTTTCACAAATGTAAATTATATTGATTCTGCCAACTAATAAAGATCTGCAGGAAAAAAATCTATCTTTCAAGTGCGATGGCCGGGAATCGAACCCGGGTCAACTGCTTGGAAGGCAGCTATGCTCACCACTATACCACCATCGCGTGAAGGAGAGAGTTTTGTGTTGTTTATATGTCAATTTATATGTGTTTGGGCTTGTTTACTTGTATTTTTGTTAGTTTTTAGAGAAAGTCACTCATTGATACATAAATAGGTATACTTTGAAATATATTTACAATACATATGTTTAGATACATATAAAGACACAGTATAGAATAATTACACATTTATATTATTAGAAATCATTTATCTATCTTAAACCAATCAAAATATCAATCTTAAACAATAACAGGTAGCCTAACCCAACCAACATATGAATGTAATACAACCTAAATTAACCCATCCTAACCCAACCCAACCCAATCTAACCTAACCTAACCAACCCAAAACTAACCTAAATCAAATCTAACCCATCCCAACCGAACCCAACCCAACCCCACGCCACCTAACCTAACTTAATCGAACCCAACCTAACCCAACCCAACCCAACCCAACCTAACCTAACCTAACTTCAATCCAGCTGATCCCAACCCAACTCAACCCAACCCAACCTAACCTAACCTAACCTAACCTAACTCAATCCAGCTAATCCCAACCCAACCCAACCTAACCAACCCAAAACTAACCTAAATCAAATCTAACCTAACCTAACCTAACAATCTAACCTTTCCCAACCTACCTTAACGCAAGACTCACCTCACCATACCTGCTCCTCAACACACTTCACCACGACAGGTATAATCCCCTTAATTATCCGCTGCTCACCTACGTAATTAGGATAGCAGTTAATAAAATGGAATCAGGGTGAATCAGGGTCCAGGAACGCATCAGCCCTTAATTTCCCCCTTTCCCTTGCCACCCCTTCCCCTTCACCCTTGTTCCCTGTCCTCTGTCCGCCCCCCTAAGCAGTTTCCGGGCAAAATTTCCAGGGAAACAAAGTTGTGGGCGATTCAATGAAAGGAAATAAACACTTAAAGGAGGATCTGGAAGTGGTGTTCGTGTTTTGTGTGTCTATACTACGAAGATTCCGTTTTTGATTGTATATTTTGGAGAACACGCAGATTTTTGTTGTTATCTATTTTGGAGAACACGCAGGTTTTTGTTAGTTATCTATTATGGAGAACACGCAGATTTTTGTTGTTATCTATTGGAGAACACGCAGGTTTTTGTTGTTATCTATTGGAGAACACGCAGGTTTTTGTTGTTATCTATTGGAGAACACGCAGGTTTTTGTTGTTATCTATTGGAGAACACGCAGGTTTTTGTTAGTATCTATTGGAGAACACGCAGTTTATTTGTTTTTGTTCTCTGTTGTTTTTTTGTTCTTATCGTTATTTAGTATATTGAAGAACACTTTTTTTGTTTCTGTTACGGTTTTTTTTTGTATTTATTGCATGACATTATTTTTTCCTCTTCTTGTTATCGTCACCAGGTATTTGGTTTTACTTTCATATGTTCTTTTCATGTAGTGTTTTCAGATATTTCCTTCAATCATTAGTGTTTTTTTCCTTCTCGTATCCTTCTTCATAGAATTTGAACTCATTATTTTTTTTTTAGACAGTTGTTGCAATCTCTTCCTCGTATTCTTTGAACTCAAAAGCTAGTAATTATTCTTTTATAGCTTTTTGTTTCAATTCCTTGTCTTTTCAAGTAAGCTTTCATCTCACACTTGTTTTCTGTTCTTGTTTATCGTATTTAACTTATAATTCAAATTGTTTTCCATTGTTTCTTTTCATTTCATGCTTTTTATTTTCATCAGCAATATTCTGCAGTTAACTGTTGCACATTGAACGTACATTTCATTTCTTTTGGTCTTCCAAGGACGTCAACACTATTTTTGCCTTTTGCCCTTTGTGGTTTTCCTGTTGCTTGTTGAGTGTGTGTTGATCTGTGTTTCATTTTCCAGGCATGTGTGTTGACGGTCCCATTGGATCTGCCTGGCCAGTGTTGGATGAGTCAAGGCTTTTATTTTTTACCCCCATTATGTTTTTATTCCTTATTTCTTTATTCACATCAG
>NC_059287.1:13030118-13045118 GCF_017591435.1 Portunus trituberculatus | reverse complement strand
GAAAGAGAGAGAGAGAGAGAGAGAGAGAGAGAGAGAGAGAGAGAGAGAGAGAGAGAGAGAGTCCGCTTTTAAGAGATAAGAACAGAAAGAAGTGCGAACTGAGATGGATAGGACTCGGACACGGAGAGAGAGAGAGAGAGAGAGAGAGAGAGAGAGAGAGAGAGAGAGAGAGGTTGGTTTGCATGTTAAAGGTGAGTGTTGTTTATGATACACGGTGTATTTTTCACTGGGGAAGGTGATCCTCTCCTCCTACGAGTCAACACACACACACACACACACACACACACACACACACACACACACACACACACACACACACACACACACACACACACCAAAAAACCCTCTCCACATCGAAAGAATGAAAGAAAAAAATAACTTTCAAGGATAGATAATCAACCAATATGGCAACACACACACACACACACACACACACACACACACACACACACACACACTGATAAAATTTAAGCCCTTCACTTCCCCTCACATCCCTCTCTCACCCCTTCACCACCCCCGTCTCTCAACCCTCCCACACAAGAATATCTCAACAACTACTCGTAACTTGACAAAACTTTACAAACAAACCTTACGAACCATTAAGGTGTTGAAGTCAATTATCGTAACTTCAACTTCACACAGAAAAAAAAAAATATATATAAAATCGACTTTACGTAAATCGGCTTAACTCTCTCTGGATCAAGACAAGGATGTTCTGATTCTCCTTAGGGCAATAACCAAGATACTAAAGAGAATTGGAATCTCTAACGCCGTATTGAGGGACCTGAATTCCTTGTCATCTCTGTAATGCAGAGGAAAAAAAAATATATTAGTTAATTTATTTGGTTTTATTTAGTTGTTTAGAGAGAGAGAGAGAGAGAGAGAGAGAGAGAGAGAGAGAGAGAGAGAGAGAGAGAGAGAATATGAAGACCCTTTGCATATCCAATAGAAATAAAAAGACGGACCAACTTCTTGATTTCCTCATTAAAAGAAAAAAATAATTGAAATGCCTTGAGGCGCAGACAGACAAACAGAGAGAGAGAGAGAGAGAGAGAGAGAGAGAGAGAGAGAGAGAGAGAGAGAACCTTTCTTCTTCCTTGAACTAATTAAGAAGAAATGCTTAAAAATATTCTCCTCTCCGTCAATTCTTATTCCTCTAATATTATTTGTATATGAGGAAATGAAATGCTCAATACGATAAGACCAAACTAAAAGAAATGAATGACTTGGTTTGAGAAATATGGAAGGAGGAGGAGGAGGAGGAGAAGGAGGAGGAGGAGGAGGAGGAGGAGGAGGAGGAGGAGGAGGAGGAGGAGGAGGAGGAGGAATGGACGAAAGACAACTCTCAGATTAATCTTTACATTCCTCCTCGCTTCCTTCCTTCCTTCCTCCTTCGTTTTCTCTCTCTCTCTCTCTCTCTCTCTCTCTCTCTCTCTCTCTCTCTCTCTCTCTCTCTCTCTCTCTCTCTCTCTCTCCTCTTCCTTCCATTGCTATCTTATCTGCACCACCCTTCTTGTTATTCACCATCCGTCTCTTCCTCTCTTTCTCCCTCCCTGCCTCTCCTTTCCTCCTCCCTCTTCCATATTCATAGCTCTTCTCCTATCTAGCTATCAATTTCTCTATTCTGCCCCTCCTCTTCTTGTTCTACTTTCTCCTCCTCCTCCTCCTCCTCCTCCTCCTCCTCCTCCTCCTCCTCCTCTCTAGTTATCAGTTTTTATTTAGGCTTATTCCTAATAAGAAAAAAAAATCTTGTGTGTGTGTGTGTGTGTGTGTGTGTGTGTGTGTGTGTGTGTGTGTGTGTAATTCACCTCGGTCATCTGCTGGTCACCCAGCCAGTCTTCTCCATTACGGAGCGAGCTCAGAGCTCATAGACCGATCTTCGGGTAGGACTGAGACCACATCAACACACAACACACACCGGGAAAGCGAGGCCACAACCCCTCGAGTTACATCCCGGACCTATTTACTGCTAGGTGAACACACCCCACACATTAAGAGGCTTGCCCATTTGCCTCGCCGCTTATCGGGACTCGAACCCGGCCCTCTCGATTGTGTATACCACCGCATTACGTGATACATTTGTTTAAACATACATTCATACATGCATACATATTCATGCATATATGCAGTACGTACCCTGTGCTACGGTTTTGCTTTGAGAATTGCTAAATTACTCTGGAGGAATGAAACTCTAATTGGTGACTTTGGTTGTTGCTTACATAAACTAACAAAGCGTAGAGATTTATATAAGAAGCACGTATTTCTTTTTTTCTAAGGTTTCTGTACTTTTAATCCCTTGAGTATCATGATGCGTTTCCATATTACTATTTGGTGATTTTATACAGCTCCAGAAACTCATGTCGGGGAATAAAATAGCGAAGACTGGCCATTAATCTTCTGACCTCCATAGACCTTTTCTAATGCAAATAAAATTGTCTAATCATACCCAAAACTTAAAGTAAAAATGTGTGTCAATATTAAAATGGTTAATTGAGATTAGCTTATTTTTTTTTTTAAGTTATGAATTTCGTCTTTCATATGCTTCAGTATCTTTTCTAATCTATATTAAATCATTATCATTTTTCGTGACTCTTTCATGAACCTTCCCTTATTTCTTGCTTCTATGTTCTCAGTCTGTTACATCTCTAAGCACAAATCTGACATGGACTATTTGAAAAGGGTGAAGTTTCTGTTATCTTCCTTTTAAGTGGTAAGAGTTTTAAACATTGTTAGTTTGTAGCTGCATTGACTGTACGTAGCAGTTTCAAATTGTGTCTATCTCTATGAAATACAGTTTATTTTGCTATTTTTCGTAATATTATATCTGGTTTTGTGATTTTTTTGGTTACATGTTAAAATTTCCGAGATATTTCTTTCACCTAGAGATGAATTTTGAGCGTTTCTTTCTACATTATAATATTGTAAAGATTGAATTACTTTATACATTTGCATGATATATTCTTGAGAGCTTTTGGTTGCATAATAGAAAGTCACAAGGCATTTCTTTCACCAGTGCAGAATTTTACAATGAAATTTCTTTCCGACATAAAAAGATGTACATCCGTTTTAATATGTATTTGCAGATGTTTTTCTCATTTTTCGCTTGGTGTTTTGATTTCAGGCGTTTCCTTCTTTCTTTTATTGAGTTTCATATGTGCAATGTTTTATGACTTCCTGTCTTCTGTTTTTATTACATTCTCACACGCTCTCTCTTCCTGGATTTTCTGTCGTTATTTCCTTCATGATTTCCTTGGGCATTGTAATTATCTTTGTAAAGCTAGCTCACATCTCATCACATGTTGCTATTTCTGATTCCCTCCGCTGTGTTTATTTGATTTTAGAGGTTTGTTTTTCCATTTTCAGTGTTGCTTATTTTTGGTTATGTTAGGTTAAATCACATCAGCTTTGGATCTGTTTGGTTAGGTGTGATTTTCTTAGGTTCCTGAGTTAGGTTAGGTCAGGTCACTTAAGACATGTTTTTTTTTCTTAGGTCTTGTTTTGTTTAGGTTGAGTTAGGCTAGGTTTGGTTAGGTTAGGTTAGATTAGATTAGGTTACGTTAGTTCACATCAGGAATGGTTTGGTTTGGTTTTGGTTGGGTCTGGTTTTGCTTAAGTTAAGTTAGGTTAGGTTAGGTTAGGTTAGGAAGGGTCTATGGAGGTCAGAAGATTAATGGCCAGTCTTCACTATTTAAAGTTAGACATTTCCAATTGAAGTAAACACTGCCTGACTCTGACTGACTAATGCTATGATAGAGTGAGGCTGTGTACAAAACTGTACATATAATAAGGTACAAATCCTCATAGTTTGCCTCAGCTGTTGTGTTTCTAATGCTACGCTAGGTTGAACTTAATATATGATAGTTTTTAAAAGTTTCCCATGAGACGCCCTCCTTAAGTCCTTCCGCGTACATGCAATATGGTACAACTCTTCTCAGGTTAGGTTAGCTGTTGTGTTTGGTGTAGCTGTCCCCATTGAAGTAAGCGGTGCCTGTGAGCCTGTGTGCCTGTGTGCCTGACTGCCGGCAAGGTGAATGGTTCCCTCCCTGGCTACGGGAATTGGATTAACGACTGGCCTTTAACAGAGAATTCGTCGATATAGCGTCGCTTAAAGGCTCTAGGGGAACGGGGAGGGGTATGCACACACACACACACACACACACACACACACACACACACACACACACACACACAGGGAAGTCAGGCTAGCAAAGGAGAAAATAGAAGGTAATGAAAGGTAGAGAGAGAGAGAGAGAGAGAGAGAGAGAGAGAGAGAGAGAGAGAGAGAGAGAGAGAGAGAGAGAGAGAGAGAGAGAAATAGCCACACACGTGCACATTTCCGTTTCAGATAAGACAGATAGAAAATAATAACACTGACAAAGGCAAAAAAATTAATACATACATCATTATCAATACACACACACACACACACACACACACACACACACACACACACACACACACACACACACACACATACACAAACACACGGCCTATCAGTGCATGGAGGCGCTCCAGTGAAGGCATTGCCGGGAAGTTGCCGCTCAAACACTCAGCATCATCTCGTTATGTTAATTCACGGCGGTTGTTAGCATAGATGGCGCAGTGAACGTGCATCCCGCCGTCACCCTGTATCTCTTGTAGTCTTGTAGAGCTGGGTGGCGGGGGGGGGTGACTTTCATATTTGTGTCTTTGTGTGTGTGGAGGGGAAGGGGTAGAGGGACTGCATGTGTGTGTGTGTGTGTGTGTGTGTGTGTGTGTGTGTGTGTGTGTGTGTGTGTGTGTATGTATAAATGGGGAAAAGTTGATTTTTTGTGTTTTTCTACATTTTTTGTTCGTTTTGTTTTGTTTTTTTTGTGTTTTTCCCTTTATTTCTCTGTTACTATGTTTGTATTCTCCTTTTCTCTGTTTAGTTTTATGTGTTAAGTTCTTATTTAGGTTCGTCTCTCTCTCTCTCTCTCTCTCTCTCTCTCTCTCTCTCTCTCTCTCTCTCTCTCTCTCTCTCGACAACACCCTCACATCATTCAATCAGTAAGAAACACACAGAAACAAACATAACAAGCAAAACTACCTTAAAACTCATTACAGATCTTTTAACGAACACGTCACGGCCAGAACCAAACTATTACCTCCCTTCTCCTTCTCCCTCTCCCTCTCCCCCTTTCCCTCTCCCTCTCTCCCCTCTCTCCCTCCCTTTCCATTTCTTTCCTATTTCTCTCCCTCGCCACGTCCCACTGAGAGGTTTACTAATATGGCGTCTGGAGAGAGAGAGAGAGAGAGAGAGAGAGAGAGAGAGAGAGAGAGAGAGAGAGAGTGAGTGAGGTGTGGTTTAAGTCTTTTGAAAGTACTCCTTATTCCCTTTTAGTGAGAGTTTAGAGAGAGGGAAAGGCAGAGGAGGAGGAGGAGGAGGAGGAGGAGGAGGAGGAGGAGGAGGAGGAGGAGGAGGAGGAGGAGGAGGAGGAGGAGGAGGAGAATTTGTTAGGTGAGAGAAAAATTGAGAGGTAAGAGAAAGAATATTGGGTGAAAGAAGAGTTGAAGAGAGAGAGAGAGAGAGAGAGAGAGAGAGAGAGAGAGAGAGAGAGAGAGAGAGAGAGAGGTGTGGAGGAATGAAAAAAGGAATGATAGAGAAGAGAAAAGGAAGAAAAAGTCGTTAGGAAGGGAGAAAACAGAGATAGAAGAAAAGGAAAGATGAGAGAGAGAGAGAGAGAGAGAGAGAGAGAGAGAGAGAGAGAGAGAGAGTAAAGGCACACACACAATGAAGAAGAGAAGAGGAGAAACAAAAGAAGAGGGGAGAAAAATAAGACAGAGAAAAAATGGAAGAAAAGAAGGAAAATGGAGGAGGGAAACATATAGAAAGTGACTGAGAGAAAGGATGAATGTATGGAGGAGGAAGAGGAAGAAAACGAGGAGGAGGAGGAGGAGGAGGAGGAGGAAGAGGAAGAAGAGAAGGAATGCAAATGATAACTGACAAGAGAGGTGAATGGAAAAGAAGGAAGCATGAAGTGAAAATTGGGATTGGAATACAGTCAATGGGAGAAATGAAGAGTGAATGAGTGAATGGCAAGGAGGAATAAAGGAGGAGGAGGAGGAGGAGGCAAGAGTGAAGAAAAGACGAACACAGGAAGAGGCATGAATAAAGGATAGACAAGAGGAAAGGAGAGGACCAAAGAACAAATTAGGTGAGAACGAGGAGGAGGAGGAAGTGGAGGAAGAAGAGGTGAAGTAGAAAGAAGAAAAAAAGAAGAAAGAAGAGGAAGAAGAAGAAAATCCTATTAACCAGCGAAAATACGAGATAAGAAAAAGGAAGAAAAGAAGGGAGAGGAGATAAAAGATGTAACAAATGGAAGGAGCATAACGAAATGAGGAAGAGAAGGAAGAAGGGAGATAAAAAAAATGAGAATAAGAAGAAAGGAAGGTAAGAAGCGAAGGACAAATTGCAAAAGTGTCTGAAGGAATGTTTGGAAGAAAGGAGGAAAGGAAGAAGAGGAGAGGAGGAGGAAGAGGAAGAGGAGGAAGAGGAGGAGGATAAAACTGAGTGGAGGAAGCATAGTGAGAAGCGGGAGGGATTTGGGTGAGGAAAGGAGTGAGGAGGAGTGAGGGGAGGGACTGAGGAGGAGTGAGGATAAAGGAGGAACAACGGAAAGAATACGCGAGAACGGAAAGAAAAGTCGATAGAGAGAGAGAGAGAGAGAGAGAGAGAGAGAGAGAGAGAGAGAGAGAGAGAGAGAGAGAGAGACTTAAACTGTGGTCATTTCTCAATTTACTACAATTTTGATATTCATTCTGCAACATATTTCGGTAATTTGAACGTAAAATGTTTTATGCGTGTGGATTTGTATTGTTCTCATTCCTACATATGAAATACTTGCAGCAAAACTAAGCCATGTTTGTGGTGAGGAGGAGGAAAAGCATAATTCTGAAGTGCATTACTGGAATTTTCTTTGTATGTTCTTTACCACAGCTATCAATGCAATGTGAGTTATATATTCGTGCCTTTATCCTAACCCAGTTTCAATTTATCATAAAATAACTCTGATTTATCCTAACTCAGCTTTAATTTTTCCTATTCCAACTTTACTTTATCCTAATCCATCTTCAGTTTCCTTTATCCTAACTTAATTTATCGTAATCCAACTTTAATATATCCTAACTCAACTAAATTGTATCCTAACCCACTTCAATTTATCCTAACTCAACTATTTTTTCCCCAACTCGACTAAATTTACCCTAAACTTGATTTACTCTAACCCATATTAATTTACCCAAACCGAACTTTAATTTACCCTAACTCACCTAAATTTACCCTAAACTTACTTAATTTACCCTGACCTAATCAAATTAATCTAACCTTACTTAACTAACCTCATTAATTTTAACGTAATGTATCCTAATTTTAACCTAACCAACCGTGACCTGACCATAACCAATAGCAATGTGTGGAGTGACTGGCACTGTAATATGAGATTTCTATAGTGTTCACCGTCTTACTGTAACTTTCACTGCTGGTTCTTTTCGCTTTATCTCTTGGCATTGTTTTAGACGGTTTTGTTCTGTGCCATGTTCAATATTCATGTTTCCTTTTAAGATGCATAGTTTAGTGGACATTTTCGTTATGTTTAGAGTAATTTTACAATATTTACTGCTATTTTTTTTTATCTCATCCTTTATGATATGGGTATTTTTGTACTGAATGAAGTTAGGTATTCGTTCCGTCTTGAAAATACACAATTACTTAGACACCTTTGCTGTGTTTAGTGTGTTCCTTCAATTTTTCATCTGCTGGATATCTTTTTTTTTTCTATAATACCTTTCAATTCTTTTTATTTTTTTTTTGCGGATGCAGTAATTCCTGTAAAATACTCGTGTGGCAAAAAAAAGTAAAGCCTCAATATTTTTGCTCTGTATTTACTCAATCCTGACCATACAGACTACACTTCTGTGCTGCTCTGAATGTCACTAAAACACAACCACGGCGTCACACCTGCTTATGGCACAACGATACGACTTTTACTATAATAAAAAAAAAAATAAATAAATAAACTACATGTGGCAAAGTAAAAAATACAAACTTAACCTAACCTAACCTAACCTAACTTAACATAACTTAACGTAACCTAACCTCACGTAACCTAGCCTAACTTAACAACAAAAAAGACTATTGGTGGTAAAGTAGAAAAACCAAACCCCATTACTTTAATTTTCTTGTCTATTCAAGTATAAGAAGAATATAAGAAAAGGGAAGCTGCAAGAAGCCATTAGGCCTACACGTGGCAGTTCCGGTATAAAACGCGCCTGCCTTCCCCACCTATCATCCTCATCCATAAATTTGTCTGATCTCTTAAAAGCTCCCCATTGACTCGTCACTGAGAACCTGACCACTGACTCCCTGTGTACCACCACCACCACCACCACCACCACCACCACCACCACCACTACTACTACTACTACTACTACTACTACTACTACTACTACTACTACTACTACTACTACTGCTGCTGCTGCTGCTGCTGCTGCTGATGCTGCTGATGCTCTTCCTCCTCCTCCTCCTCCTCCACCTCCACCTCCACCTCCACCTCCACCTCCACCTCCTCCTCCTCCTCCTCCTCCTCCTCCTCCTCCTCCTCCTCCTGCTGCTGCTGCTGCTACTACTACTACTACTACTACTACTACTACTACTACTACTACTACTACTACTACTACTACTACTACTACTACTACTACTACTACTACTACTGCAGCATGAGAAAAATCTTATCCGTCCAGTGCGATTCATTTATCTATGTTCTTGTATCATTCCTTTTTCTTATGTACCAAACTTTCACGTACTCTTCACCAGTCCTTCACTTTGCGGCGTTGATTCACCTACTCTCCTCCACCAGTCCTTCCCGTCAGTCCTTCACATATCCTGTACCAATCCTTTATCCCATCGTGTCTTTTCTATCTGGTCCAGGCGTCGATAACTCGTGTCCGTCAAACTCTTGCTTGGAACGTGGCGAAGCATCTCTGTCGGAGGCGTCAGAGCACGGAGCCGCCAGCCAGCCAGCCAACCAGCCCAGCCTCCATCTCTGCTCCCACCTCTCCTCCCGCCCAGCCCGCGCGCCACCCTCCCGTCCCGCCCGCCGCCAGTATGCACCAGGCTGTGTTGGGGTTCGCGTGCGTCGCTCCCCGCTCGCTGCGTACCCATTACCCACGCTAATTGACTGGATATTAGCGCACCTGTGTGGATGTTTATCACCTGACCACCCCCGTTCGCGTGTCTGAGGAGGTGTTGAGGCCGCTCGTTACTGTCCCTGGCGGTCAATAGTGTCTTGTGCGCTGCGAGAAGTTGTCCCCGTGGTTTTGAGTTTGGGGGTTCACTGCCGCCCCTCACGATCTGGATTATCTCCTGGAGGAAAAGAGATTAAGGAATATAGAGGAAATACGCACATATAAAGGTGGATTGGTGAATGTTCCGCGCCATGGTAGCTGTGGTGTTGTGAGTGACTTGAGAGTGAGGAGTCACGGTGCCCGGAGTTTGCCTCACGACTTTGCGTTGTAGTGATATTTTTTTTCTAGTTTTTCATCTTTTTCAACTGGAATTCTGACACAAACGGAGGCACAGCACTTCATCATCCGCCTCCGCTTCCTGTGCTGCAACTGCTGCTGCTGGTCTCTCACTCACCCGTATTGTGTGATTTTTTTATACTCTCTTTTTTAATGTTGCTTCCTGTCAAGTGAAAACTGAGTCATAATACTTTAGCGTTCTGGCCTCACGCAAATACTGGCCAGTGTTTTGCTACCGGCACCACATACAAGGAGAATATTTACTAGCGGTGTGGAAAAAAGTCAACTTTAATCACAAGGAATATGAGGGAAAAGTAGCCCCGCAGTGCCCGGCGTGGCGCTGGAGAGGATCCGCTGCGACTTTGATCCTCAGCTTCACTCCCGGAAAGTTCTAATTATGAAGTTCTCGCCGCCTCGGGGGATGAAGGAGACTCGCCACTGAAACAAGAGGATTCATTGCGTCTCTTTCCTGCTGCAGAAAAAAAAAGTGCTGCATCTCTTTCCTTCCTGGATTTGCTCGTCCATGGTCCACGTCTCCTCTTCCTCTTCCTCCTCCAGCCCACACTGCCGCCTCCATCTCCTCCTCCACAAGTGTGCCGCTGGTCTCTGCCCACAAAGACCCCCAGCAGCGCCGCGGTGTCCTCGGCCCCGCAGCAGCCTAGAAGAGTGGCGAGGCAGCGGGATGTTGTAACTCGGACCTAATCACTGAGGAGGAACGAAACACCGGCATGAGAGTCTTGAGCGAGGAGTGAGGCGCGTTTATGGGGCTCGCGATGACGTGGAGTAGCGGGGGCCGGGCCTGCCTGGTGACGGTGGCGGTGGTGGCTGCCCTGGTGTTGTCCTCCACGGGTGTCCTGGCCGCCCGCATCTCCAGACACCTCAGCCCGCGGGTGGTGACCACGAAGTACGGCAGCCTGCGGGGACAGATCGTCAACCTGGGCACGCGGGGCCTGGGCGACGCTGAAGTGTTCCTCAGCGTGCCCTACGCCTCGCCGCCCATTGGCAACCTGCGCTTCATGCCGCCCAACTCCCCATCGCCGTGGCGGGACGTGAAGGTGGTGGATCACTTGGGCCCCGTGTGTCCACAGCGGCTGCCGGACATCAGGAACCACACGGAGGCGCTCACCAAGATGAGTCAGGGGCGTTATCAGTACCTGCGGCGCCTGCTGCCCTACCTAAAGAACCAGAGCGAGGACTGCCTCTACTTGAATATCTACACCCCATATGAAGGTGAGCCACACACGCCCTTTCTACTGGAGGGGCTTGGAGGGCAGTTTTGCAGCCAGGCGTCCACTGGGATCTGTCCGGCCCGGCGATCCCACCACTCGGTATAAAATAATAGAATTGACGGAAATCTTTATCAAAAGTGAATTGGAATTAGAAAAATGGTATTTGTGGGATTTATTTGATAGGGAAGGGGAGATAAAAGAAGAGCGGATGAATGGCAGAATTCCCGTCGGCTTTAATAATGCCATCACCTGGCTGGCATGGTAATGGTGGCACGCTGGTGGTTCTAATGGCACCAACAATACCACCAGTACCATGGTAGTAGTTGTAGCAGTAGTCATTGTCGTAGCTGTAACAATGGCAGTTATGGTAATAGCAGTAGTAAAAGGTGACAACAAAAGTACCAGAAGTCATCAATACTACCAACAGTGATCACAAATTAGTCGACATTGTAGCAGCAGCAGCAGTAGTGGTGGTGGTGGTGGTGATAGTAGTAATAGTAATTATAGTAGTAGTAGTAGTAGTAGTAGTAGTAGTAGTAGTACCATAATCCTTAACATCAATAGTAATCGTAACAACACAAACATCACACACACACACACACACACACACACACACACACACACACACACACACACACACACACACACACACACACACACACACACACACACACACACACACACACACACACACACACACACACACACAAAACAACACCCACAGAAGACACGCTCGGCATTTCTCAAGAGTGTAGCAGCGATCAGTGGGGCGCGTGGTGTGTTCAAACATGTCAGGTGGTGAGGGGTAGAGAGAGAGAGAGAGAGAGAGAGAGAGAGAGAGAGAGAGAGAGACGAGGATAGGCTGTTGTTGTTGGTGTTCGAGTTTTTTTCCAGCTCAATATCTTTATAGAGAGAGAGAGAGAGAGAGAGAGAGAGAGAGAGAGAGAGAGTGTGTGTGTGTGTGTGTGTGTGTGTTTTGTCTGAGGTGTCCAGGGAGAGTGGAGATGATAGGAATGTTGAAAGAATGAGATGAGAGGTGATGGAATGGAAAGAATTTAGATAGGAGTGTTGAAAGAACGGTAACTCCTGATGATATGAATGCTTTAGCGATAGGAGAGTGTGGGAATGTTGGAAGGAGGAGGGGGATGGAGATGATGGGAATGTATGTACGTGTCTTTTGTTGACTGAAGTGTTGTTGTGAAGTTTGCATTAGTGTGTAGTGAAAAGGAGTGAGTGAGGAGAGGAGGAAGGACTACTACTACTACTACTACTACTACTACTATACCAATCTACCTCCAGCATCTATCCTAGTCGCTCTCCACATTTCATCCTCCTTCACTATTCTACTTCCCCTCTCGCCTTACAGAAAAATATCCCCTTTGTATTTAGACAATTCATCCTCTGTACAGATTCCTAAATGGCTCGTATCAGAAAGCCATTTAATTCAACACTGGATAACACTACATGTATAAAGGATAAAGAGAAAGAGAGTCAAGGAAAATAACAAAAGGATTGACAGATGACAAACAAGTGAATCACGTTAAAAATGCAGTAGTTTCTTATGTAGCACTTAAAAGACCAGCTGTTTCTTACCTGGCTGTCACTTTGCCTTCACCTGTACGAGTGTCGCCGCTTTGTTTAATTAAGTGAGAGTACCTGACGTGTTTCTGATGGTCTGAGTTAATAGTGTGTGTGTGTGTGTGTGTGTGTGTGTGTGTGTGTGTGTGTGTGTGTGTGTGTGTGTGTTGTGTGTGTGTGTGTGCGTGTGGTGTTTTTATTTTTTTGTGTAATTTCAATCTCTCTCTCTCTCTCTCTCTCTCTCTCTCTCTCTCTCTCTCTCTCTCTCTCTCTTTGTGTGTGTTTTTTCTACAATTTGTACTGTATTTTATGTTTGGAAAGATTATGTCAACAAACCATAATCTCTCTCTCTCTCTCTCTCTCTCTCTCTCTCTCTCTCTCTCTCTCTCTCTCTCTCTCTCTCTCTCTCTCTCTCTACCTTACCTTACCTTACCTAGCTAACCTTTAAAGAGAAAGATGGGTCGGTCCTTCCCCTTTATCGTTTGTATTACGCGTTTCTCCTCCCCCTACAGGATGAGTGACTCTGCTTATCTTTGCGTAGTTTTCCTTATCCTTGTTTGTTTCTGCCGATTTTTGTTTATCTTTCCCTTTTCGTGTTTATACTTGCCTACAACAGTGATGAATGAATGTTTACTTCATTATTTTTCCTTGTTTTGTGTTTGTTTTGTTGTATTTGTGTTTATTTTTTGTCTCTCTGTTTTATTTTTTTTTCTGTCTTCTCTTGTCTTCTGTTTTGTCTTTTCATGTTTGTTATGTCTTGCCTTGTCCTGCGTTTTCTCTCCCTCTCATCTCTTTTTCTTTGTTTCTTTTCTTTCTGCCTTTTGTCTCTCAGTTTCTCTTTTCTTGTTGTCTTGTCTTTTTTTTTCTATCTTTCTTGCTCTTGCTACTCTGCACTCCTTTCTCCTCTCTTCTCATGTTATATTCCTTTCTCATGTCCTTTCTCTTCTCTCTCCCCCTTTTTTTATTTTCTTTTACTCTGCCCTGTCTTTTTCTCCTCTTTTCTCTTTTTTTTTTGCTTTTTCTCTTACTTGATTATCTGTTTTCTGTTCCATTCCCTTCTCTTCTGTTATCTTTTGTTCTCTTACCTTCCACGTCTCTCCTTTTCTCTCTCTATTTTGTCTTTCTCTTCTCCTTTCCACTCTACTTTCTTTTTTCTGTTACTTGATGTTTTCTTCCATTCTCTCCTGTTTTATTATCTTCTGTTCTCTTATCCGATCTCTTCTCTCTTTCTTTTCACTTTGCACGTCTCTCCTTTTCTCTCTCTATTCTCTTTCTCTTCTCTCTACTCTACTTTTTTTTTCTGTTATTTGATATTCTCTGTTTCATTCTCTCCTCTTTTTTTTTTATCTTCTGTTCTCTTACCCGATCTCTCTTCTCTCACCTTCCACGTCTCCCTTTCTCTCTCTCTCTCTCCCTCTCTCCTCTCCCTCACTCCTTTCCCTCTCTGGCATGATGAGTGGAACCTCTGCCAGTGTTATTGAAGGCGTCTCAGGAAAGCATAACTCTTCCTTCCCTTTTTACTCGGGAGCTGAAAATCGCTTCTGGAAATTTAGACTCCAGTTTAAGTGAAGGTCAGAGGAAGGCCAAGTGCGTGTAGCTTTAGGCCTTACCAGTGTGGGTGTGATCGCGTATAGGGTGTACGGAGTGTGTTAGTGTGTGGTGAGGTGGTATTCGTATGTGGTGTGTGCATGTGTGTGTTTTCGAGAGGGTTGTGGTGGTGGTGTGTTCTGGTGGTGGTTATGTGGTAGTGGTGGTGATAGTTAGATTAGGTTTTGTGTGTGTGTGTGTGTGTCTGTGTGTGTGTTTGGGATGATGCTGGTGTGGTGTTGCGGTTGTACTTTTGTGGTAGTGATAGTGGTGGTGGTGGTGGTGTTGTGTTATGGTGGTGGTTGTTATTTGGTAGTGGTGATAGGTTAGGTTAGGTTTGTGTGTGTGTGTGTGTGTCTGTGTGTGTGTTTGGGGTGATGGTGGTGGTGTGATGTTTTGGTTGTGGTTTTGTGGTAGTGATAGTGGTGGTGGTGGTGGTGGTGTTGTGTTATGGTGGTGGTTATGTGGTAGTGGTGATAGTTAGGTTAGGTTTGTGTGTGTGTGTGTGTGTGTGTGGTGGTGTGTGTGTGGTGGTGGTGGTGGTGGTGGTTTTGTGGTAGTGATGGTGGTAGTTTTTATGGATTTTGGTTCCCCTTCTTGGTTCTTTTGTTGTTCTTTGTCTTTTATTTCTTTCTTTCTTCGTCTTTCTTTTGAGAGTTACCATTTCCACGTTTTCTTGACAAAATGCAGTTTTTATTTTTCTCTCTCTTTCCTTTTTTCTTTTCTTTTTATGCTAGGAAAATCTTAATCTTTCTTTTTATTCCAATCCTTTATATGACTTTCACCTTGTTGTCTCCCCGTATTAGTTACAATTTCTCAGGTACAATCAGATAAGGTTACGTTAAGTTAGGTTTGGTTACGATATGTTTGGCTAAGTTACGTTAGATTCAGCTTAAATTAACGTCAGCTTTGGTCATGTAACGTTAGATTAAATTAGATTATGATAGATTCAATTAGATTACGTTAGATTTAGATAGGTAAGGGTTGGTTTGTTTAGGTTACGTCAGGTTTGGTAGCTTTTATATTGAAATAGGTTAGGTTACGTTAAGTTCAATTATGTTTGGAT
>NC_059287.1:13017618-13027618 GCF_017591435.1 Portunus trituberculatus | reverse complement strand
TGCTTGTATGAATCTATATGGAATTCTTTATTATTTACCTATTCATTCTTCTATATAAGTGAATGATTTAAGACTCAGTGTTTTATATAATTTTATAACCAAAGATTCTTGTAAACGTTTATTAGAATTGTTGATAAGTGAATGGACGAGATTATGAGACCAGTTTGTGTTTCTTCTTAATAAGTGAATGATGTAATAAAATTTCAAGAATGTGTGTGTGTGTGTGTGCTTATCAGACATTTTTCTACGTAAGAAAAGGATACACTAAGATTTCAAGATCGTGATTATATGAATTTAAAAGACACATATTTTTTTTTCGTAAATAGGTGAATGATCTCGTAAAATTCCAGGGCAGTGTTCAAATGAGTTTATGAAGCATGTTCCGCTTTAAAGAGAGAGATGGCATAGCAGATTTTTAAGAACATATTTATACAAGATTTTTCCTCCTATAGAAGAGAGTGATACAAATTAAAATATCAGGAAAATAAGGCAAGAAAACCCCTTTGTAAGAAATATTTCTCTTATCTTATATCCCTTTCCATGAATTAATGCAGATACTGAAACACAATAGAAATACACGTAGCTGTCCCTTCATAAGACCTCCCTCACCTTTCATACCTTACCATGAATTAATACAGATACAGAAACACAGGAGAAATACACGTGGCTGTCCCTTCATAAGACCTCCCTCACGTTTCACACCTTCCCATGAATTAATACAGGAACACTGGAAGGTATACCTGGCTATCCCTTTATAAGACACCTCTCTCACCTTTCACACCTTCCCATGAATTAATACTGGTACAGGAACACAGGAGGCACACACATGACTGTCCCTCTACAAGACATGCCTCTCTCCACCTATTATCCATCCCATGAATTAATACAGTCTTTCCTATTGACTTCTCTGTTAACCTGCAACTGTAGTGGAAGTTATTGGGGTTTTCAGAGCGGTTGTTTTCTCTGTTCTAGTGAGTTTAAACAAGACTCTGCGCTTTTAGGATAACCTTGTGCAATAAACTGTAGCACGAGTTTTTTTTATTGATTCCACTGATAGCCTGTAACTGTAGTGGAAGTTATTAGTTTTCAGAGGAGTTTTTTTTTTTGTTGTAGTGAGTTTAAAGAGAATGCTACATCATCAGAAGAACTTTGTGTAGTAAACTGTAGCTATTTGAATTAACGCAGTCTTTCTCATGACTCCCCTATTAACCTGTGACTGAAGAGAAAGTTATTAGAGTTTTCAGAGTTCTTTTCTTTGTTTTAGTAAGTTTACGCACAAAACTACACCATTAGAAGAACCTTGTGTAGTGAACTATAGCTCTGTGAATTAACGTAGTCTTTCCTCTTAACTCCCCTATTAACCTGTGACTGAAGAGAAAGTTATTAGAGTTTTCAGAGTTCTTTTCTTTGTTTTAGTGAGTTTATGCACAATACTACACCATTAGAAGAACCTTGCGTAACTATAGCTCTGTGAATTAACGTAGTCTTTCCTCTTAACTCCTCTGATAACCTGTGACTGAAGAGAAAGTTGTTGGAGTTTTCAGAGGAGATCTTTTCTTTGTTGTAGTGAGTTTAAACACAATACTACACCTTTAGAAGAACCTTGTGTAGCAAACTATGGCTCTGTGAATTTACGCAGTCTTTCTTCATGGCTCTCCTATTAATCTGTGACTGAAGAGAAAGTTGTTGGAGTTTTCAGAGGAGACCTTTTCTTTGTTGTAGTGAGTTTAAACACAATACTACACCTTTTAGAAGAACATTGTGTAGCAAACTCTGGCTCTGTGAATTTATACAGTCTATAAACCCCCTATTGACTCCACTGATAACTTGCAGGTGTAGTGAAATTTATTGGAATTTTCAAAGGAGAATTTTTGTATTGTAGTTAATTTAATTAGAATTCTACAACTTTAGAAATATCTTCTGTAGTTAATTGTAGCTCTGTAAATTGATACGATACAGTCTTTATAAACCTCCTGTTAACTCTGATAACCTGCAAATGTAGTGATAGTGGTTTGAGTTTTCAGATCTTTGTTACATTAAGTTTAATTAGAATTCTACATCTTTAGAAGTATCTGGTGCAGTAAATTAAACTCTTAAAGCTCTTAAAACTCTTAAACTCTTTATTGCATATGTGTATTTATCATTACTGTACAAAATTAATGCCGTGACAAATATTCCTTTGCAAACAATAACTTTCTGGACAAAAAATAAACTGATATAAGAAAAAAATAGTAAATACCGAATATTTAAAAAGACAGAAGAAATAGTAATGGCATTTGTAGCAGTTATCAAAGTTCCAAAGTGTATCTCAGGGAAGTGGAGTATAAAGAGAACTTGTTTACGTGATAATGAACAGAATCTGGCGGAAGTTATTAGGGTTTTCAAAGGTTTTCATGTATGAGGGGTCAGAAATTTAGGATAATAGTTTTTTTTTGTGCTAGAAGTGGATTTTGTGAACGAACACTAGAGGGGAATCAATGAAATAGTTAATAAATACGACCGAGCAATGTAATTAAAAAAGTATGGTTATTTTATGGATTTTTGCATCAGTTTAACCCTTTCAGTGCTATGACTCGTTTTCATATTCATTCTGCTTACTCTTTGGTGACATACCGCTTCAGAAACGTATATGGGGATTGAAATTGTAAACTCTTTTAACCATTAATCCTTTGACCTCAACAGACCCTTCCTAATGGTAATAAAATCGTCTAATGGTAACCAAAACTCGTGGTGAAAATGCATCCCAGTACTGAAGAGGTTAACGTTTATTTTTAGTATGAAAACGTGTGATATGAAACAATGCAAATCAAAACACCATAACTCAAATCATCCGTGCAATTTAAACTGGTATGAAAATGATATAGAAAAATTACACATTACTATTATTGAAACATCTTTGTAATTCCCCAAAAACAAAAAACAAAACAAAAAAATAACACACAGAAGAAAAAAAAGATTGTTAACTAGAAATTGTAAAGAAAAAAAAAAAAAAGGAAAGACCAATAGAACAAGAAGCAAACAAGACCAAACACGTATTTCATGAGAGGGAGAGAGGGCAGAGAGAGAGAGAGAGAGAGAGAGAGAGAGAGAGAGAGAGAGAGAGAGAGAGAGAGAGAGAGAGAGAGAGAGAGAGTGTGTGTCTTAAGAATCTGGAGGAAACAGAATAATATTTTTATAGTCTACCCTTAAGTTTAGGATATAAAGTAACATAATTTATATGTATAATTTCCGTTTCTCCCCATTTTCTTCCAGAGAGAGAGAGAGAGAGAGAGAGAGAGAGAGAGAGAGAGAGAGAGAGAGAGAGATAGAGAGAGATATTAGCCTGGAGGGAAAATAACAAGAGAAAATATATATTAATAGGAGAACCTTCCTGAGAATTCCTCCTTTTTTTCCTTCTTGGTCTGTTTTTTCCTCTCAAAATTTTTTTTAGGGAAATTGAGAAGGTGGAAGGAACTCAGGAAATGAAAGTAAAGGAAAAATGGAGGTAAAATTTGAAAAGAGTTATGTCCTCTTTCCTTCCGCTCTCTCTCTCTCTCTCTCTCTCTCTCTCTCTCTCTCTCTCTCTCTCTCTCACAAAGCAGACGAAAGAAAAAACAGCTATGCACGTTTAATCAACACCAAAATTTCTCTTAATCCAAAATATCGTTAACCTGAATGGCTTGAGAGAGAGAGAGAGAGAGAGAGAGAGAGAGAGAGAGAGAGAGAGAGAGAGAGAGAGAGTAGTGTGAGCGTGCCTGCCTGTCAATATGCTCACCTTTATGATGTGTTTGTTGTGTCGTGTTGCTTGCATTTCGTGATTAAAGGTCTGTTTGATTTCGTTAAGTGACGCTCAGAGGGTTGGAGGGAGGAAAGATGGAAGGGAGGCAGGGAGGGAGGGAGGAGAGGTAGAGAGGGATAGGTTTACCAGAGTCCTCCCCTTATCTCTATCCCTCGCCGACCTCCGTTTTCTGTTCTCTTGTGGTTTGGTTGCCCTCTGTTCTTGTTAGTTTGGATTAAATTTGCCCTTTTTATTTTTTTTTTCTGTGTTGTGTTAATATTAATTTATTTATTAAATTTAGTGTTAGATGTAGCTTTGGATGGGTTCTGAGTGGTGAAATGTTAAAATGTGTTAGGTCGCCTTTACACACACACACACACACACACACACACACACACACACACACACACACACACACACACACACACACACACACACGTTCCTCCTACCATAATATATTTCCAGCGTGTTTTAAAATGCACTCATCTTTGCACTTAAAACGAGAATTTATCACTTTACATTTCGCATATTTTTCCTCGTGTTAGCAAGTTTTATACGTTCGAAATTGTGAATTCTTCTTTATTCTTTACATTGGGTTTATTGTTTCATATAGAATGTTACTTGTTAAATATTTCAATCCGTATTCTTAAACGTGGCATTTCTTTACATTCAATGCCTTTTTTTTATGAATTATTGTGATTTTCAAGAGTGTTTCTTTAATTTTAGTGATAATTCTACAAGTATTTTGCGTCAATGAAAAAATAATGAAAACTTAAATGATTTCATCAGTGTTATTTGAATATAGTGGACGTTATTGGATTTCCAAAGGTCATATTCTAGTATTAATTTGACAGATTTTGCATCGACGAATTGAAAAAATCTATAAAAATACGAATCGTTTCCTCTTTGGTCTTTGAAAAATAGTGGAAGTATTGGTAAGTGTTAGTAAGATTTCCAAGGGTGTTAGTAAGAGGAGCGATAATTTGACAAGGATTTTGCCTCGTGAATAGTGAAAGATTATGAAAGAAAACTAAAAATCCATAAAAACACTATCGATTTCCTCAGCGATCTTTGTAATTAGTGTAAGTTAGTAAGATTTCTAAGGATATTTGTATGTAAGACTAGCTACAATTTACAAGGATTTCGCATCGTCAGTAGTGAAATAATATGAAAAAAACTAAAAACATCCATGAAAACACAAACTATATCCTCGACGATCTTTGTAAATAGTGTAAGTTATAAAAATTTGAAGGATGTTTGTATGACTAGCGATAATTTGACATGGATTCTGCCTCGTCAGTAGATAAAAAAGAAAAATATCTGAAAACATCCATAAAATACACGAATAATTTCCTTAGCGATCTTTCAAAATATTTTCAGTTATTGAGATTTCCAAGGATGTTCGTAAGATTAGCTACAATTTGACAGGGATTTCGCATTGTCAATTGTGAAATAATATGTAAGAAATCTAAAAAAATCCATAAAAACACAAACTATTTCTATTTCCCAGCGATCTTTGAAAACATTGTAACTTATTAAGATTTCCAAGGATGTTTTGTTTGTATGAGGAGCGATAATTTGACATGGATTCTTCCTCGTCAACACTGAAAGAATATGAAAGAAAAAAGAATACATGAAAACGCGAATTATTTCCTCAGAGATCTTTGTAAATAGTAAGATTTCTAAGGATGTTTGTAAGACTAGCGATAATTTTAACATGGATTTCGCATCGTCAGTCGTGGAACAATATTGAAAAAAACCTCGATAACCATTTATGTGATTTCAAATAGTGGAAGATTATAAGGACCCTGAATGTGTATGTAGTGTGTGGGGCAGTAGTGAAGTTCAGCCCTTTGATGGTCTGCTAGGAAAAGATGGGAGACATAACAAGGAAGGACTGAAGACTTATTGAAAAGAAAATTTATAGAGAAAGATGAAATTGATAAAAAGTGGGAAACCAAACAATTAAACTTACTGATTTTCTATATGGAAAAGAAAATGAAAAAAAAGAAGGAATACAAGATTTATTGAAAGAGGAATTTTAAGAGAGAGAGAGATAAGAATTGATAAAGAAAAAGCCAAACAATTAACTTTTTTTTATTTTCTACAAGGAAAAGATGAGGAAAAAATAAAAGGAAGGACTACAAGACTTATTGAAAGGAAAATTTATAGAGAAAGATGAAAATTTATTAAAAAAAGAAAAACTCATACAATTAACTTGTTTTATTTTCTACAAGGAAAAGAAGATGAGGAAAAAAAACAAGCAAGGACTACAAAACGTATTGAAAGGAAAATTGAAAGAGAAAGATAAAAATTGATAAGAAAAGAGAAAAAGCAAACAATTAATCTTTTTTTATATTCTGCAAGGAAAAAGTAGATGGAGGGAAAAATAAAGATGGATTACATGAATTATTGAAAAAAAATTTAGAGAATGATAAAAACTAACAAAAAAACAAAAACAAATAATTAAGCCTTTGATTATCTACAAGGAAAAGAAGATGAGAACAAAACAAAAAAGAAAGAACTACAAGATTAATGCAAAGACGAATTTAAGGAGAAATGAAAAAAAGTGATAAAAAGAAAAAAAAAACAATTAAGCCTTTGGTTATCTACAAAGAAAAGAAAATAAGAAAAAAAAACAAGTCAAAACTACAAGATTTATATAAAGAAGAATTTAAGGAAAAAAAAAAAACATATATATAAAAAATAGAAAAACAAACATCCCAATCCTCTGACATCCATTTGGTACACTCTTCCTAATCACCAATCACTCTGACACATCTTCACTCGATCTACAGCCACATCCAATCTTTAAACTAGGAAAAATAGCAAAATAAATTCTTTTCATCGCTATTCTTTATTGTAGATGCTTGTAAAGACCTCACACATTGCCTCTAGTGGTGTTAACTGTCACGTGTCGCAGTGAAAGGGTTAACGAGGAGTCTGTACCGTGGCTGAAGAAACACAAGCATGAAAAACGTGACTGATATTTTTGCAGCCTTGGAAAACAGCAGTGGCCAGAGAGAGAGAGAGAGAGAGAGAGAGAGAGAGAGAGAGAGAGAGAGAGAGAGAGAGAGAGAGAGAGAGAGAGAGAGAGAGAGAGAGAGAGAGGTGGTGTTTAAGAATATAAAGTTAGCATTAATATTCCTTTTAAATCCGAATTACATCAATTAAGCGTGTAAAGAATATGTAGCACACAGGTAATTAAAGTTAACGACCCAATAAACCCTTACATTAATCCCTCATTACAAGTGTTTGGCGTAGGGTGAGTTAGTTAGCGTGTCCAAGTTGCCAAGTACAGGTAGTTAGCTCCGGACACCTGCGCGTAATTGCCCTTGAACACCTGCAAGTAATTATCTCTTGAACACCTGAGTCTACCTGTAAATTGCATTCCACGTCAGTGAGGAGCGCGCCGTGACGAAGACAAGTTGATTCAGAGCTGCTCGCGGCCACTGCAAACACAACTTTCCTGCTGTTTGTGTTGCTTGCAAATGTGTGTGTGTGTGTGTGTGTGTGTGTGTGTGTGTGTGTGTGTGTGCCTGTGTTTAAAATTCATGTTAAAAGCCAGAAAAAAGCCAAAACTGACACACTAAAAGAATCTGTTAAAAATACACACACAAAAAAAAAAAAATGTGCGTGTGTTTTATGATTTGTCAAATTGTGTTTAGTGTGTTGCTGTTTTTTTTCCGGTTCTTTTTCTTGTTTCATTTTTGTAGTTTCTGATATGATGCAAGTTGAATTTTCTAGAATGTTGTGTTACTATTATATTCTTTCAGTTACATTATTTCGGGTTCATTCAAGTCTCATTTTAATCCCTTCGGTACTGTGACGCGTTTCCATATTCATTCTGCTTATCATTTGGTGATTTTATACAGCTTCTGAAACTTTTATGGGGATTGAAATAGTGAAGACTGTGGCCATTAATCTTCTGACCTCCATACACCCTTCCTAATGTCAATAAAATAGTCTAATCGTGCATAAATCTCAAGGTAAAATGTGTCACAGTATTGAAGGGATTAATCCAATACACTTATTTTACTGGTAACTCTAACACTCACACCAATGAAAGACTTTAAATAGCAAATTTCAAAAAAACAAATCAGTTTAGCCTAACTTTATATATTGATTACCACCTATGCTTATTTAATCTCTCTCTCTCTCTCTCTCTCTCTCTCTCTCTCTCTCTCTCTCTCTCTCTCTCTCTCTCTCTCTCTCTCTCTCTCTGTAACACACCAATAACTTCGCATCAATATTATGGAGATACATGCGTTTAATTGGTACCATCCACGATATTATACAAATAAAAAAAAAAAATACTAAAGCTCTACTCGCTACTGTAAATTTCATGTAACGTTCGTACCGGTGATAGAAAGTTGCAATGCTGGGTCTCTAAAACTAAATCGTAATGTCGCGTCAGTTTAGAAGCAATCAGAGGCTCATTCATGGCTTCTCATTATGCTTGCCTTGCTTCCTTTGCTTTGCTTTACCTCCTCCTCCTCCCTCTCTCTCTCTCTCTCTCTCTCTCTCTCTCTCTCTCTCTCCTGTCTGTCACTGGTATCTCTCATTCTCTCTGTTTTGGTCTCTCCATCAGTTCTTGTGGAAATTTACCGTATATCTCTGATTCTGTTTGTGTGTGTGTGTCTTTGTGCTCGTTTTGTTTGTTTGTTTGTGTGTGTGTGTGTGTGTGTGTGTGTGTGTGTGTGTGTGTTTTTGTGTGTTCGTGTTTGTCTTTGTGTGTGTTCATGTCGGTTTGTTTGTGGTTTTTAGTTTTTGTATCGTCTCTTCTCGTCTCGTCTCGTCTCATTTCGTGTCATCTTGTCTCGTCTCGTCTTGTCTCGTCTCGTCTCGTCTCGTCTCGTCTCGTCTCGTCTCTCTCTCTCTCTCTCCTTTTCCCTTATCTTATCTTATCTTCCTTTCTTTTTTCTTTCCTTCTTTCCTTCCTTCCTTCCTTACATAAGAACATAAGTTAATGGGAGAAACTGCGAGGCCTTCTTTCCTTATTTCCTCCCCCTTCTTCCTTCCTTCCTTCCTTCCTTCTCCCCCTATCTCTGCCCCTCACTCCCCCCCTTCTCCCTCACTTCACAACATCACTCTACGTCAATTAGTTCCCACTCCTATCCCTGACTCACGCCATTAAGGTGAAATATAGTAATTAAGCCACATTTCTCCGCCTCTATCTCCCTTTCACCTTCCCTTGCTTCTCATCATTAGTGTTCAGACTTAGTGAGTGCATTGTATTAGCTTACGTGATCATTGTACTCGCTCCTTTCAGTAATACTAGTGTGTGTGTGTGTGTGTGTGTGTGTGTGTGTGTGTAGTGTTGTAGTGTTGTCATGTCATATTTTTTGGTGTGTTTTTCATAGTCTCTTGTTTTAAATTTAGTACTGTTTTTAATGTTTCTACTGCACATACTTGCACACACACGCACGCAGACGTAGACGCACACGCACGCGCACACACACGGAGATCCAGACGCACACACACACACACACACACACACACACACACACACACACACACACACACACACACACACACACACACACATACCAATCTGTTCCGTACCTCTGAGTTATTTTCTTCCTAAGGCTCATCATCCACCTCGTCTTCATCTTCCTCCTTCCCCTCCTCCCTTTCTTTTCTTATTCTTCCTTTTCTTCCTCCTCCTCTCCTTAATGATTCTCTTTGATTTTCTTCCATTTCCTCCATCTTGATATTTTGCTTATTCTTACACTAGAGTCTCCTTCCTTTCTTCCTTCCTTCCTTCCTTCCTTCCTTCCTTCCTTCTTTCCTTTTACGATTCCATCAATATCATGAGGTTATTCAAATCCTTCTTCTATGCCCTCTCTCATCTTTCTTTCTTGCTTCCTTTATCCTTTCCTTCTTTTTCATTTTATTTTATTATTTCATTGTTTCACTATTTTTCGACGTCATTTTTTTTCCCAAACTTTGAATTTATGATGATGAGTGAGAGTAAGTTATCTCTCTCTCTCTCTCTCTCTCTCTCTCTCTCTCTCTCTCTCTCTCTCTCTGTAAAAAAAGTCAAATAAAGTGCTAAAACAAAAGATAACAGATGGAAACAGTGAAAAACGAAAATAATTTAAAGAGAAAGAAATTTACTAGACAATTAAATTCCATAACTAAAAGACAAAAAAGTATTGTATCATGTGTTTCTTTCTCCTAATGCCAGAGAGCTTTACTTTTTTCTTTGTTACTTTATTTCCTGTCATTCCATCAAGTGTA
>NC_059287.1:13000118-13012618 GCF_017591435.1 Portunus trituberculatus | reverse complement strand
AAAACCATTATTGTCTCTTCACGCACCATTATTCATAGCCATTACACTTCCATCTATTTTTACTTGATTTTGCTTCACTTCCACGGATCTTTATAGTGTTATGTGACGCTTTACGCATTCCTTTGACTGCTAATGTCAATACGACGCGTTTAATTGTTGTAACATGAAGCAGTTTTCTTTCTCTCTGGTGAAAAGAACTCTCGTTACTAAAAACAGTAATCTCGTGCTTGGAAACGCTATTGTCTTTAGGAATTTGTACTTTAATCCTTTCACACTGCCGTTCTGAATCTTTCCGACGTCTTTTATTACACTGCCTGGAAATTGCAACATCTAATCTTTTTAATTCTCTTTTTCTTGTAGATGCTTATAAAGATTACATACATTGGTGTTAGTGCCGTGAAGTATTGCATTTTACTGCGAAAGGGTAAACTTGCATCACGGTTTAATAGTGATAAAAAAAAAAGTAACTAATTAGCAGACTAAATCCGAAAACCATCCTGCGTTTTAAATCACCATTACCCCATTAAAAGTCACTACTTTAATTTGCATCTTTAATTTTTCCTTGACAAACACAATACCTATTATCCTCATTAACCTGCCATTGCTTCTTTTCCTTTGTCCTGTTCCTTCATGGTAATCTCCGAAGCTCGCTCTAATACCCTTCATCTGTCGCCTTTTTCTTTCATCCTCCCCGTTAGCAGCTAAATGCAAGATAAACATGCCTTCTTTTCCACCAACTGTATCTGATTAATGTGTGTTGATTTTTTCTCTCTCTCTCTCTCTCTCTCTCTCTCTCTCTCTCTCTCTCTCTCTCTCTCTCTCTCTCTCTCTCTCTCTGTATGTATGTATATGTCAGTCTATCTATCTTTTTTATGTAGGAGTGGCAGTGGGGCCCAAAAAATCTATCTGTCTGTCTCTCACATTCTTTCTCTCCAAGTCTATTTATATATCTATCCATGCATCCATCCTATCTCTCTATCTTTCTCTTTATCTGTCAATATTTGTATCCATTTATCTATTCATTCAAAAGATCTACCTCTTAATTTTATCTCTCACATTCTTTATCTCCAAGTTTATTTATGTATCCATCAATGTGTCACTCCTGTCTATCTCTCTATCTTTCTCTCTATTTTTCTATATTTCTATCCATCTATCTATACATCCAAAAAAATCTATCTCCTTATCTCTCACATTCTTTATCTCCATGTCCGTTTATATATCCAGCCATGCATCCATCCCATTTATCTCTGTCTTTCTCTCTATCTGTCTATATTTCTATCCATCTATCTATTCATCCATGCATCAATGTACCTTCCTTTCAATCTCCCATCTGTCTATCTGTTACTCTCACCATATAAGAAGGAACTGGAGGAAGGGAACACGTGTAGGTACAAAAAGCGAAGGAAGGAGGGAAAGAAGGAAGAATAATGAAGGAAGGAATAATGAGATACAAGGAATGGAAGAAGAGAAGGGATGAAGGAAGGGAGAAGGAAGGACAAGGAAGAAAGGGATTGCTAAGGAATATTTTGGCATTAAGTATATGGAGATTCTCGCACCCACGGGAAAATTGGTATCATGCAAATTTTATGTAAAAGGACGACTTCCATTTGTCCGAGCATTTTTGGTGCCGCCTTCACAGAGAGAGAGAGAGAGAGAGAGAGAGAGAGAGAGAGAGAGAGAGAGAGAGAGAGAGAGAGAGAGAGAGAATTTTTTGGGGGTGAAAAGTCATCGTGTGTGTGTGTGTGTGTGTGTGTGTTTCTTCATCTTTTTTTCAATTTATGTGTGTCTGTTTATTTGTCTTTATCTGTGTCTTTTTGTATGCCTTTTCTGTGTTTGTCCACCTATCTGTCTATTTATCTTTCTTTTTGGTTTGCTTCTCTCTCTCTCTCTCTCTCTCTCTCTCTCTCTCTCTCTCTCTCTCTCTCTCTCTCTCTCTCTCTCTCTCTCTCTCTCTCTCTCTCTCTCTCTCTCTCTCTCTCTCTCTCTTCATGTAGTAGTCCAGTATATATTTTTTTACCTTTTTTTCTCTATGGTGTAATAATAGTTGCCGGCAATTCAATCTTTCCTTTTTATTTTTCTTCTCCTTTTTTTTCTCCTCTTTTTTTTTCCCCATCCATCGTCGGGCATTGTTGTTGCTGTGGTAGATTTGTGATTTATTCTTTCCTTATTCCTCATAAATACGTCTGGACAGGAAGTTATGGTGGTGTGAATTGAGTAAAAGCTGTACAATGGTCTTTTTTTTTTTGCAGTGGATGTCTGTATATTATCTATTTTTGACGGAGTTTTCTTTGCCCAGCCAGGAAAATAGAAGTAGAAATGTAGTTATGTGTTTTTTTGGGGGTTTATTTAATTTTTTTTAAGTGGGTTTATTTTGTAGTGAGTTAAGGGGTATTTTCTCCCTTTTTCTGTTTTTTTTTATTTTTTACTGTTTTATTTATTTTTCTACATTTCTGTCTTGTTTCTTCGTCTTTAGTTCTTAAGGTCTATCTAGTCCTGGTGGGAAATTGTGGGCCTTCTCCTTTTCTTTTATCCTTTTTTTTTTGTTACTTTTTTTGTTTCTATTCTTTAATTTGTATTATTAAATTTTTATATGTTTTATTTTATTGTATTTTGTTTTGTTTTATTTCATTTCTTTTTCTTATCTCAGGGTTTTTTTTTTCGTTTTTTGCTATTTTTTTCATTTCTATCCTCCAATTTCTATTATTTATTTTTTTGTTTGTTTTGTTTTATCTTATGTTTATTTTATTTTATTACATTTTTTTTATATTATCTTTTATATTTTGTCTTATTTTCTTTTTTTTGTGCAATTTTTGTGTTTTTACCCTCCAGTTTGTATTATTGCTATTTCTGTTTGTTTTATTCTGTCTCAATTCATGATAAACAAACACTGCTCAACAGGTCTTAGCGTTAAATGTGCTGCCGCTTCTCTTGTATTGACACTTCTTTAAAATGCAGCATGTAAGACACAATAAAATGTTGCCAACGTTTCAAGTATTTCATTTTGTTTCATTTCCCGTTTTTTATCTCATTAATTTATTTTTATTTTATTTTTTTTACCTTTCTATATGTATTAATTAATGTATTTTCTTTGACGTTAAGAGAGGGAGCATGTTTCATTTTTTTGTTCTGTCTCCCCCTTTTTTTCTTTGTCCCCTTCACCAGCCTCTGTTTTCTTCATTTTCTTTTATGTAAGAGGGGGAAAGCCGGCCTAGGGCAACAACAACAACAACAACAACAGAGAAATAAATAAATAAAAAAAAAGACCCACTTAGTTGCCAGCCCCTTGCAGGTCCGAGAGAGCTGACCAGAAAGGGTAAATGTATTGAAATCTCCCTCTTAAATGAAGTCAAGTCACAGGAAGTTATAAATGCAGAAACAGGCAGAGAGTTCCAGAGTTTACTAGAGAAAGAGATGGATGAGAGTACTGGCTAACTCTTGCGTGCACTAAAATTACACTAAAATAAAAAATCCTTTCTCTCTTTTCTCTTCTGTATTGTTCATCTCTTTTTTTCTGACTACTGTTGCCTTTATTTTCACTGTTTGTGATTATAATTGCTCAGTGAAAAATGTAAAAATGAAATGCTGTTTTCTTTGTTTTCTTTTGCATTTTTTTTTATTTGCTTATTTTGTTTCGTGTATTTGTTTATTTTTGTGCAGGCATGTTTCAAGTTTTGTGTGTTTTTAATTTTGTTTCTCTTTCATGGCTCGAGTTTCGTTTAGCTGTTTTATCAAAGTCATCAGTTGAATTTGCATCTGTTTTTTATTATTTATTTTCTTGTCTATACTGTTATTTGATGTTTTGTTTACTTATTTATTTTTATTTGCACTTCAGATTGCATTCTTGTTTGATTAAGTTATATCTTCTTGTTTTCGTTATTATTTTTCTTATTTATTTATTTATTTTTTGTAAATCGACAGTTTTCTTAAGTTAAATGCAGCTTCTTTGTTTCCCTGGTTCCTTTACCCAGATTGTATTTCTTTCCTCTGTTTTATTTTGTAGTATTTTTCCTTCCCTTAAATTTCTTATCACATTTGGAGGATAAAAAGTAAAAAAAGTCTTTCATAATTCTTTTTTTGCTCTTTATTTCACCCAAACATGATATTGTAATTTTATCGTCCTTACCTTCCATACTCCCTTCCTCCTTTTCTGAGTGTACATCCGAAGCATCATGTCCATATTTACATCGAATCGACATTTCTTCTCTTTTTAGTTGCTTTTCCTTACACAGGGTATTTTGATCTTGTCTTCCTCGCCCTGTCACATACTCTACCTCCATTTCTGAGTATATTTTAAAAAGAACTCTGTCACTTATTTTTTTTTTCAGCCAGTCTACATTGATTTGTTTCCTTTCCAGGTATGTTCTGAATCCTCGCCTTTTGAATGGGTGCTTTTGATGTGAACGAAACTGAAAGGACGATCCTCAATGGCTAAAGGTGAGAGTTATTTTTCAAAGCTTATCATCAAGTTTATCAATTTTTCGTTGCCATATTTTGTCCTTTGTTAACTTTCAGAGAGATGTACAAAATTAATATAACAGATTCACAGAAACAGCGAGGGTAGGAAGGTAATTTTGTCCATTTGTTGTGTTACGGAGCGATTCAAGAGTACAGGAGTGTATAAAAAGTTGTTAGTTGGTTTCTTTTATTTGTGTCTTGAGAGGAAAGGCCAAGAGTGAAGGTGTCGATAAAAAAAAACGAAAAAAAATTGATAAAAGGATACTTGCATTCTTTTTGAAAATAGTCTTTTGGGACTGAGATCTTTACTGGTGGTTTTATTTCCCTCTTTTCTTTGCTTTCTTTTTTTGTTGTTGCCTTTGTCCAAAAACTCTCACTTAAACAAAGGGTAGCAGTAAAATTAAATCAAATAACTATTTTATGTGTTGTATTTTTGGTGCTTTCACTATTTTTGATATGTTTGTCCTTGTTCATTACATTTCTCACATAAAAAAAGATGCACTAGTGAAATTAGATTACGTAACTGCTCTTCCATTGTGTTTTTTACGTAGAAATTATTGGCTGATGATGAAAACTAAAGACCAAAAGGAAAAAAGCTAGTTAGATGAACAACTGAGAGAAAAAGAAAACAACACTCAGTAAAATGACACTAGGAAAGGTAACAGTGGAAGCAAGGTTACTGGGAGATCTTTAGAAATATTTAGTTGTACAGTGATCTTGTATCTTATTTTGTTAACGTGGTCTTTGCATAAATAATATAGTTAAGTAATAAAATAGCAAACAATATCACTATCTACACGTTTCTGCATGTAACGATATTGGGTGATGGAAATTAACGATACAGATGGAGAGATGTATAAGTGGGAAGAAGGGTTAGCAGAAGGACATAAGTAAAGGCAACGATGCAGAAGCTTACTGAAAAACTCTCAGGTATTACAACTTACATTTTCAGCGTTCCTCTTCTTCTTTTTAGCTGTCTTATTGTTGCCCTTTGCCTTAGAAACACTACTAGTAAAGAGATTAACTTAGCAAACTGCCTTACCATCTTTACGAATCTTTACATTGAAGGAAATAGATGATGAAATTTCACTTAATGGCGAGATGAAAGAAAGATCAGTGTGTTAGTGAAGGGAAACCGTTAAAGGCAACAGTGGAAAAGGTTACCGGTGCAATTGAAATCATGAAAATGTAGAGAAGCGCCAGAAATATTTTGTGTGACAATTGAAATTAGATGTGGATGGGACTTTAGTTGATTGGATGCACCTACTTACCTCAAGGAGATACAGAGTTGCCTGGAGACTGAACAAAAGCTACAGTAATTCTATCATACAAAGGAATAGGAGAGAGAGAGAGAGAGAGAGAGAGAGAGAGAGAGAGAGAGAGAGAGAGAGAGAGAGAGAGAGAGAGAGAGAGAAAAGAGGTTGTGGGAAATCATGGAGGAATAAAGTTGTGGGATTATAGAACCAGGAAAGAGCTTTACGGAGTAGCACTAATGAGGAAAATGATGGAATAGGAGAGAGAGAGAGAGAGAGAGAGAGAGAGAGAGAGAGAGAGAGAGAGAGAGAGAGAGAGAGAGAGAGTGTCAGCATGGGAACTGCCAATGTATTAGAGTAGATATGGCAAAAAAGTAACTCCTGGGATTATATCAGGAAAAGAGAGTTTAACGGAATAACATTGATGAAGAACAAGATGAAACAGAAGGGAATAGAGTAAATGCCAGGATATCTGAGGCATTAACTGAAGTGTGACAGTAAAGACAGAGAGTTTATAATAATAAAAAAAAATATACTGAAGAAAATGCTGGAATACGAGACATGTGGAAACTGTGACCAAAAAAGTATAAATATTAGGATTACAGCAGTAGGATATTGGAATACAACGAATAGTGACGTAGGTGACATAGGAGAGAAATAAACTACCTTAACTACACCCCCAAAAAAGAAAAAGCGTTGATTTCTAACAGCAGCATGACTGGATGGGTTTAAAACGAGAGAGAGTGGCAGGATCAGAGAATCAATTAGTGGATGGCGAGAGAAATGAATCCAACAATACATAAAGTGGATTGGTAAAAGGGAATTGTGTATGTGTGAATCAAGAGTCTCGGTTTAAAAGACCGTTGCGGAATTGTAACCGAAGAAAAGAGTTAATTTAAAAATGAAAATGAACGAAAAGGATAATACTGTCACTTTATGGATGAGAGATGAAGGTAGTAACTAAAAGCAAAAT
The DNA here is from genome assembly GCF_017591435.1 of Portunus trituberculatus. Lineage (NCBI taxonomy): Eukaryota > Metazoa > Arthropoda > Malacostraca > Decapoda > Portunidae > Portunus > Portunus trituberculatus. The sequence goes on along the minus strand of NC_059287.1, from coordinate 13,005,937 downwards.
TGATGTATACATGGAAATGAAATTTGATTATCAGATTGTTCGTTTAAGAAGAGAGAGAGAGAGAGAGAGAGAGAGAGAGAGAGAGAGAGAGAGAGAGAGAGAGAGAGAGAGAGAGAGAGAGAGAGATAGTGTCATCCTTTCTACTCAATTTGCTTATCATCACTATTGCATCATTATTTATTCATGTATCTACTTATTTATTTATTTCAAGTAAGGAAGAGATTATTGTCCATATTGATGTTAAAATTAATGTACTGAATTAATGAAAGGAGTTAAAGAAAGCATTGGAGAGTTTCAGAGAGAGAGAGAGAGAGAGAGAGAGAGAGAGAGAGAGAGAGAGAGAGAGAGAGAGAGAGATACAGATGGACTCGTCTCTCTCTACCACTCCCTCGAGGCTTTTTCAAGGAATCACGTCAGGATAGATTAAATTTGGTGGAAAAAAATAAATACCTACAGTATTCCCTTCCTTCCCTTCCCTTCTTGCTTCCAGAATTCCTTCACTCCTTCCCTCCTTCCCTTCTTCCCTTCTTTCCGCCTGAATGTCCTTCTCCCTCCTTCCCTCCCTCCCTCCCTCCCTCCCTCCTTCCCTCTCTCCCTTCCCTCCGTCGGTCTCATCTCTCCGCCTCAGACCAACAACTTTTGTCCAACTTACCTCCTCCTCCTCCTCCTCCTCCTCCTCCTCCTCCTCCTCCTCCTCCTCCTCCTCCTCCTCCTTTCTCTTCTCTTCTCTTCTCTTCTCTTTCTTTTCTTTTCTTTTCTTTTCTTTTCTTTTCTTTTCTTTTCTTTTCTCTCTCTCTCTCTCTCTCTCTCTCTCTCTCTCTCTCTCTCTCTCTCTCTCTCTCTCTCTCTCTCTCTCTCTCTCTCTCTCTCTCTCTCTCTCTCTCTCTCTCTCTCTCTCTCTCTCTCTCTCTCTCTCTCTCTCTCTCTCTCTCTCTCTCTCTCTCTCTCTCTCTCTCTCTCTCTCTCTGTGTGTGTGTGTGTGTGTGTGTGTGTGTGTGTGTGAGTGAGTGAGTGAGTGTGCTTTTTCAGCTCGTTAGCCTCCACACACACACACACACACACTCTCTCTCTCTCTCTCTCTCTCTCTCTACCCAAAATGCACTCACTCACTCTCACTCTCACAATATTACTTGCAACGTTTCCTCTGAGTGTCCAAGTAAGCGAGGAATGCGTGTAATTGACCCCCCCCCCCTCTCTCTCTCTCTCTCTCTCTCTCTCTCTCTCTCTCTCTCTCTCTCTCTCTCTCTCTCTCTCTCTCTCTCTCTCTCTCTCTCTCTCTCTCTCTCTCTCTCTCTCTCTCTCTCTCTCTCTCTCTCTCTCTCTCTCTCTCTCTCTCTCTCTCTCTCTCTCTCTCTCGTCTTGAAATTAGTGTGGGTATATAAAGATTATTTATTTTTTGTTTCGCTACGTGGAGGAAAAAATACTGGATGATGAATGTAATGAGGACAGTGACGACAGCAGCAGCAGCAGCAGGAGGAGGAGAAGGAGGAGGAGGAGGAGGAGGAGGAGGAGGACAGAAAAAGGAAGCGTTAGGAGTTTGGAGTTGGAAGAGGAGAAGGAGGATGAAGAACAAGAGTGGAGAGATGAAGGAAGAGCTCAAGAAGAAAGAGGAGGAGTGAGAAGAAGAGGAGGAGGAGGAGGAGGAGGAGCAGCAAAGTTAAAAATGGAGTGTAGTAGGAGAAAGAAGAAAATTAGGACGAAGAAGAGGAGGAAAACGAGGAGAACGAGGAAGAGGAGGAGCAAGAGGAGAAAGAGGAGGAAGAAGGAAGAAAATTTAGAAATGAATAAAGACAGGAGAAAAAAAAAAGAAAAAAAAAGGAAGAACACGAGGAAAAAAAAAAAAACACGAAATATATCGATGGATAACAAGAGAAAAAAAAAAAAAAGACAACAAAAGAAACAGCACAAGAAGAACAAAGAAACTCAAAGAAATAGAAATGAAAAAAAAAAAAAAATAGGAAAAGAGACGAAAGGAGAAGAAAATAATAGTGAAGGAAAAAACACCAACAGCTCAGGTTTCTTTGTTGAGTGGAAAAGTTGAAATAAGATCAAGTTATTTTGGGAAGTGGAGCGCATGAAACAACTTCCACCGAGACTGTCAAGTGTGAGTAAATAGGAATAATCATCAAGGTAAGACGAGGAGAGTTACTGGGAAGGGAAGGGGAAGGAAAAGAAGAAAGGTAAATGAAGGAAAAGGGAAGAAGAAGAAGAAGAAGGAGGGGGATAGAAATAAAGTCAAGAAAAAGGAAGGGAAAGGGAAGGAAAAGAAGGAAGATAAATGGAGGAAAAAGAAAGAAGAAGGGATAGAAATAAGGCAAAGAAGGAAAGGGAAGATGAAATAGAGAAGGTAAATGAAGGAAAAAGAAGAAGAAGAGGACAAAAATAAAGCAAAGAAAAGGGTAAAGGAAGGGGAAAGGGAAGGAAAATGAAGGAAAAGGAAGAACGAGAAGGGGACGGAAGTAAGGTAAATAAAAGGGTGAAGGAAACAGAAGGTAAATGAAGGAAAAGGAAGAACAAGAAGACAACAGAAATAAAGCAAAGAAAATGATGACGGAAAGGGAAAAGAAAGGGAAACGTAAAGCAAAAAAGAAGGAAAAGGAAGAACAAGGAAATGGTGAAATAAAGATAATAATATTGAAAAAAAAATTACAGAAGATAAGAAAGAGAAGAAAGAAAGATAGATAGAAGAAAAAAAGTAGATAAAAGATAAATTAATAATGCAAAGAGTATAAAAAGGAATGGAGGGAAAGGAAAGGAGGTTAAGAACATGAAGAAAGGAGAAGAGGAGAGAAAGAGGAAGCAGAAAAAGGAAGAATAGAGACTGAAAGAGGATAAGAGTGGCAAGGAAAAGGAAGGAAGGGAGAGAAGAAGAGAAAGAAGAAGGGAGACAAGGAGAGAGTAAAGGTGGAAGGGATGATAAGAAAATGGAAGGGGAGAGAGGGAGAGAGAGAAGAATGGTTTCAAAGAGGATTATAAGAAGGGAAATAAGAGAAAGAAAAAAGTGATAGAAGAGGATGATAAAGGAAGGAAGGAATAGAATGGATGGAATGAAGAAGAAGAAGAAGAAAGAGAAGGAAGTGAAAAAGGGGATAATAAAGTTATTTAAAATGTGGATGAGGAGGAGGGAAGAGGAGGAAAATGAGGAGAGGATAAGGAAGAAGCTAAGGAAAATAAGAATAGAATAAGAACGAAGGTGAAGAAAACGAGAGGAGAATGAGGAAGAAGAAGAGAAAAAAAGGGAGAATGAGGAAACAGGAGAAAATAAGAGAAAAATAAAGAGAAGGGGAAGAAAAAGCTGGGTTACAGAATAAAAATACAAAAATAAGAAAAGCAAAGAGAAAACAACAATAAGTATAGAAATATTGAGAGCGAAGAAAAAAAGAGGAAAAGAAGGTGAGGAGAGCGAAGGGAAGAAAATAAGGAAGATAAGAAACAGGAGAAATTTTACAGAAGGAAAAAGAGAAGAAGAGAGAAAAAGAAGACAAAATTGAGTATTGAGAACGAAGAAAATGAGGGAAAAAGAAAAAGAAAGGATGGAAAAAGATAAGGAAGAAAAAGGAACAGCAAAAGGGTTACAGAAGGAAAAGGAGGAGTGAATAAAGAAGAAAACAAGAATAAGAATAAAGAAGAGAAGATAAAATTGAGTATAAAATTTTGAGGAGAAAAATGAGGGAGAAAAGAAGGAGAAAGAAGAGAAAAAGATGAGGAGGAGAAAGGAGAAAAACAGGAGGAGGGTTGCAGAAGGAAAAGGAGAGAATGATAAAGAAAACAAGAATAAGAAGAGAAGAGAAGACAAAAAAACGAGAACTAGGAAAATAATGAAAATGAAGGAAAAAAGAGAAAGAAGGGAAAAAGATAAGGAGGATAAAGGAGCAGCAGAAGGGAAAGGAAAGAATAATGAAGAAAACAAGAATAAAAAGAGATAAGAGAAGATAAAATTGAATATAAACATATTTAGAACGAGGAAAATCAGGGAAAAATTGGAAAAAAAGGAAAAAGATGAGGAGGAAAGGGAGCAGTAGAAAGATTACAAAAGGGAAAGGAGGAGAGAAAAATGAAGAAAAGAAAAAAAGAAGAGAGAAGAGGAGACAAAATTGAGAATAAAAGTATTGAGAACGAAGAAAATGAAGGAAAAAGGAGAAAGAAGGGAAAAAGATTAGGAGGAGGAGGAGCAGGAGGAGGAGGAGGGTGCAGGAGGGATGAATGCAAGGGGAAAGGGAGGGCATTCATTCCTCTTCCTGACGGGATAAGTGGCATTACTTCAGGCAGGTAATGAGGCTGGATCGCGCCGTGTCACCGTCAACAACGTTTTCAAACGCAACTGGAATGTGAGAGGAAGATTTGAGGAATGGAAAAAATTGTACTGAAATGAGAGGAAGGTTTAAGGAATGAAAGAAAAAATAATAATGGTGAAGTAAGAGGAAGATTTGAGGAATGAAAAATTGTACTGAAGTGAAAGGAAGATTTGAGCAGTGAAAATAATAGCACTGAAGTAATAGGAAAATTTGAGAAATGAAATAGGAAATACTCAAGTGAAAAATGCAATAAAAAAAAACATGAAGTGTGTAGATTATTTAAGGAATGAGAGAAATACAGAAATGACAGAGGAAAAGAAATACGAGATATTGAGGAATGGGGAAACTAAAGGAATGAGATGAAAAAGAAATGAGGGATATAAAAAGAAACGAGTAATTAGGAAAGTAGAGAAGTGAAAGATGTAAAATATATGAAGAGTACAGGAATAAGAGATTAAAAACAAATGAACCATGTAAATTATTTGAGGAAAGAGAAAAAAATAAAGAAATAAGAGGAAGATTTAAAGAATGAAAAAGAAAAGTAATGAAGTGAGAGATGCAAGGTATATGAGTGGTGTAATAGATCTGAGGAATGAGAATAGTAGAGGAATAAGAGATTAAAAAAAAAAAATAAAGGATGTAAATTGTTTAAGGAATGAGAACAGAGAAGTGACTGATGGAAAAAAAAAAGATATGTGGAATATATAGATAATTTGCAGATGAAAAAACCCCCAGAGAAATGAGTGAATCTATGAAAAAAATAGAAAAAAATATAAAAAAAAAAGAAAATATAAAAACGGTCAACTTCAAACAAACTGCCATGTGGAAATCTCTCAATTAATCTCAATTTCTTTCTATTACTTTTCCCTTCCACGCAACACTTCAGCCGGGGAAAGGTGGAAAAAAAGCCTTCAGTTATTATGTGTTGACGTGTGTGTGTGTGTGTGTGTGTTTATCCCATCTCTGCCACCAATGTGTGTGTGTGTGTGTGTGTGTGTGTGTGTGTGTGTGTGTGTGTGTGTGTGTGTGTGTGTTTATCCTACCTCTGCCACCAATGTGTGTGTGTGTGTGTGTGTGTGTGTGTGTGTGTGTGTGTGTTTATCCCACCTCTGCCACCAATGTGTGTGTGTGTGTGTGTGTGTGTGTGTGTGTGTGTGTGTGTGTGTGTGTGTGTGTGTGTGTGTGTGTGTGTGTGTGTGTGTGTGTGTGTGTGTTTATCCCACCTCTGCCACCAATGTGTGTGTGTGTGTGTGTGTGTATTTGTATGTGTGTGTGTGTGTGTGTGTGTGTGTGTGTGTGTGTGTGTGAATGTGTGTGTGTTTATCCCACCTCTGCCACCAATGTGTGTGTGTGTGTGTGTGTGTGTGTGTGTGTGTGTGTGTGTGTGTGTGTGTGTGTGTGTGTTTATCCCACCTCTGCCACCAATGTGTGTGTGTGTGTGTGTGTGTGTGTGTGTGTGTGTGTGTGTGTGTGTGTGTACGTGTATATATTTGATCTATTTTCATCTTTTAATCTTTTTTTTGT
>NC_059287.1:12985118-12990118 GCF_017591435.1 Portunus trituberculatus | reverse complement strand
CCTCTTCCTAGTAACGTCCTCCTCCTCCTCTCCTCCTCCTCCTCCTCCTCCTCCTCCTCCTCCTCCTCCTCCTCCTCCTCCTCCTCCTCCTCCTCCTCCTCCTCCTCCTCCTCCTACTCCACGTTTCATAATACTTAATTTATTGTGTGCATGTTTTCTTTTCCATTGGTTCTCATTGATCTTCCTCTTCTTCTTCTTCTTCCTCCTCCTCCTCCTCTTCCTCTTCTTCCTCCTCCTCCTCCTTCTCCTCTTCCTTTTGTTGTTGTTTTTGTTGTTGTTGTTGTTGTTGTTGTTATTATTCTCCTTTTACATCATTATCTTCATCAACATCTTCTTCTACTTCTTCTTCATCTTCATCTTCATCTTCTTCTTCTTCTTCTTCTTCTTCATCTTCATCTTCATCATCTTCATCTTCTTCATCTTCTTCTTCTTCTTCTTCTTCTTCTTCTTCTTCTTCTTCTTCTTCTTCTTCTTCTTCTTCTTCTTCTTCTTCTTCTTCTTCTTCTTCCTCCTCCTCCTCCTCCTCCTCCTCCTCCTCCTCCTCCTCCTCCTCCTCCTCCTCCTCCACATTCCATAACACCTCACACACTGTCACAATCTTAATTCCTTCTTTTATTTTCAGCCCCCTCTTTGACCTCATTTTTCCTGTATTCTTTACCTTTATTTTGATTCACGGTTGCTTTGCGCTTTGTGGGGGAGTGCGTGATTACAAGCCAATGTGTCGTGAACCCGCGCATTAATTAAATCAACGGTAATGCTTCGCTATAAGGGAATCTGATCCTGTTTGAATGGTAAAGGGGAATCTAACGCTGCATACTTTGTTTTCAATCATCATTACCTCAGTTACTAATCGCGTGCTGCTGAAAATACGACAGAGAGAGAGAGAGAGAGAGAGAGAGAGAGAGAGAGAGAGAGAGAGAGAGAGAGAGAGAGAGAGAGAGAGAGAGAGAGAGGAAGGAAAGATGGGAGAGAGGAAGTGAGAGAAAGAGAGAGGATGGGAGGGAAGAAGTGAGAAAAGAGAGGATGGAGAGAGAGAGAGAGAGAGAGAGAGAGAGAGAGAGAGAGAGAGAGAGAGAGAGAGAGAGAGAGAGAGAGAGAGAGAGAGAGAGAGAGAGAGAGAGAGAGAGAGAGAGAGAGAGAGAGAGAGAGAGAGAGAGAGAGAGAGAGAGAGAGAGAGAGAGAGAGAGAGAGAGAGAGAGAGAGAGAGAGAGAGAGAATTCTGGGAGGTGATGAGGTTTGATTTGTCTTTTCTTTTTCTTTTTGAAGCTTATGTATGTGCTAGAGAGAGAGAGAGAGAGAGAGAGAGAGAGAGAGAGAGAGAGAGAGAGAGAGAGAGAGAGAGAGAGAGAGAGAGAGAGAGAGAGAGAAACTAACATAACCTTGTGTTTTTATATACGTGAAAAAAACAAAAACAAAACAATGAGGGTATTTAATCTGAGTTTTCTTGATTATTTTTAAGTTAATGAAAAAAAAAACAGTGGCTTGATTTAAATTAACCTTTTTTCTCCCATTTGTAAGCTTTAGGGTGTGCTGGAATGGATAAAAAAAAAAAAAACCTGAATAAATGAATGACTTAACCTGCTGTTCATTCATCACTGTCAGCTGCTTGAAATATTAAAAATTCCAATACTAATAGTGCAATAATGATTTCTCTTTTCTCTCTCTCATTATTCTCCTTTCTATTACTGAATTAACCTTTGGCGATTTTGAAGGATGTGATTTTACAGTAAAGCACCAAAATATATTCTTTTCTTTTCTTTTATTTATACCATGTGGGCTTTTCACTGGATTTTCTGGGCTAAAAGGGATACTTTTTTGTGGCATCTCTTATCTCAAAGCCCACCCGCAAGGAAACCGTTGCCCCGAGTGAGGAAGCCCAACCTACACTCGGACCGTGGACAGGATTCGAACCCGTGCGCTTGGAGACCCCTCGGACCCCAAAGCACGCATGGTTCCACTGTACCACGGCGGCCGCTTGTGTTTATTTGGCAATTTGAACGTGGTGAGATTACAGTACCAAAAATAGACGTTCTATTTTTATGATATGCAATGTTGTATGTTACTTTAGTTCTAGTTTTGCATGATATCAGTGTTGTCAATAAATTTCTGTCTATCTATCTATCTATGTATCTAAGTGTTTCTCCGGCGATTTAAACGAAGTGAACACACACACACACACACACACACACACACACACACACACACACACACTCTCTCTCTCTCTCTCTCTCTCTCTCTCTCTCTCTTTCAAAACGATGCAGTGGTGTGAAACGCAGGTGAAAGGAAAAAAGAAGGAAAAAAGAGGGAAAAAGGCGATTTAAAGAGGTAAAATTACTGTACATCGCTCCAAAAAAATGTTCTTCTATATTTCTAAATGTTTCTGTGGCGATTTGAACAAGGTGAAATAACTGTACTAAAAAAAATGTGTTTCTAAATGTTTCTAAATATTTTCTCCACCTTCCCCGCTTCCTGGTGTGTTGTGGAGTGATAGTATTGACTGAAAAATGTCCCTAAATGTCCTTCGAATGTTTGGTCTCCCGTTTTTGCTTCCTGGTGTGTTTTGAAACGGTGCTCTAGAACTTATACTGAAAATGCTTCTAAATGCTCTGTCGTTGAATTTGCTGACTGAAAGAATGGCAAAGACTTGGCAGAAGGAATCACGAAAGAACACAAAGAGAATACGTGACAGTTAAGAAAATGGAGAAATAAGAAAAAAAAAGAAGAAAAATAAGAAAAATGAAAAATAATATTGCAAAAGGAAAAGAAAGGTATGAATGATGAAGACAAGGCAGACGAGAAACACGAAAGAAAAAAACACAAAGAGAAGCAAAGGTAGTCAAGGAAAGAAAGAAACATGAAAAAAGAAGAAAAAAATATAAAAAAAGAGGAAAAAATTTGAATGACGAAAACTGTAAGAAAAAAAAAAACGAATGATGTAACACAATGAAGCAACACAATGAAGCAACACACGGCTCACAAAACGCCCTCTCCTCCCCTCCATTAGTGAACACATGACTCCTGCCCACGCGTCACCACTCATTTCTCGGAATCCTAAACTCAATGCGGGGAATGGAAACTTTCTCCTTGGCATTCCTTAAGGTCCTGGTGGTCATTAAAGAAGACGACGAAGAAGGAGGAGGAGGAGGAGGAGGAGGAGGAGGAGGAGGAGGAGGAGGAGGAGGAGGAGGAGAAGAAGAAGAAGAAGAAGAAGAAGAAGAAGAAGAAGAAGAAGAAGAAGAAGAAGAAATTTATGCTTCATTAATTGTCGTGTTTAATTTGAATTTATGGCCTTTGAAGAAGAAGAAGAAGGAAAAGAAGAAGAAAAGGAAGAAGAAGAAGAAGAAGAAGAAGAAGAAGAAGAAAAGAAGAAAAGAAATGTGTTTGATTAATTGTATTTATTTTGAATTTGTGGTCGTTGAAGGAGAAGAAGAAGAAGAAGAAGAAGAAGAAGAAGAAGAAGAAGAAGAAGAAGAAGAAGAAATGTACGTGTTGTTATTTATTGTCGTGTAAATTTCTAGTTCTTAATCTCATGCACACAAATATTTCCTCCTCACTTTGGTGGTGTTTGATATTTGTGATCATTTGTAGGAGGAAGAAAGGAAACTAGCTATTGTTATGTGACTCTTCCTTTCTTCCTATCCTATCTTCATTTTCTCTCTTTTTCCTCTTCCCTTCACACTACGTTACCTTACATTTGTCCTCCCTTAACATAGCTACCTTGCTCCTCCACCCATATCATCCTATCTACTCTTCCTTCCCTCTTTCCATCCTCTTCTTCCTCCCTATCATTCTCTCTCGTTACTATCAACCTTCGCTCTCTTCCTTCTTCCCCCTCCTCTCTCACCCTCTCTATCATTTTCTCTTCTACTGTCTATCCTCTCTTCCCTTCCACCACTTTTCACCTCCTCTCCCTTTCTCTCACTACTCTCTCTATCCCTTCCGTCTCTCTTTCCTCCTCTTCCTATTACCTATCCTTTTCTTTCTTCCTTCTCTCATTTCTCTTCCTATCATCTACTCTTCTTCTTTTCCTCTCTCTCTCTCTCTCTCTCTCTCTCTCTCTCTCTCTCTCTCTCTCTCTCTCTCTCTCTCTCTCTCTCTCTCTCTCTCTCTCTCTCTCTCTCTCTCTCTCTCTCTCTCTCTCTCTCTCTCTCTCTCTCTCTCGTACCTTTCTTCCTCCTCTCCTTCCTTGACATCATTTCTCCCTACCATCTACTCTTCTTTCCCTCTCTTCCCTCTCCCCCCTCCTCCTCTCCCTCCCTCCGTATCATCCTGGACTCGTCGTAAAACAGAACTTTGCCTAAAAATGGCCGTACCTCTCCCGGCAGCGCCTCCTCCCGGGGAAACTGGAATTTGCGAGGATTCATGGATTCGTCAGCGTGGAGATTACAACTTGGGCCAAAATTACTGAAGTGGTAAGTTTATTTTGCCCTGAACTAAACTGAGATGAATGGCAGGAGGAGGAGGAGGAGGAGGAGGAGAAGGAGGAGAAGGAGGAGGAGGAAGAAGAAGAGTTCATTCGTGGAGGATTCCGGCGTTCAGAGTGTGTATGGATGAAGTGGAGGAGAGAGAGGAGGAGGAGATAGAGTGTGGAGGGATGAGTGGAGGAGAGAGAGGAAGAGGAGGAGGAGGAGGAGGAGGAGGAGGAGGAGATTTTCGTTGTTCAGAGTCTAGAAGGAACAGAAGAGGAACAGAATGAGGTTAGGATTTTAAGTATCCTTGGATGTAGGAGGAAGAATAGAAGGATGTTAGCTTTTTCAGGTAGTGAGCGAGAAAGTGGAGTGTCCGTGGAGGATGTGGCAGAGTCGAATAAGGATGGAAAGAAGGAAGGCGTCAAACGGATGTGGAGGAAGAGGAGGAGGAAGAGGTGGAAAAGTGGATAGAGGTGTGAAGTGTTGAAGTAGTTGAATGAAATGGAGTGGAGGAGATATAGGAGGAGGAGGGAGAGGAAAAGGAGGAAGAGGAAGAGGAAGAGGAGGAAAAGAGAACCGTGTTAATTTAAT
>NC_059287.1:12977618-12980118 GCF_017591435.1 Portunus trituberculatus | reverse complement strand
GAAAAGTTACCTGTTGAACTTGCAATAAAGAGACAAAAACAGGTAAATTCACAACAGATAGACCAATTAAATCAGAACAGGTGCGTTGATTATATTTTGTAGAGGTGTGTGTCTGGTGGTGGTGAGGGTGATGGTGGTGGTGATGGTACAAAAGAAAAGAAAAAAGAACAGGAAAATTATCTTATGGTGGAGATGGTTGTGATGAAAAAAAAAAACAGGAAAATTATCTTATGGTGGAAGGTGGTGGTGATGGTAGCGGTGGTGGTGATGGTGATGGTGATGGTGAGGAAGTACCACCAATTAAACTAGTAAAGGACAAAAAGCCTAAAAAAAAAAAAATTCTGATATCTTAACGGCTTAACATGAAAAAAAAAAACTAAAAAAATAAATGTACACATAGATTGGCAATAAACAAACGTGCCAAAATGTATCAAATGTATCAAAATCTCTCATGTGGTCAGTGTACAGGTAGGTCTTTCCCAATACAGGTGTGGTAGAGTAGGTGTTAGGCCAGGCGACTTAACCCCACCTCTCACTCTCTCTCTCTCTCCTCCTCCCCATCCCCTTCTTCCCATCCCTTCCCCTTCCCCTCCTCCCTCCATCACCATGAATCCTATTTGTGTGAGTGACAGATCATTAGTTTGTGAGTTTTGCACTTGTCTTGTCGCTCGTGTTCGCCATTTGTTATCTCTCTCTCTCTCTCTCTCTCTCTCTCTCTCTCTCTCTCTCTCTCTCATTTCATGGCAGTTTGATTTCATTTCGTATTTACACACACACACACACACACACACACACACACACACACACACACACACACACACACACACACACACACACACACACACACACACACACACACACACACATGAGAAAAAACACAGCATTAAAACACAAGACAAAACGACATTAACTGAATCCTAGTATCCTATGAAAATGCAATTAGGTCAAGAACACACACACACACACACACACACACACACACACACACACACACACACACACACACACACACACACACACACACACACACACACACACAGGAGAAGCAGCCAGGCAATGCGACTTTCCTGTACTGAGTTTTGAATCGTGAAATATTGGGCAATTGCTTTAGAGCCTAACTGCTTCTGTCTTCCTGCCTGCGCCGCCCTGGACACAGAAGGGGAATCTCTGGTATAGCCGAAACTTGCAGGGGCTCACGGACACGGGGAAGTGACCTTGAGAATTAAAACCCGACCATATTGTCTCCAGCCGAAGAAATACAGGCGGAGGAGAGGAGAGGCAGAAGCGGTGCAGAGGCGGAGGGCTTAGACGACACTGGAAAAACAAGTATAGAAAGTAAAGAGGACACAAAAAAGAGCACGAGAGTGAATTTGCTTCGCGTTTTGTCGCAAGAAATACAGAGCTAGACTTGGAGAGAGAGAGAGAGAGAGAGAGAGAGAGAGAGAGAGAGAGAGAGAGAGTAAGAGGAGGAGGTTGATAGGGGTGAGTTTGGCCTGGATTTACTAAGGAAGGAAGGAAGGAAGGAAAGAAGGTATTGTTAGAGAGAGAGAGAGAGAGAGAGAGAGAGAGAGAGAGAGAGAGAGAGAGAGAGAGAGAGAGAGACGAATGATCAATGTTGCTAAGGGATACATAATGAGAATGAAAAAAAATGAAAAAAACAAAACAAAAATCTCTTACAAAACCATCCTTGACATTTTAGGAGGAAATATTAGAGACAGGGAAAAATATGACACAGGAATCAGAATCAATAAAAAAAAAAAAATCGTAACGAATGAGAAAAAAGAAAGAAAAACCAGGAAAACAAGAAGCAAGAATGGCCTGTGAGCGAGAACGAAAGAAAAATATTGAAAGAAAGGAAGAAGGAAAACAATGAGAAGAGAGAAAGGAAGGAAAGGACAAGACAGAGGAGGAGGAAGAGGAGGAGGTGCTGGTGGGAATTAAGAGGCAAGAAGCATCTCGGTTACCCTGAAGCTGCAAAAATAATGAAATAAGTGACACGCCGTTCACCCGGGGAAGAAATATGACCAGATTGCAGGAAGAAGCTGTTTCTCATGCCCCTACCTCACCTGGGGCGGGGTGGCGTGGGGAGGGAAGGGATGGGAGTAACGAGAAGGGGAGAGGTTAAAGATGTGTGAGAGGTGAAAGACAAGGAAAATGGAGGAAAGGGATAGTTTGAAGGAAGGAAAATAGAAAAGATAGGTAAGATGATAAAGAAGGTAAGGAAAAAAAATGTAATATAGAGAATGAAAGGTATGGAAAAGAAGGAAAATGGTGAAAGGGATAGTTTGAAGGAAGGAAACTAGAAAAGATAGGTAAGATAATAAGAAGGATAGGGAAGAGAACTCAATGTAGGGAATGAAAAATATAGGAAAGGAAGAGTTTCAGGGAAGGAAAATAAGAAAGGTAAGGAAAAAATGCAATATAGAGAATTAAAGGCAGGTTATGTGAATAATAAAAAAAAAGAAAGAAGGAAAATTGAGAATAAAAGAAAGATATAAGG
>NC_059287.1:12947618-12972618 GCF_017591435.1 Portunus trituberculatus | reverse complement strand
ATGGATTAAAACGCCTCAAAATATAGAAAAACCATTAAATGATATTGACATGAAAAGGAAATACATTGATCAGTTGAGAAAATAAATTCATAGATAGCAAGAGAGAGAGATAAATAGATAGTTGGATAGATAGATAGATAGATAGAGAGATAGAGAGATAGATAGAGAGAGAGAGAGAGAGAGAGAGAGAGAGAGAGAGAGAGAGAACATTATCCAAACTACACCCTTGAAAACCCCTAATAATTTCCACTACACCCTTGAAAACCCCAATAAATTTCACTACATCCTTAAAAATCCCAATAACTTCCACTACAACTTTTGGAAAAAATCCAATAACTTCTATTAGACCCTTGAAAACCCAAATAACTTCCACTACAAACATGAGAAACCCTATTAACTTTCACTACACCCTTGAAAAAATCAATAACTTACACTACACCCTTGAAAAACCTCAATAACTTCCACTACACCCTTGAAAATCCCAATAACTTCAACTACAGCCTTGAAAACCCCAATGACTTCCACTACAACCTTGAAAAACCCCAATAACATCCACTTGATCCTTGAAAAACTCCAATAACTTCCACTACACACTTTAAAAACCCAATAATTTCAACTACACCCTTCAGAGAGAGAGAGAGAGAGAGAGAGAGAGAGAGAGAGAGAGAGAGAGAGAGAGCATCACCTTTCTCCCTGCAGTCTCAGTATTAGTGATGATCAAGGGACACAAATGGAGGGAATCACTCAGCCTGGGAACTCTTGAGGGTCAACAAGGACAGACTATCAGTGTTTACGTGGTACTGGTCTCTTTCCTCCCCTCTTGTTTTCCTCTCTTTCTCTCCCTTCGTCTCCCTCTCCCTCTCTCCCGCCGAGGATTCTACCTTGATACCTTTTTTAGGAGTATTAACCTCTACCTGTCCGACCATTTGCCTTACTTCACCTGGTTTACCTTTTCTGGCTTCTCTCTCCTGTTACCTCACTTTTTTTTCTTGCCTATCTTACCTGTTATCGTATTTGTGTTTCCTTTGTTTCTCCTCCTTTAACCGGTTTTGTGAGTGTTCATTAGTTTCTACCTTTCATTTTTGTTTTTAATTAGCCTCTCTCTCTGTTTACTATTACTTGATCTAACTTGGCTTTCTTTAAACTTTTTTTATTTGACTCCTTAAATACTGGGACGCCTTTTTATCATGAGTTTAGGTATATTTAGATGATTTTATTTACATTAGGAACGGTCTTTGGAGGTTAGAAGATTCATAACTAGAGTCTTCACTAATTCGATCCCCATATAAGTTTCTCAAGCTGTATAAAATCGCCAGAGAGTAGCCAGAATGAATGTGAATACGCGTCATGGTACTGAAAGGGTTAATTGTGTATAATCTAGTCTTCCTTATCTAATCTTCTATTTATATATCTTATTTTTCTTTAATTCCTCTTTTCAGTATTTTTTTTTCTTTATGTAACTTCTTTTCACATCTGACCATGTATTACTTTTCTCCTTTATTTTCCCGTCCCCTGTCTGTCTTTCCGTGTTCAATCTTCCTTTTATCTTTCTCCTGGTTTTGAATCTTCCTTTCATCCTAATTTCCTTAACTTTTTGCACTTTTTCTTTGCTTAACCTAACCTAACCATAACTTACCTAACCTTACCGTACCGTACCGTACCTTACCTTACCGTACCTTACCTTGTCATACCTTACCTTACTTTACCTCACCTTTATCTCCCCTCCCTTCACTTAACACAACCTTCCCTCACACTCTGTACTTATTTAACTTGCCTCTTACCTTGTCATACCTCACTATTACCTCTCCTTTATCCTTCAGCTTCTCTCGTTCTCTTCCCCTCATTCCCCTTTTCAGAAGCTTTAATTCTTTTTCTATCCTATGATCGCCTTTCTCTTCATCTCTCTCTCTCTCTCTCTCTCTCTCTCTCTCTCTCTCTCTCTCTCTCTCTCTCTCTCTCTCTCTCTCTCTCTCTCTCTCTCTCTCTCTCTCTCTCTCTCTCTCTCTCTCTCTCTCTCTCTCTCTCTTTGATCCCACATACTTCCATTCTGATCCTTTACTCAGTCACCTTTCTCTTGTTTTTCTTCTTTTTTTCTCTGTTTTTATACGATGTTTTTTTTTTTCCTTGTGTTCCTCTTCTCTTGCGCATTTTGTTTTTCTTCTGGTTCATCCCGTTTTTTGGTTGCCTCCGCCTGAGTTTCCATTTTCTCTATTTTTTCTTTTCTTTTTTTTGTTATATTTTGGTGCTTGGGTTAATATTTTTTGTTATTTGACTCTTGTTTTTCTTTTCTCCTGCTTGTTTTAGTATTCTAGACTCATGTTCCAGATTTCTCTCTCTCTCTCTCTCTCTCTCTTTCGTTTCATTCTCTCATTTTTTCTTCATTCCTTCCACGTTTTCTCATTCGTCCTCCTCTATTGCTATTTCCTACATTCCTCCTCCTGTTTCCTCTCCTACACCTACTTTTATTCTCCTTTATCCTTTAAATCCATCCATTATGCTTCCCTCCTTCATCCCGTCATTCGTATTTTTCTCTGTTCCCTCTTCCTTCCTTCCTTCCTTCCTTCCTTCCTTCCTCTTTTTTCAATTATCTTGTATTTCCATTTATTCCACGTTTTCAATTTCCTCATTCTGTTTTTCATTCCATTTATCTTCATTCTTCCATTTTTATTACCTCTTTCTCTTGTTCCTTCTTTAATACCTTGTTTGCCTGATTTCTCCTTGCTTTCTTCTATCTTTCCTTTCAATTGTTGTTTTACTATCTACTTGTCTTCTCTCTCTCCTTCGTTTCTCTTCGTTTCTTCCTTTCCTATCTAATTTTTCATTCCTTCTATTCCCGCTTTCGTTCCTTCCTTCATTCCCTCTTCCTTTCTTTTCTAAGTTGTTCAATACGGACTTTTTCTTCCATCACTTTCATTTCCTTCTTTTCACATTTCCCTTTCGTTCCTTTTTTCATTCGCTTTCTCTTTAATTCAATGCTCCGATTTTTCCCTCCTTCCTCCCTTTCTTCTTTCTTTCTCCTTTCTCTCTTCTTATCTTTCTTACTTCATCTGTATTATTCCTTCATTCCTTCCTTCACTTCCATACTTCCGTCTCTTGAGCAACTGTTACTTGTGTATTCTAATTGGGTTCCCGTCCTTCGCTCCTTCACCTCTCCTTCACTTGGTCGCGAAGGAAGCCTAGTTTTGGCCTTCTCTTCCTCCTCCTCCTCTTCCTTCTCCTCCTCCTCTTCTTCTTCCTCTCCTCGCGCCGTCTTGTCAAAAGCAAGTAGTTTATATGGTAATTTCTCTATTGGCTTCAAGTCGAGCTTCTCTTCATCAGTAGCGAACAATTGATGTCTCGTCGCGTGCAAACACTGCCGAAGCCTTCACCTCAACCAGCGTCTCCAAACTTGCTTCACTCTTGCTTCACTCTTGCTACCTTGATTTGATACTTTTTTTTAATCCTTTTTCACGTTTATGTCTTGTTTTTATTTATTTATTTTTATTTGTATTGTTTTTGGTTTCCTTCTTCCTTTTCCCGTGTGTTTTTTGTATTTTCTTTTATCTTCATTTTTTTTTTTAGATTTTTCCTGATTTTTTTCTTTTGATTTATTCTTTCATTGCTTTTTTGTCGTTTTTCTTTCCCTCTTTTTCTATTTTGACTTATTCCTTCTTTGGTTCGTCCTGGTTTTTCTTTCTTTTTTTTCATTTACTTTTCTTAGTTTTTCTTGAAATTTTCTTTTCTTTCCAATTCGACTCAGTCTTTGCTTTTTTTCCATTTTTTTTCTTGTTATTTTGTCTATTTTGATTTAATCCTTATTTTTTTGCCGTTTTTTGTTTTCTTTTTTTTTTCTTTTTTGTTCCGTTTCTTTTTTTTTTTTTTTTATTTACTCCTTTGCTTTTTCCCACTTTTTCTATTTTGATTTATTCCGTTTTTTTTCCTTTTTTTCCTTTTTTTCTTTTGTTTATTTTGGATCTGAGGTTATTGTTGGATTGTTTCTGTTAAGGAATGTTAAGTCTTGTGTTTTTTTTTATGTCATTCCTTCAGTTTTGCCTCTTTATTTCATCGTTTTGTTCTCGATATTTTCTTTGTTCTTATTCACTTGTTTATTTTGTTTCATTTAATTTTTGTTTTAGGGAAAAATAAAGTGCTATTTTTTCGCTTCATTTCTTCTGTCGTCCTTCACTGCGTTCCTTTTTTCTGCTTCATTTTTCATTTAAGAGGAGAAAATAGGCCAAGGATAAGAAAATGATAACTCTTTCAGTACTGGGACGCGTTTTACATTGAGTTTAGGCATGTTTTGACGATTTTATTGACATTAGAAAGGGTCTATGGAAGTCAGAAGATTAATGGCCACAGTCTTCACCATTTTAATCCCGACGTAAGATTCTGAAGCTGTATAAAATCACCAGATAGTTTCCAGAATGAATATAAAATCACGTTATGGTACTGAAGGGTTTGTAAAAAGACCCACTGATGTGCCGGTCACTGCTTCATTCTTTCTGCTTCACTTTTGCTTCACGACTTGTTCTTCTTTTCCTTCACAATCTCATTCTTTTTGCTTCATTGCTTCATGTTTTCTACCTTTTTTTTTTTTTTACTTTTCTCTCATCTCTTTTTTTTCATTTTAATTATTCTTTTGTTTTGCTGGAGATTAAATTATTGTATCTCGTAGTTTCATTTGTTCACTTCTCTGCTTTACCTACTCCACTTTTTCTTCTTTCTTTTAGCCACATTTTTTCTCGTATTCCTTTTGTTTCTGGAGGTCAAAGATCAGAGTTTCCTCATTCCAAGGCGAGGGATTTAACTCTTTCACAATCAAAGCTTACACACTCGCTTACGATTCAACTGATTCTTTTTTTCTATCTTAATTTTTTTTTTCTCCTTCTTGACTTTGGAGGTCAAATGTAACGTTTTCTATTTTCAAGTGAAGGATTTCTGTAACCATTTAGCAATTTCTTTTTTCTTTTTATTTTCTATCCAAGAGGGGAAACAGACCAAAGGCAAGAAAAAAAAGTTCCCTTAAAGATTGATAGAGATAGACAAAATTCTGGGACAAGTGTGAAAATATCCTAGACTCATTTTTTTCAGTTTTTTTTTATTTCAATAGCGATGATATGAAGTGTTTTATTGATTCCAGGTGATAGATTTATTCACTTATTTATCATTTAACCTAAGAGTCGTTTATAATACTCTTTTTTTCATGTTTTCCTATTTTTCCTTTATTTTCTAATTTCAGGAGGGAGATTTTATGAAGTATTTATCATTTTTAACCCCTTGAATACCATGACGTGTTTGTATATTCATTCTGTTTACTATTTAGAGATTTTTACACCTTCAGAAACTTATGTGGAATTAAAATATTGAAGACTGTGGCCATTAATCTTCTGATCAACATAGACGGTTCGTAGTGTAAAGGAAATCGTCCAATCATACCCAAAACTCATGGTAAAACAAGCGCCCCTGTAATGAAAGGGTTAATTTAAGATTCGTTTAAAAATTCAGTGTCTCTTTTCATAATGAGATTTACTCATTTTCCTTCTCTTCTTGGTTTTGCTGAAGGTTGTACTGAAGTTTTTCTAAATAAAGCTTAAACATTTATTTTTATCCTTTCTTATTTTATCTTTTTTTTTAGTTTTTCTTCCTTTCTTTCCTTCATTTTTCAATCTTTTCCATCATTTCTTCATCTTTTTTGCCTTTGTAAGAAATGTAGTCGAAAGATTTATTTTATTGTTCCAGTATAACTTTCATTATTAACTGTTACCATTTTTTTTTATTTCCTTCCCTTTCTTTCCTTAATTTATCAACCTTTTCTCATCATTTTATTCATATTTTTTGCCTTTTTTTTCTCTTCATTAAGAAAGATTTAGTTTATCCTTATTTCAATGTTACTTTCTTTAACTATTATCATGTTTTTGTTTTTTCCTTCCCTTTCTTTCCTTATTTTTTCAACCTTTATCATTTCCTTTATCTGTTTTGTCTTTTTTTTCCCTTTAATAACAAAGATCTGTTTCATCCTTATTTCAACGTACAATCCTAAACCTTACAATTTTGTCTTTTTTTTTCCTTTTTCTTTCCAAAATTTTTCATCCTTTATCTTTTTCTTTTGCCTTTTTTTCCTTCAACAACAAACGCAGCCGAAACTTTTATTTCTTCCTTATTTCAACGTTACTTTCTTTAACGTTTGCCATTTTTTTTTCGTTATTCCTTCCCTTTACTTCCTAAAATTTTCAACCTTTATCATTTCCTTAATTTTTTTTTCCTTTTTCCCTTTCAGTAACAAAGATTTATTTTAATACTTATTTCAACGTTACATTCCTTAACATTAAATTTACCTTTTTTTCTGCTTTTCCTTCTCTTTTCTTCCTTTAGTAAATTTTCAACTTCTATAATTTACTTCATCTTTTTTTTCCTTTTTTTCCCCTTCAGTAACTTTTTCCTCCATTAGTTCTCCTCTGCCGTCAATTCCCTTTTAATTCTTTGGCCTTTCCGTCTTTCATTTCCCTTCATTTTGCCCCGTGACGGTTTAATTTGGCGCAATTTACTTTCTCTGGGATGAATTTGTCTTTAATCACAATATATTTTTCCCTTGTTTCTCTTATTTCCCCTTTGTTCTCTTTCGTCTCTGTTTTTTTCCCCGTATCTTTCATTTCCGGATTGACTTACTTTGGATTTATTTCCTGAGCAACAGACAATTCAGATCACCTGTCTCCGTTTTGTTCACCTTTTTCATCAAATACTATGCTGTTTCTGTCATTTTGTTGTATTTTGAGTTTTATCTTATCATTACTGTTCTTCTATTATACATTCTGTTCTCTTCTTCCCTGCTTTCATTTTCCTTCTCCTCTCTTGACATTTCTATTCTTTTTTTTTTCTATTAGTTCTGTCCTCTATTTGTTTCTCTTTTCCTTTCGTGTCATTCTATTTTCTCTTCTCTCCGTGAAGATTTCTGACATATATTCATAGATTATGTTTTCCTAATGGTTTTTTCTTTTATCAAATACTATGATGTTTCTGTTATTTTATTCTATCTCATCTTCTCTTATCATTACTAGTTTTCTATTCTTCATTTTATTCATTCTCTTCTTTCATGCTTTCCTTTTCCTTTTCCTTTCCTGGCATCTCTATTCCTTTCTTCTTTTTACTATTAGTTCTCTCCTCTCTTCGTCTCTCCTTTCCTTTCATGGCATTTAATTTTCTCTCATATCCTCCTCTATGTGAAAATCCCTTACATATATATATTCATAGATTTTGCTTCAATATTAATCAATCTTAGTCTAATTTTTTATGTTCCTCTGCTCCAGTATTCGGTCTACCTGTGTGCCTTTACTTATTGTTCCTATTTTTCCTCGTAACACACACATAGTTCCTTGTAGGTGTCGATAAAATGGGAGAGTTTTACTGTGTTTGATCCGTCGGTGAGTTGTTAGCATGATTAGTAACGCAGTATCTTTTTTAAATTGTTGCATCATTTTTCTGTCTCGTCTGGTTTACTCTGAATAGTTTATTTAGTATTCTAATATTGAAATTCTTAATAGCTTTAATTTGGGTGTCCTGTTATTATTTTTCATGTCTTTTTTAGCTTCTTGATCCTTGTGTTTATCTTTTAACGTTCTGTCTCTCATCTACATACTACAGACACCAAACTCCTTCTCTGCTCATTTGATCCTCTGTTCCACCTCCTTCCTTACTTCCTTCAGTCTCTGCTCATTATTATTACCTCCTCTTCCCTTCTTTTGTTTCTGGTCTTTGTGTTTACTTTTTTTTTCTTCTTATCCCTCTTCTTTTACCTACCACAGACATCAAACTGCTTCTGTACCGCTCTGTTCCACCTCCTTCCTTCATTCTTTCAGCCTGTATTAATCTATAACTTTATAACTTCCCTTCTTTAGTTCCTTGTGTTTGTCTTCTAATCCCTCATATTTCACATACTAAGGACACCAAATTCTTCTCTACTACTCTTTTTCACCTTATTATTATTATTATAACCCCGAAAATCTTACCTTCCTCAGTTCTTCGTTTTCGTCTTTATATTCTAACGTTTTATCTCTCATCTTTCACCAAACTACTTCTCTACTCCTCTATTCCACTTCCTTCCTTTATTTCTTCTGCCTTTACTCATTATTATAACCTCCAAATCTTTCTTTCTTTCGTTTCTGGTTCTTGTGCTTATCTTGTAACCCTTTATCTCTTACCTTTCACTTACTACAGACACCAAACTGCTTCTCTTCTCCTCTATTCCACCTCCTTTCTTTATTCCTTTTGCGTGTACTCATTATTATAACCACCAAATCTTTCCTTCCTCAGTTCTTCGTGTTCGTGTTTAGCTTCCCTTTTCTGTCTCCATCTCGCTCATCTCCGCAACGTGATGGAACCGTGATGAGTTGCTGTGATGAGACACCTATTGCATTTTCCATACAGCGAGGCTCCAATTACCTGGAACCCTGAGCTGCCATCGTTCCGGACTCCGCTATAGAGTTGAGAGTTCCGCGCTGCAAGGCTCTCTCTCATTATTGGCTAAGGATGGAAAACTGTAAAGGCGTATTGGGGAAGGAAGGAAGGATGAAGTGGTGGTGGTGGTGGTGGTGGTGGTGGTGTAATAGGGTGAAGGGAAGACAGGAAAGTGATAGATAGGACGGAAAGGTGAAGTTGTCAGCATTTTGAAGGGAGGTTTGAACACAAGAACATAAAGAAAGGTGATGTGTGTGTGTGTGTGTGTGTGTGTGTGTGTGTGTGTGTGTAGGGGTGAGTGAATGAGTGCCTGCTTTGAGCTCTCTCTCTCTCTCTCTCTCTCTCTCTCTCTCTCTCTATTATATCCATTATTCTGCACCTTCTCCTCTAATCCTTTCTCCCTCCCCACTCCCTTCTCTCTCACTCTCCCTCCACTCTCCCCCGCCAACATAAATCCTTCCCTCACCACTTTGCCCTCATGAAAAATTCGAACGCGTCCCACAGTGTTCCACAGACGTGCTCAGAACTAACAGTCGGGGAAATTTAGATATCCCTCACTTTTTTTCCTCTCTCCACGGAGTTAAAGGCGCGGTTTGAAGAGAATATTTCCACTTGCATATGTGTTTGAAGGAGTGGTTAGCTGTTTTAATGTTCTTTTTGTTAGTTTGGTTAGTGATTTAGGTTAGGTTAGGTTTTTTTTTTTACGAAGGGAAGAGAACCACTCAAGGGCAAACAAAAAGAAAATATTGAAAAAAAGGCTCACTTGAGTGCTGGCTAGGTTAGGCTAGGTTAGTGTTTGGTTAGGTTAGTGTGTGTGTGTGTGTTTCACAGTTTGATCTGCTGCAGTCTCTGACGAGACAGCCAGACGTTACCCTACGGAACGAGCTCAGAGCTCATTATTTCCGATCTTCGGATAGGCCTGAGACCAGGCACACACCACACACCGGGACAACAAGGTCACAACTCCTCGATTTACATCCCATACCTACTCACTGCTAGGTGAACAGGGGCTACACGTGAAAGGAGACACACCCAAATATCTCCACCCGGCCGAGGAATCGAACCCCGGTCCTCTGGCTTGTGAAGCCAGCGCTCTAACCACTGAGCTACCAGGCGTGTGTGTGTGTTCTCTCTCTTTCTCCTCTCATTTAATTTAGTGGTCATTTCCTCCTTTCTTCTTTCATGGATTCGTCTGCAGAGTCTGTGTGTGTGTGTGTGTGTGTGTGTGTGTGTGTGTGTGTGTGTGTGTGTGTGTGTGTGTGTGTGTGTGTGTTTGCGCTTTTTATTTTATCCTTTAGCTGAATTTGGCCATTTCGTCTCTCTCTCTCTCTCTCTCTCTCTCTCTCTCTCTCTCTCTCTCTCTCTCTCTCTCTCTCTCTCTCTCTCTCTCTCTCTCTCTCTCTCTCTCTCTCTCTCTCTCTCTCTCTCTCTCTCTCTCTGTCCATCTATGTCTGTCCATCTGTATGCCTGTGCGTGTGTGTGTGTGTGAACAGGTAATGAATAATTTGCACAGGTTAATGAGCTTCCATCAGGCAAAAGCTAAGGGTTCGTTGCAGTATTGGAATTTGTGATAAGCTTTTAATACGTGAAGCCTCAGCTGAGTGATACCAAACTGAACTGAGCGCTGGGAAAATAAGTATGAGTGGCCTTCCAGACTTGAGTTAGTGAATAAATGAAGAATATGACGCCTGCAAGAGAGAGAGAGAGAGAGAGAGAGAGAGAGAGAGAGAGAGAGAGGGGAGGGAGGGATAAGAGGAGTTTCAGATTACGTTTGTTTTTTCCTCTCTTTGCCTCTCTCTCTCTCTCTCTCTCTCTCTCTCTCTCTCTCTCTCTCTCTCTCTCTCTCTCTTTCTTTACTGGTTCTTTCACTTCGTTTCCTTATATTTTCTTTCTAATATTCTCTGCTTTCCTTCCTTTCCTTCTCTCTTTCCTTTTCTCTCCTTCATACATCACCTCTTACTTTCTTTCTTCTTCCCTTTCATCCTTACTTAACTCTTCCCTCATCCTTTACTCCTTCCTGTCTAGTTTTTACTCTCCCTTGTCCTTCCCTCCCTCCTCCCTCCTCCGTGTCCACCTCACCACCTGACGGAGTGCTGACGGGGATGAGACTGCCGTGAATGGCCGGGGAGTGTCAGCAAGCTATTCAGGTCCCTAAGGCGTCCAGTAATAAAGCCTGTTTCTCCGTGAGTGTCCCCGCGTGAAGGAGACATCTTGCAGCCATTGAGCGGAAACACTGTGAAGAATACGGCACCGTTTTTCATTTAGTCCAGTTCCTCTTCCTTGTATTCTCCTCCCTCCATTTGCGCCGAGGCGAAGAGGAAGTGTGCTCCGTCCTTGGATTCGCTAAAGAAGGTGATGTATTGGGAGGGACGGAGTAAAGGAAGGAGGGAGGAATGGATAGCCAGGTGCAAAGTCACTTGGGTTTGATATATTATGGGTGTGTTTGATGTGTGTGTGTGTGTGTGTGTGTGTGTGTGTGTGTGTTTCACTGTTTGATCTGCTGCAGTCTCTGACGAGACAGCCAGGCGTTACCCTACAGAACGAGCTCAGAGCTCATTATTTCCGATCTTCGGATAGGCCTGAGACCAGGCACACACCACACACCGGGACAACAAGGTCACAACTCCTCGATTTACATCCCGTACCTACTCACTGCTAGGTGAACAGGGGCTACACGTGAAAGGAGACACACCCAAATATCTCCACTCGGCCGGGGAATCGAACCCCGGTCCTCTGGCTTGTGAAACCAACGCTCTAACCTCTGAGCTACCAGGCGTGTGTGTGTGTGTGTGTGTGTGTGTGTGTGTGTGTGTGTGTGTGTGTGTGTGTGTGTTTCCCTTCTGTCATACTGACATGCATACAAGCATATTCATAAGCATTCGCTCGAACAAAATACCTTTGCTAGTTATACATATTGGTTTGAAAACGTGTGTGTGTGTGTGTGTGTGTGTGTGTGTGTGTGTGTGTGTGTGTGTGTGTGATGGTTATGCAATAGGTAAACTCTGGAATTCTATGTCTGTTTATGTGTTTTCTCCTTCCTAACTCTTTAAGGTGAAGGTTTCAAGACGCTTTTCCTCCAGTTTTATGACAGTTTTCTTATTCTTTATCGGGACTGACATGTTAGTGGACCTTTTTGTCTCAATTTTGTTGTCCATGCTCAATTCCTCTCCTTCATGAATAAAAAGGATTGTGTATTGAGTGTGTGTTTGGTGTGACAGTGAAGTGAGCATTTTCTTTTCTTTTTTGTATAAGAGGAAATCCGACGAAGGGCAGGAAAAATGGTGATTAGATAAGAAAAAATACTGAGGTGCCGGTCCCTAGACAAGCTGAATAGATAATAGTTGAAAGGAAACTCCAGGACGATAATAGATACTGCATTTAGTAGAGGTAATGCATTTATTCTCTATACGACCTTATTTGCACAGTGTAGTAAGGTCAGCCACTCGAGTTAACCTTTTTCATCTGTTACTCTTCCTTGCATCCTTTTTTCATAGTCCAATTAATGCACTGTGTATGTATATTTCGTATTACGTGTATGTGTGTGTGTTTGGTGTGTTATAATGCAGTGGTAGGTATGTTTGTGTGTGACTTTGTTGTGTTGTTGTGTTGAATGTGGCTAGTGGAAAATAATGTACTGGGATGTGTTTGTGTTTGGTGTGTGTTGTTGTGTGTGTTTGGTCTGGCTTACTGGGAATATATTAATGTGTGTGTGTGTGTGTGTGTGTGTGTGTGTGTGTGTGTGTGTGTGTGGGAGATGATGTAGGGGTGGATGGAGGGGTGGGGTGGCTATGCTTGTGTTGTATGGTGGTGTGTGTGTTTGGAGGAGATAAGAGAGTGCGACTATATTTATATTTGATGTGGTGATGACTCGTGCCTAGTTTATTATCTCTCTCTCTCTCTCTCTCTCTCTCTCTCTCTCTCTCTCTCTCTCTCTCTCTCCTGGTCATAAGTTCTCTTGTTTCGTTTCTATGGTGCATTGTAACCAGCTCTGGTACTTCCCCTTCACCCTCACTTAACATTAGTCTCCTCTCTAATCTGAGCTGGTAACGACGCATCAAGGCCACAAAGGCAAAGCGGAACACAACTTACTATCTCCACTGTATTTCTCTTTGGCCAGTCCTTGATACATGAGGAGAACAAAACAAAATAACACTTCAGTACTGGGAC
Source organism: Portunus trituberculatus (assembly GCF_017591435.1). Classification (NCBI taxonomy): domain Eukaryota; kingdom Metazoa; phylum Arthropoda; class Malacostraca; order Decapoda; family Portunidae; genus Portunus; species Portunus trituberculatus. Next base: position 12,960,021 of record NC_059287.1, on the reverse strand, counting down.
ACATTTTTTACTTTGAGTTTTGGGTGTGATTAGACGACATTGAGAAGGGTCTGTGGAGGTTAAAAGATTAATGGCCAGAGTCTTCACTATTTTAAATCCCCACACAAGTTTCTGAAGCTGTATAAAATCACCAAATAGTAAGCAGAATGAATATGAAAACACGTCATGGCACTGAAGGGGTTAACGCTATGTCGTGATGCACATTCCATTTATGAAGCACAGCAGTGAAGCGCGCTTACCAACATGCAGTGAAACTATACAGGTGTATCACTGCCCCCGTAGCTTTAGTGATAAATGGCCCAGGATCTCCCGCTCAGGTGTGTAATATTGTGTAAAGGTGTGGCGTAGTTATGGGACAGGTGAAAAAGGACCGTGATTTATGATATGCACTACTTGATGCTCTTGTTCGAAACGTAACTAGAATTCCAGGCGTTATAATAGACATCCATATTCCAGACATCCTTATTCCAGATTTCCTTATTCCAGGTCCTAAAGTGGGTGGGAATTAGGAGTCTGGGAGGAGTTAAGGAGTTCTCAGGCAGGAGTTGCTGGTTAGGACTTAGGGCTTAGGATTTAAGAGGAGGTAGGAAGGTAGGACTTGGTGAAAATGAGGAGAAAGGAATTAGAAAGGAAATAAGAAAACAATAAGAGGTTTGTGATTGTTAACCCTTTCAGTGTATTGAAAGTATTGCATAAACTCTTGAAGCACATCCGAGGAAAGGAAATGCATAAAATAAACTATATTTCCTGATGTAGAAACAGTAGAATCTTTATATGGAATTGAGGAAGAAATTGAATATCCTTACTCGGCACTTAAGAACCGTGTGTAAAGTGGCAGTGGTGTTAGTAGCGATATGGAAGGTGTTAAAAATAAGAGGAACAGTGGAGGAAGTAGATTAAAATATGGAATTGAGAAAAGACAATGAAAAGGAAGATAAAACAGGAAGCTAGTATGTGGAAATGATTAGGTAACAGGTAAAAGAGAATATCCACAAGAAAAGAGCAGGAAATAGGAAGGAGTTGATGAAGAGAAAGATATAAAATGTTAAGAAGAAAGAAGACAAAATAAATTGGAAAAGGGAGTTAGGGAGAGAAATGAAAGTTAGAAGGAAGAGAGGAGGTAGGAAGATGTTAAGTAAGAGGAAATAAGAGGAAAGTTAAGATGAAAGAGGACGAAGTTAGGAAGTTAAAGAGCATAAACCAGTGAATAGAAAAAAAAGAAAGCAGTTTAGAAAAAGTATAATAACTCTCTCTCTCTCTCTCTCTCTCTCTCTCTCTCTCTCTCTCTCTCTCTCTCTCGCTCTCGCTCTCGCTCTCTTTCCGGGTTCCGACATAAAGGCTAACATAAAGTAAAGCATCGCACTGGGCGGGTGAGTAATGCCAGGTACAGTCGGAGGGAGTGAATGCATTGTAATATTTAAAGTCTAATTTATTGCCTTGTGTAAAACTGTCCACCGGTCTCGCGTGTTACTGTTGATATTTTCCTTACTTTTTTCCTTTTTTGTCTTGTTTTTGTCCTTTTTTTTTCCCCTCCCTTTATTTAGTGCCTCGCTTTCACTGTTTCCCTTTTGATCTTATGTGTGTTTGTTTGTTTGTGTGTTTGTGTTTTGTCTATTTTGTTCTTTTGTGTTTTAGCTCTCTCTCTCTCTCTCTCTCTCTCTCTCTCTCTCTCTCTCTCTCTCTCTCTCTCTCTCTCTCTCTCTCTCTCTCTCTCTCTCTCTCTCTCTCTCTCTCTCTCTCTCTCTCTCTCTCTCTCTCTCTCCTCCCATCCCCTCCCATCCCCTCCCCTCATCTCACCTCTCCTCTCTTTAACCTTCCCCTCCTCTCCCTCCCCTCATTCCTGTCATTCCCTCCCTCCCTGCCATCCAGCTAGTATATGCGTTCGTCCGTGTGTGTGTGTGTGTGTGTGTGTGTGTGTGTGTGTGTGTGTGTATACGAGCTTTACTTTATCTCCAGCTTTACGCCAGCGGACACTTTATTTATAGCCTTAATCAGAATGGGACAGCCTGAGTACTTTATTGCATTTTAAAATTTACGCTGCTTCCAAGCATAGCGGGATAAATAAGTGGAGCGAGGTGGTGCATTTATTTGAGAGAGAGAGAGAGAGAGAGAGAGAGAGAGAGAGAGAGAGAGAGAGAGAGAGAGAGAGAGGCCTGTATTCTGAAACGCCTTACTCTCTCACCGTCACTACTTTCCACAGGCTCTAGTTGAAGATACTCATGTTTTTAACCCCTTCAGTACTGGGATATATTTTAACCATGAGTTTTAGGTTTAGGATCTATGGAGGTCAGAAGATTAATGGCCACAGTCTTCACTATTTAAATCCCCACGAAAGGTGCTAAAGCTGTATAAAATCACTAAACAGTTAGAATAAATATGAATATGCGTCATGGCACTGAAGGGGTTAAGGGTGCTTTTATAGTTCTGGTGATAAATTGGCAAGAATTTTAGTTTATCATCAGGAGAAGCTGTCTTAGCCCTATTAGTCGTCTTTGTGGCCTTGCAAAATTGTCGTGGTGTGAAAGGAAAGTGTTTCTGAGTATAGGCCAGAGAATAGGAGAAGGAGGGGACATTCTCTGCTCATGTATTATTACGATACATAGATCCAACTCATCCCCTTCCCTCTTGTCTCACTTGCGACACAGCGCCATCTATCTTCCACTTCTAAGCCTCACGCTGGTCGGGTTAATTCGGTTTGTAATGCTGTGGTGGATTGTGTTGTTGTGGTGTTGTGTTGTGTTGTTGTGTTGTCTCTCACGTTGTTTGTTTTGTAATTGATGTCTTTTTCTTGTTGTTTCTAAGGTATTTGTAGTGTTTGAGTTGTTTTATTTAGTTGTTTATTTGATTTTGTTTTCACCGTTGGTTACTTTGAAGTGGGTTTGTTTAGTTTGGTTTGTTATATATTTGGATTCTCTGTTTCTGTGTTTATTTGTCTCTCTCTCTCTCTCTCTCTCTCTCTCTCTCTCTCTCTCTCTCTCTCTCTCTCTCTCTCTCTCTCTCTCTCTCTCTCTCTCTCTCTCTCTCTCTCTCTCTCTCTCTCAGTAATAATGTAATAATGATACCTATTTTTTACTTATTCATTTTATTCTTATCAATTTACCTGTTTTCCTTCTTTTTCACTTTCTTCCCTCATCATCTCTCACCTTACATTTCCCCCTCATTATCTCCCTCTTCCTCACCTCTCACTGTAGCTTCTCCATTTCCTGCACTATCTAATCCCTCACCTCACTGCAGTCTCTCTTCGTTACCTTACTTTTCTCCTCCACTTGATCTCTTCTCCCTCATCTCCTCTTTTCCTCCATTACTTCCCTCTCCAGTGTCTCCCCTCATTATCTCTTCTTAATCTCTTTTCATTTCCTTATTACCATTCGCTTTAGCTCCTTCAGTGCCATGACGTATTTTCATATTCATTCTGCTTACTATTTGGTGATTTTATACAGATTCAGAAACTTATATGAGGGATTAAAATAGTGAAGACTGTGGCCATTAATCTTCTGACCTCCATACACTTTTCGTAATGTAAATAAAATCGTGTTATACGAGTTATGGTAAAAATGCGTCCCAGTACTGAAGGGGTTAATATCTCCCATCTCCCGTCTCCCATCACCTCCCATGTTCCCCGTCCATCCATCCCCTCTTGTTCTCTTCTCCCTGCTAGCTTCCCCAAAGCCAGAATGTTAAAGCGACTCCTGGATTTACGAGAACAGGCGAGCAATCCCAGTGCTTTATATCGTGTGGGTTTTTATGGCTGTAAATCTCAGTTCTAAACACGACTGACTTGCCGCAAGGTTGTTTCCCACTGTATTCCCACTTCCTCGCCCCTCCTCCCCTCTCTCTCTCTCCTGTTAGTGCTCGTGGTGGTGGTGGTGGTGGTGTGTGTGTGTGTGTGTGTGTGTGTGTGTGTGTGTGTGTGTGTGTGTGTGTGTTGTGATTTAGTGTTTAGTGTTGGTGGTGTTGTTGTTTCGTGTTTGGTGGTGTTTAAGTTCCGTTTAATTTTTCTTCATGTTTGTTTTTATATGAATTACTCGCTTCACCTTCCCCCCCCCTCTCTCTCTCTCTCTCTCTGTATTAATTAATTGTTCTGATCCTCTTTTACCTTTAATTCTGTGGCTCGATTTCTCACTTTCACTCACTCTCACACTCACTCACTCACTCACTCACTCACTCACTCACTCTGTTTTTGGTATAATTAATTACAGTTTGCCTTTCTTTGTGGTAATCTCATGTTTATCTTGCCGCTCTCCATTTAATTATGAATGACTGAGAGGGTTAATTCTGCGTACAGTTCACTATTTTATGTGTGTTTTGTTTGTGTTACGAAACGGTAGTGGTGGTGGTGGTGGTGGTGGTGATGGTGGTTGTGATGGTGGTGGTGTCTTCTGTTGATGGTGATGGTGGTGATGATGGTGTACTAATGGTGGTGACTGTGGTGTGTTATGATGTGGTGCGTTAATGGTGATAGTGTTTTCTTAATGATGTTGTCTGTTAATTTATTTATGATTATTTTACGTGAAAAGATATGACTCTCTCTACTCTCTCTCTCTCTCTCTCTCTCTCTCTCTCTCTCTCTCTCTCTCTCTCTCTCTCTCTCTCTCTCTCTCTCTCTCTCTCTCTCTCTCTCTCTCTCTCTCTCTCTCTCTCCATATGTAAATTTTCTTCATGAAGGTTCTGAAGGTCATGACAATTTTTACCTGCATAAATTTTTGTTTGAAATTTGCCAGGTGTGTCCTCCTTCTCTTAAACGACGTGAATAATTAGCACTAACCTTGACCGTTTGACCTGCAGTGTGTGTGTGTGTGTGTGTGTGTGTGTGTGTGTGTGTGTGTGTGTGTGTGTGTATGTTTCATTACTGTATGTGTTCTTCATTTTATTGTCTTGTTACCTTACCTTGATTCTTTGTTTTGTTTTCATTCACGTGTGTGTGTGTGTGTGTGTGTGTGTGTGTGTGTGTGTGAGTGTGTGTGTCACGTTCTCCATGTTCCTACCAATCAAAATGCACCTTATTGTATTTCCAGTTATAGACGTTTACATTTTTTCCCTCCTCTCTACAATGAAATAACAGCGAAACAGTTTTCATCCGCGAATATTACTCCCAAAAGTATGAATTTATTGCCTCGTACACGTCACACTTCGGAAAAAACCACTTGTATTTTAACCCACCATTTATTTTTTTTAACTTATATATTTATGAAACACACACACACACACACACACACACACACACACACACACACACACACACACACACACACACACACACACACACACACACACACACACACACATGGGCAAGCCTCTTAATGTGTGGTCCCTGTTCACCTAGCTACGGGATGTAACTCGAGGGGTTGTGGCCTCGCTTTCCCCGTTGTGTGGAGTGTTTGTGGTCTCAGTCCTACCCGAAGATCGGTCTATGAGCTCTGAGCTCGCTCCGTAATGGGGAAGACTGGCTGTGCGACCAGCAGACGACTGACGTGAATTACACACACACACACACACACTCACAAAAATATATTCACCAAAACGCTTCAAAATTATCATATTGAATTTCTGTGAACTAGTTTTTTTTTTCCTTCCTGTTGAGTTTATATGAAAAAAAGATAGAATATATTGTTTAAACTCCTACGCTCTTGTTTTTCTTTTTTTTTTTAATTACATCACAGTTTGCATTATCAGTTTTATGCATTTTTTCTAACTTTATTCGAAGCAATTACTGTTGAACTAATATCTCGGCCAGCACAATGAGACCATATAAAAGAGAGGCAATTTATCGTAGAGAGAGAGAGAGAGAGAGAGAGAGAGAGAGAGAGAGAGAGAGAGAGAGAGAGAGAGAGAGAGAAGCCTGGACAAGCACACAGAACCAAAGACAGACAGGCAGACAGACAAATAGAACCATAAATACAGACAGATATACAGATAACAGACAGGAAAGAAAATTACAAACGAGAGAGAGAGAGAGAGAGAGAGAGAGAGAGAGAGAGAGAGAGAGAGAGAGAGAGAGAGAGACAGAACTATATTTGTATAACTGCAATACACGAATGCCACATAGAATACGTTTTGTCACTGTGAAATGTGGAGTAGAATTTTGAGTAACTGAAATGAGTGCAAAAAAAGCCCCGTATATTAGCAGCAATAAGAGTAGCGAGCAGGCCAGCCATCGCGCCCCGCTGTTTTACTTTCATTATATACGTGTGTGCTAAAATAAAGGTGAAAGTATAATTTTGAATCGTAATAAAAAAGCTGTTGAAATATCACACCTGTTTATATGGAATGTGCTAATTAGTGTAAATACATACTGTACATATATACATACATACATATATGCATACATACATACATATATACGTGCACGCCAGATTAATTACGTAAACAAAGTGAGGGAAATAATTTCACTAGGAATGCAATGAAATTTGATGATGGAAGGAAAAAAAAAAGTAATATTTGTGATAAAGTTATGAAGAATATTCTTGAAAAAAAAACTTAATGATGAGAGAAAGAAAGTGTAAATAGAACAAAAAAAAAAAAATAAATAAATATCAATAAACGCAAAATAAAACGAAAAAATAAAAAAAAAACAGCAAAAAAAACAACAACTAACAAATAGAACGAAAACAAAATAAACAAATCAACAAAACGAAACATAAAGAAAAAAACTGCGAAAAAAAAGACGTTTATGCAGGTGGGGTGTGACAAGGGGGACTCATGCAGACGAATATTAATTGACAGGTAAATGGAGGGAGGAGAACACTCACAAAGGGTTTTGGGTGCCGTGTGTATCATGCCCAGCGGCGCCTAATCCACACTCCCTGCCATGGTCTGCTAATGGATCGAGTGATGAATGTGCCTCGTGTCCACAGAGAGAGGAGGAGAAGGAACACGAGTAGGAGGAGGAGGAGGAGGAGGAGGAGGAGGAGGGAAGAGGTGAGAGATGCAGTGTTACATGATGGAAAAGTAAGATGGAAGGGTTGAAAGTGAAAGGGAAGGAGGAGGAGTAGAGAGGAGGAGGAGGAGGAGGAGGAGGAGGAGGAGGAGGAGGAGGAGGTGAAAGATGCAGTGTTACATGATGGAAAAGTAAGATGGAAGGGTTAAAAGAGAAAGGGAAGGAAAAGGAGAAGCAGGAGGAGGTAAGGAAAGAGAGGAGGAGGAGGAGGAGGAGGAGCAGGAGGAAGAGGAGGAGGAAGAAGAAAGAACGTGAAAAGTGCAGTGTTAGAGGAAGGAAAAAAAGTAAGAAGGGAGAATTAAAAGAGAAAGCGAAGGAAAAGAAAGAAAAGAGAAAGAAAGTAATAAGAGGAGGAGAAGGAAAGGGAGGAAGAAGAGAAACAACAGGAGGAGAAGAGAAGTGAAAGATGCAGTATTACAGAAAGGAAAGGTGAGAAGAGAGGGTTGAAAGAAAAGGAAAGAAGGAAAAGGAGAAGTAAGAGGAGAAAGACAAGGAGGAGAGATGAAAATGCACCGTAAGAGTAAGGCAAAATAAGGATAGAGGATTTGAGAGAGAAAAAAAGGAGGAGGAGGAGGAGGAGGAGGAGGAGGAGGAGGAGGAGGAATGCTTTGTTATAGGAAGGAAAATAAGAAGTGAAAGGGAATAGAGTTCAAAAATATAATAAAGAAGGAAGGATTAAGGAGGAAAAAGGAGGAGGAGGAGGAGGAGGAGGAGGAGGAGGAGGAGGAGAGACGGGAAAGAATGCAATGTTACAGGAAGAAAAATATGAGGTGCGAGAAAATGGAGTTCGAGAGAGAGAGAGAGAGAGAGAGAGAGAGAGAGAGAGAGAGAGAGAGAGAGAGAGAGTGAGAGTGTTATACTTATGATGGAGTGAGACGCATATTAAACTCTACCCGATCTTCCTCTTCCTCCTCCTCCTCCTCCTCCTCCTCCTCCTCCTCCTCCTCCTCCTCCTCCTCCTCCTCCTCCTGTGTTCCATTCATTTCCTCCCTTTGCCTTTCTTTACTTTTATCTCATTGCCTTTCTCTTCTCTCTCTCTCTCTCTCTCTCTCTCTCTCTCTCTCTCTCTCTCTCTCTCTCTCTCTCTCTCTCTCTCTCTCTCTCTCTCTCTCTCTCTCTCTCTCTCTCTCTCTCTCTCTCTCTCTCTCTCTCTCTCTCTCTCTGTACTCAATCTCTTCGTGCTTCTTCCCTTTTGATAAACTCCTGTGTGGATTTAAAGTCACCGTGTGTGTGTGTGTGTGTGTGTGTGTGTGTGTGTGTGTGTGTGTGTGTGACAAGGCACTTCATGTTGATGGATGGAAAGAAGGGAGCGTCAACAAACTGCCTGTGTGATTCTGTTTGGCTTTGATGTGATTTCTGCCTTGGTCCTGTTTGTTCAGCTAGAAGCACGCTTGCCTTCCTATTCCCAGTGAAGAGAGAAACACTCGCTCTTCTTCCCTGCGCTCTGCTTCCACCTGTACATTGCAAGGTGAGAGTAAGTAAACACAAACGAAGAACAAGGAATATGATATCAATGCACCCACTACTCTTGTGATAGGAAGAGAACACGAGAAGAACAAAAGATATGACAATGTGCTCACCTATCCAAAGGAACAGAAAGGAAGAACAAGGAATATGATATCAGTGTACCCACGATTCCGGTAGGTGATAGCAGGAAAACACAAAGGAAGAACTAGGAGTATAATAACAATGTACTCACTTATCTCTTTTAACCAACCAACAAAGGAACACAAAGGAGGAACAAGAGTTTTTACCTACTGGCTCTTAATCCCTATCTCTGTTACAACAATGTCTATTCTACATTAATAAAAGCTTTAATATATCAGCAAAGTGAGCACATGTACTTACAAATAACACGTTTTGCTGCATGAGAAGTACTACAACCATTCTTCTTGTATTTTCGCAGTAAGAGGAGAAACGTATGTGATTCAGGATTGATTCAAACACTTACTAACACATTCACTTACATGGAAACCAACACCGACTTTCTCATATCCTTGCATTAAGAAAGCATCAGTGTAGCTTCACTGTAGCTCTTGCACTTACCAATAATACATTTAGGTACATGGAAAAACACGCACGGTTCTCCAATCCTTGCACTAATAGGTAAAGGACGGTGCAGTTCCAAATCAACACGTGCGCTCATCAATAATACATTCAAGTACATGGAAAGCTGCGTTCATTCTTTCTTATCTCCATTTCAACAGAAAACAGAAATATGTTCGTAAGATTAACCCTTGCGTATATCAACATCACATTCAAATACATGAAACACAAACACAACCTCCTCTCTCTTCATATCCTCGCCTTAAGGAGGAAAAGAATAATGTAGCTGCAGGTAACCACTTCCACTTACCAGTAACACATTGAGGTACAGGGAAAGCAACGCTCATTCTTCTCGCATTAACAGAAAACCAGGCCTTACTCTCGAGATTAGCTAAGTAATTACACTCGCGTCCTGACATGCTCAAGAGTTAAAGAGCACACAAATGTCTCACAATTCGCTTAAGGTGACGCGGTGAATGCCTAAGTCGGACGATTAAAAAGTCATTTAAGCAAGATATTTCACGTCCGGGGACATTCACAACCACAGGCAACGCAGCTTTAGGAATAATTAAACCTCCCCTGAGTCAAGATATCCTTATTCCTATTCTTTCTTTATTCCTGCTCGCTGCTTTGCTTTATACACGAGAGCTCAGAGTGAGAGAATGCTTCCAGTGTGTGTGTGTTTGTGTTTATCCTACCGCTGCCACCAACTTACGATAAATCCCACCTCTGCCTCCAGTGTATAATAATGAATGTAAGTGTGTGTTGTGTGTGTGTGCGTATGTGTGTGCGTGTGCGTGTGCGCCTCAGCTTCACCTCAGCAGTAATAGTGTTAAATATCCCATTGGTCTGAAATACTACATGCAGAATTCACGAACAGATAAAGCCATTTTTGAAGAGCCCAAACATTTCCCAGAATGCTCCTTTGTTCTCATCAGTTTGCTATTATTTGGAGGAGCTACGCGATTGTAAAGTTTTCTCAATAAATTCTAGAGTGGGAGAGAGAGAGAGAGAGAGAGAGAGAGAGAGAGAGAGAGAGAGTGGGTTTCTTCCTCTCTTGGTATGCAGGCGAAGGAAGGCAATACTGAGGCAAGAGGTTACTTAGGGACCGCAGCCACCATCCTCCTCCTCCTCCTCCTCCTCCTCCTCCTCCTCCTCCTCCTTAGACTTTTTTTATTTAGTCTTTTCATTTTCATTGTATCATTTTTCTTTCATGTTCCCATTCTTTAAATCTCTCTCTCTCTCTCTCTCTCTCTCTCTCTCTCTCTCTCTCTCTCTCTCTCTCTCTCTCTCTCTCTCTCTCTCTCTCTCTCTCTGTCATTATTCTCGTCTCTTCTCAACTTATTATTCGTCTTTCACTAACTTTCACTGCTCGCTTTTGTTCTCTCTTCCTTTTTCTTTATTTTATTCTTTTCCTTTTTCACGCGTGTTCTCCTCTTGTTTTTTTCTCCTTTTTCAAAATTCTCCTTCCCACGATCTTTGTTCTTTCCAGAGCCTTTTGTCTTCTGATCTCCTCCTCCTCCTCCTCCTCCTCCTCCTCCTCCTCCTCCTCCTCCTCTTCCTCTTCCTCCTTCTCCTCCTCCTCCTCCTCCTCGTACTCGTTTTGCTTCTTACATATATTTTTTCTGCTCTCTTTGTTTTCCTTCTATTTTTTTTATTTGCTTTTCCTTTTTTTCTCATGTTACACTCGCAGCATTCTGAGATATTTGAATCTCTCTCTCTCTCTCTCTCTCTCTCTCTCTCTCTCTCTCTCTCTCTCTGTTCTTGCCTTTATTTTTTGTCTATCCTCACTGTCTTCTCTTTTTCTTCCTATTAATCACTTATTCTCCCCATTCTCTCTCTCTCTCTTCTCCGTTTTTCTTGTCGTATCTCTCTCCCCTTCCTCCTTTTTCTTTTCGTCTTTTCCTTCTATTTGTTTGTTTTATTTTACCATCTACCCTTCTCCTCTTCTTCCTTCTCATCTTACCTATATGCTATTCTCTATGTTTCCTCTTTTCCATATCTTTCTCTTTGTCTCTCATTTTTATCTATTCCTTATCTTTGCTAGTATCTATCATCATTTTTCCTTCCTTCCTGTTTCGTTGTTAGTTTAAGTTTGTTTTGGTTGTCTATCTCTCTATCTATTTATCGTATTTTGTCCTTTTTACTCTTTTGCATCTACTTTCATTCCTCTTATCTACAATATCCTCTTTCTTTCGACTCTTTCTCTTTTTGTTCCTATCTCTCCCCCCCCCTCATAACCTATTCCTTTTCCTTCTCCTTTGAATTATCTCTCCTCCTCTCCTTTCTTTCCTCCTCTTTCTTCTTTTTCCTCCTTTTCTCCTTTTCCTCATTTTCCTCTTCTTTCCTCCCTTTTCCTCCTCCTTCCTCTTTTTCCGCCTCCCTTTTCCTCTTTTTTCTCTTTTCGTTCTCTTTTCTCCCTTCTTGTCTCCTCTTCCTTCATTCCTCCTTCTTTCCTCCTTTCCCTTCTCTCCATTCATCACTTATATTCCTCACCTTTCCTCCTCCCTTCCATTCTCTCTCTCTCTCTCTCTCTCTCTCTCTCTCTCTCTCTCCTTCCACCCTACGTATATAATTTTCCCTCCCCTTTCTTCCCTCTACTGAACACACGGTCACACCTCTTCTACCTCCTAGCATTTCTCTCCTTCCCTCCATTAGACATCTCCTTCTTCTCCTCCATCCCTCCTTCTCTCCTTCCTTCCCTCCCTATCTCCCTTTCTTTCTTTCTTAATATCACAAAAGCCCAAGTAACACAGAATCAAATACGTGTAGGAGGAGGAGGAGGAGGAGGAGGAGGAGGAGGAGGAGGAGGAGGAGGAGGAGGAGGAGGAGGAGGAGGAGGAAACACATGCGCAAGACAGACTGACAAACGTAGGAGATGGACAGGAGGAAGAGGAAGGGTAGGAGTAATAGAAGAAGAAAAACAAAAAAAAAGGATACGATTAAGGAGGAAGAGAAGGAGGACGAGGAAGGAGAAGGAGACGACGAAGACAACGAAGAAGAAGAAGAAGAAGAAGAAGAAGAAGAAGAAGAAGAAGAAGAAGAAGAAGAAGAAGAAGAAGAAGAAGAAGAAGAAGAAGAAGAAGAAGGAATTGCTCAACAGGAGGACAAATAAAGGAAAAAGAGGAAGAGACGTAGTAGCAGTAGTAGTAGGAGGAGGAGGAGAAGGAGGAGGAGGTGGAGGAGGAAAAGGAGGAGGAAGACGCAACCACACAGAATAAACAGACACGAAAAAGGAGGAGCTGGTTAGAAGGAAAAGGACGAAGAAGGAGGAAAAAGAGGAGGAAGAGAAGGAGGAGCAGGAGGAGGAGGAGGAGGAGGAGGAGGAGGAGGAGGAGCAAGAGGAGGAAGAAGAGGAAGAGGAGGGTAACTGCGGTTCGTTCTCTGGCCAGCGACAAATTGGTGGGAGCTTCTGATCGT
>NC_059287.1:12925118-12942618 GCF_017591435.1 Portunus trituberculatus | reverse complement strand
GGAAAGATGTGAAAAAATACATAGATTAAGCGAATAAAAAATAGAAAGACACACACACACACACACACACACACACACACACACACACACACACACACACACACACACACACACACACACATTTTTCCAGTTAATAGGAGCTTGACAGAGATTAATTAAGCGATTATTTAATGTAAGAATTTAAAAACGAATAAACAGAAATGAGGAGATGAGAAAAAAATGGATAAAAGGAGAAAAACATTGAAAGGTTAAAGAAAGAATGAAGGAGGAAATGAGGGAATGGAGGTGAAGAGACTGATGGCTTTAGAGAGAGAGAGAGAGAGAGAGAGAGAGAGAGAGAGAGAGAGAGAGAGAGAGAGAGAGAGAGAGTGAGAGAGAGAAACATTATTTAGAGAAAGGCGGTAATACATCTTTGGGGAATAATCTTTGGGGAAAAATAGGGAGAGAGAGAGAGAGAGAGAGAGAGAGAGAGAGAGAGAGAGAGAGAGAGAGAGAGAGAGAGAGAGAGAGGCATAATATATCATGCGTGGGTGAAAGCCTTCGTGGAAGTAAAGAAAAAAGAGAAAAGAAAAAAAATAATAGCGAAAAATATATACAAGAATCTGAAGAGTGTGCCTGTGTGTGTGTGTGTGTGTGTGTGTGTGTATGTATGTATGTATGTATGTATGTATGTATGTATGTATTTATGTATGTATGTCAGTTACCCGACAGTGCCTCTTACTTAACCTTACCTTACGTAGAGTCAGGAAAGGAGAACGTAGTAGTAGTAGTAGTAGTGGTGGTGGTGGTGGTGGTGGTAGTGTCAGCCTCTTGTGAATTCTCCTTCCTGCAGCAACATTTAAGCACCAAAAGCTCTCCCAGTGTTGATCATTAGCGTCAGGCAGGTGACGTGGGGCCGCCATAACCCTACACTTCATAAGCAACCATCTGGAATATTCACATTTTTCTCCTGGGATTGAAAAAAAAAAAAGAGGAAAAAGTTTGGTTTATCTTATTTTTTCAACTTTTTTTTACCTTGTCAGGGAGAGAGATGGAAGTCGTGGTGTGTGTGTGTGTGTGTGTGTGTGTGTGTGTGTGTGTGTGTGTCTTTTTTATTTGAGTGCTGTCTGGTGTATGCACTTCCCTCTCCTCTTCTTGATTTTTTTTTCTTTTTTTTCATATTTGTTTTGTGGTTTTGCTGTTTTTATCCTTGTTTTTTTTATTCTATTTTATTTTTTCTTTCCCTTGTCTCTCCAGTATGTTTGTGTGTGTATGACAAGGGCGCCGTGTGTGTGTGTGTGTGTGTGTGTGTGTGTGTGTGTGTGTGTGTGTGTGTGTGTGTGTGTGTGTGTGTATGTGGGTGTGTGTGGTGTTCGTTTATATATGGATATACTCTCCCTGTTGTGAATGTCAAAGATTCTCTCTCTCTCTCTCTCTCTCTCTCTCTCTCTCTCTCTCTCTCTCTCTCTCTCTCTCTCTCTCTCTCTCTCTCTCTCTCTCTCTCTCTCTCTCTCTACTCTTTCCATCCATCCATCATGTTTTAAATCACCCAAACATTCTTTCTTACTTTCATCCACACACAAACACACACAAACAAGTTGATAGGATAGATAAACAAAACACACCACCAAACAAACCAAACCAACACACACCTAACCTCCCAAAACCACTACTAGTCCCACAAAATTAAGGTAAAACAACGCAGTACCATCACCGTCCCAGCTCTTTGGACCCTGTGGAAGCCAAACTAGCAGACCCATCTCCTATTCTCCCTTTATTCCTTCGGCCCCTTGTCTTGAGTGGGTCTGGAGCTGCCTTGATTGTGTCCGCCGTTCGTGAAGAGGTAGAAGTCAGTGAGGCAAGCCATGGATTTACTGCCGCCTCAAAGCTCTGCAGTTTAAGGGAAGTTGGGTTGCGTTGAGTTGATTTGAGTTGGCGTTGGGTGATGTGTTTTGTTGGTATTGTTTTTCTTGCATCAGGGAAGAGAACATGAAGGGAAGGTAAGGGAAGGTGTGGAGTGAAAGGTAGAATTAAGGGAGAGATGCAGTGAATGAGGAGAAACGGAGGGAAGTCAGAGGGAAGGGAAGAGAACTAAATGGACGAAAGAGGTAGTAAGAAGAGGTGGAGTAAAGAAAGGGAAGAGTAGAGATTGAATGATAGTAAGGTGGAGAGAAATAGCATGAAGGGAGAAGAAAAAAGAAGAGATGGAATGAAGGAAAAGAAAAGGGAGTTAGAGGAGTGAAGGGAACGGAAATAGAAATAAAAATCAGAGAGAGAGAGAGAGAGAGAGAGAGAGAGAGAGAGAGAGAGAGAGAGAGAGAGAGAGCACTAGCCCCTCTCCCTCTCTATTGTTCAAGCCAAAACTTATGTTGATTGTTTAATTAACATTACGAAACAACTAAATACTTAATCAAGTTAATGAGAGCAGAACTTGAAAACACGCACATTATTTCAGAGAGAGAGAGAGAGAGAGAGAGAGAGAGAGAGGGAGAGTAAATGAGGTGGAAGAGGAAGGGAAATTACGACTGAATAAGCAAGGAAAGGAAAGGACAGGGAGGAAGAGACGTAATAGGAAGAGGAAAAGGAGGAAAGTAAAGGAGGAAAGGAGGTATTGAGAGACAGTAAAAGTGTGCCATCAAAGGAGAGGTTAAGACAGGAAACACGGAGGAGAGGAGAGAAGAGAGGGAGACTAAAAGGGAAGGACAGAGCAGGCGGAGAGAGAGAGAGAGAAGGGAGATAAGGAGGAGGAGAGTAAATAGAGAGTAAGGAGATGATGGAAGTGAAGAGAGAGTGAGAGTGAGATGAGAGTTGAGTGAATTAAGTGAAGTGCAGAGAGAGAGAGAGAGAGAGAGAGAGAGAGAGAGAGAGATTTCCTTTCTTCCAAATATATATAAACTCTCTCTTACTTTCTTTAATTCCACTTCTTTCCATTCTGTCTTTAATTTTCCAGTTAGCATGATGAATATAGAGATCAAAGACGACGTGACTGTGATTCTGAGAGAGAGAGACAGAGAGAGAGAGAGAGAGAGAGAGAGAGAGAGAGAGAGAGAGAGAGAGAGAGAGAGAGAGAGAGAGAGAGAGAGACACTACCTTTTCTCATTTCTTTTAATCTACCTGTGAAATAATTTAACCCTTTGAGTACAAGGACATTAGTTACCTGGCTTTCCCTCTGGTTGCGATTAGAAAAGTGCATTAGCTTTAACTCCTTCACTCCCAGACAAGTGTAATCTGTCCAGGTATGCTTGTTTGAGCATACCTGGACAGATTACGTACTTCACTCTCTTTAATTGCTTTGAAATTAGAAAAGGAACGCTAATCTTTCTTTTCTTTTCGTTCTGTAGCATTGGAATAATTTTTAACATTGCTATCATATATATTTTTTTTATCATTCCTAACATTTTTTTTGTGTGTTTTTATTTATTTTTATTTCGTTCTGTATCATTGTAAACCTTTCTTTTTCAGTGCTTTCATATTTTTGTCTTTTTGTTACCATTGCAAACATTTATTTTCCACATTGCTGTATTTTTTTTGTCTTTCTGTATTATTGCGAACATTTTTTTTCACCGTCATTTCATATTTTTGCTTCGTTTTGTACCATTGCAAGCTTTTTCCTCTGGACTTTCGTATTTCTTTTTGTTCGGTATCATTGCAAACATTTTTTTTTCCACAGTGTTGTCAATTTTATTTCTATATAAGATGGGAAAACTGACTAAGGGCAACATCAAACCCAAAAAAAGGCTCACTTAGCTGACAGTCCCCTTGCAGATCCGAGAGACAACGATATGGAAACCAGTGGAAGGGTTAAAGTAATTATTGTAATGGTCTTAAAAGAAAAATTATCTCTGCCTCTATATCATGTGACATATTTTTATTTTGTTAATTTTCCCAGTTAATGATAAATTATTGCCAGATGCCTAAATATTTTCTCTGGTGGTGAAAGAGTTAATGGTGTTGTAATGGTGATATTTTTCATTAACACATAACATGGAATCTTTTTGGTACAATTAGCAAGTATTTTTTTTCCTTTTTTCCTTCCTTTTTTCTCTAAGTTTTACTCTTACTTGTTGCTGGTCTCCTTTTCCTCCTCCTCCTCCTCCTCCTCCTCTTCTTCTTCTAAGCCGCTTCTACCTGAAGGTTTAGAGTGTCTGAGAGAAGCCAGAGGAGGAGGTAGAGGGGAAGAGGCAGGAGGTTTATATAGATTACTGTTTCATTCCTTATTCCTTTTTGTTTCCCTCCTTTCATCATTATACCTTCCCCCTATATCTACTTCTTTTTCCATCCTTATCTCTCTTCTGCTAATTATTTTCCTTTCTCTCACTTACTATTTACCTTTAACTCTTTTTCTTATCTTTTCCTCAATGCTAGTTTGTTTCCTGTACCTTTCTCACTTTTTCTCTCTCTCTCTCTCTCTCTCTCTCTCTCTCTTTCACCCATACCTATTTTTTACTTTTAATCTTTATTTCTACCACTTTCTTTACTAATATCCTTCTATCTCTCTCATTCTTTTGCTCATCTCTTCCTCGCCGCCCTTCATTTCACACCATTTCTCTCATCCATACCTATTATTTACCTTAACCTTTTCTCCTATATCTTGCAAATAATTTTCCTACCTCTCCCACTCCTCTACTTTCCGTCTCTCCCTCACCGTCCTTCATTTCTACTCCATTCCTCTCACCCATAGCTATTATTTACGTTAACCTTTGTTCTTATATCTTACTAACAATTTTCCCACCTCTCCCACTCTCCAAAATCTCTCTTCTCTCTCTCTCTCTCTTTCTCTCTCTCTCTCCTCTCGGTCGGAACTTTGTCTGACAGATTTAGCGAAGGAGTTTAAAAGGCCAGGCGAGGCAGATCCGGCGGTTCACGGTGACATGAGGTTCGTAAGGGAAGGCAGCTGCTCCCCGTGGCCCCCGTGCAGTTTGAAAGGTTCCTGGCCTGAGCGAAATAGCTGGGAGGGACTTAGCGCGCCCCGTAAATCCAAACGTTGCTGTACGCTTTATATCCAATCCTGCCTCCTTAAGATTCCTGTGTTGGTGATGGGGTTGATGTGGTTCAGTTTTGGTGGGGTTGGGTGAGTGTGGTGAGGTTAGATTAGGTTGAGCTTGGTTTGGGTTGGATTAAGTTTTGTGAGTAAATCCAAACGTTGCTTTATGCTTCATGTCCAACCCTGCCTCCTTAAGATTCCTGTGTTGGTGATGGGGTTGATGTGGTTCAGTTTTGGTGGGGTTGGGTGAGGTGTGGTGAGGTTAGATTAGGTTGAGCTTGGTTATGGGTTGGATTAGGTTTTGTGAGGTTTGGGTGGGTTAACCTCTTCAATACTGAGATGCATTTTTACCTTGCTTTTTGGGTATGATAAGACGATTTTATATGCATTAGAAAAGGTCTACAGAGGTCAAAATATTAATAGGCGGAGTCTTTTGTGAGGTTTGGGTGGGCTAACCTCTTCAATACTGATTTTTGGGTATGATTAGACGATTTTATATGCATTAGGAGAGGTGTGTGGATGTCAAAAAATTAACGGCCGGAGTCTTTACTATTCTAATCCCAACATATGTTTCTGAAGCTGTATCGAATCGCCAAAATAGTAGCCAGAATGAATATGAAAACCCGTCATGGTACTGATGAGATTAAGATTCGTTTTGTCCTTTAGGTTAAGTTGGGTTGTGTTAGTTTGGGGTGGGTTAGGTTAGATTAATATGAATTATAGGTTTTATTAGGTTTGGTTAGGTAAGGATAGGTTAAGACTGGCTTTGTTGGGTTAGGTTAGGTTAGGTTAGGTTAGGTTAAGTTTGGTTATAGGCTGATTAGGTGGCTTAAGACTGGTTATGTTGGGTTAGGTTGGGTTATGGGATGGATTAGGTTGGGTTAGGTAAGGATAGGTAAAGACTGGTTTTTGTTGAGTTAGGTGACCTTGTTATGTTGGGTTAGGTTAGGTTAGATTATGTTAGCTTATGGGCTGGTTAGGTTTTGTTAGGTTAGGGTGGGTTAAGACTGGCTTTCTTCCTGTTAGGTTATCCTGAGTTGGGCTGGATTATGCTTGGTATTGTGTTGGTTTGGGTTAGCTATGGGTGGGTTGTGTTTAGTTTTGTTGCATTAAGTTATCTTGGGCTGGGTTGGTTTTGGGTGGGTTTGTGTGGGTTAAGTTTAGTTTTGCTGAGTTAGGTTATCTTGGGTTGTGGTGGGTTGCAGTGGGTTAGGTTTGGTATTGTTGGTTTATGTTATCTTAGCTTGGTTTAGGTTGAACTGGATTGACTGGAATGGTCTGGGATGGATTTGAGGTGGTCTGGGTTGGTGTGGTTTAGGTTGGGAAGAAATTAATTAAGTTGTAAATTCTTCTTATTCATTTACGTATTTATTTGTTGATTCATTTACCTATTCATTACCTGTTTGTTTGTCTACCTGCTTTTTCTTATTTTTGTTTATTTCCTTCATTATTTCTTGCTTCTTTTTATCCGCTTCTATTTTACCGAGAAATGCTCCTTATAAAATACTTCTTGAACTGGGTAAATAAACACTTCTGCCAATATTTACATTTTTAGAAACACTGAGGTCTGTTTCATCCAAGTACTCTTTCCTAAGCGGCGCGGAGAAACGAATGCATAAATAATATCCGCTATAATACCTAATTTTTTTACCCCGATAAGTAAATGCATACATAAATAGCAGATTATATTGAAAACCTCCCTCCAAAAGTCCTCAGCGTATACATTTTTCAACGCTACCGAAAGAAACGCATGAAAAAAGTAATATAATAGATTTTTTTTTCCTTCTTTTTATTTCACATAGTGGTGGAATTAATATATACATTTTTTTTCCCTCTCGTTCCGCATTGGCTTTACTGGAAAACTGGAAAACAATAGTGCTTGGAATCCCGTTGTCTGGAAAACGTAAAGAAAAAGACCGCCAAGATAATGAAGGTTTTGTGCTCGGTAGAGAAAAAACGCCTCACCAAAACCCCTTTAACTCCGCACACCAGGTGATCATTATTTTCTTCAGAGATGCCAGACAGTCCACCCTCTCCTCTCTCTCTCTCTCTCTCTCTCTCTCTCTCTCTCTCTCTCTCTCTCTCCAGTGTCTCTCTTTCTATTTTTCCGCGTAAAGACGAGAGAGCGACAGATAGACAGCCAGGCAGACAGGGAGATAGACAGGCAGCCGATGTGTGGAATGGTGGGAGGTGGGGATGTATTTGTGTGTGTGTGTGTGTGTGTGTGTGTGTGTGTGTGTGTGTGTGTGTGTGTGTGTGTGTGTGTGTGTGTGTGAGTGAGACTGACTGACTGGCTAACTGATTAACTTATTCATTCAGTCTGATTTACATATTAACTAAGTCATTGATTTATTCACTAACAGATTTAACTAAGTGACTGACTGACTGATTGACTGAAAGAGTGAAGGAAGAGTCAGTGAATAGTGAGTAAATGAGTGACAGAGTAAACAGCCACTTGATGCGAAAACCAAGAATAAATACGTAAAGAAAGTGAAATAAAGAAAGAAATAGATAAAAAGAATGAGAAATGAGAATAAGAAAGAATAATAATAGGAAAGAATAAGAATAAGAATGGATAAAAAAAAGAATAAAAAAATGAAATAGATGAAGAAATAGACAAGAAATGGATAAATGCGTAAAGAAAGTGAAATAAATAAAGAAGTGGACAAGAAAGAATAAGAAAAACCTGAAATAAAACATTGAAAAAACTCTAAACTCACATTGACTAACTGACTGACTGAGAACATCCTTACAATCTTTCTTACAACACACTCGTTACCTTCTGACTTGAAATGTTGACTGCAGGAAATTGAAAACTAGATGACAGGAAGGAGGAGAAATCTTGTAGGTATCCATCCAATCAGATTTCGAGGTCCTGGAAACATGCTGGAAGGAGAAGGAATGCTTGTGTTATCTGGGACTGGGAGTGGCTTGGCTTGAGGCGTGGGAAGCATGTTGGCTGGCTCAGGTAAATGCAGATGTGTGTAGAGTAAAGGTGTGTGGGTATGTGTGTGTGTGTGTGTGTGTGTGTGTGTGTGTGTGTGTGTGTGTGTGTAATCTTTTTTTTTTCATTTTTTTCATTTCCCTTATTTTCTTTCTCTTTTCTACTTTCTTGCTTTCTCAATACTTTATTTTCTTCTAATTTACTCTGTGTATGTATATTTGCGTTATCTTTTTTTCCTCCTTTTCTATATTTTCCTATTTTTCACTCCTTTCTTGCCCTCGTCTCAGTATCTTTTCTTATAATTTACTGTATGTGTGCAATCTTTTTCTTATTTTCTCTTTTCCCTTGTATTCTTTCTATTTTCCACTCCTTTCTTGCCTTCTCAATAGTCTTTTTTCTAATTTACTGCATATGTATAATTTTTTTTCTCATTTTCCTTTATTTTCCTTCTATTTTCCACTCCTTTCTTTTCTTCTATATTTCTCTCATCCTTATCCTTCGTGTGTTCGTGTATATATATAAGTAATCTTTCTTATTTTCTCCTTCTTTCCCTTCCTTTCCTTATATATTTCCTCTCCTTTTCCCTTCGTTTCACCAATTCCTTTCTTTCTAACTCTCTTCTTTCTCATCTTCTTATTCTCTCTCTCTCTCTCTCTCTCTCTCTCTCTCTCTGTGTGTGTGTGTGTGTGTGTGTGTGTAGGTGTGGGAGTGGACAGGTAAATTCAGATGTACATGGAAAGTATTAGGGTGTGAAGGGACGGTTTGTGTGTGTAGGTGTGTTCAGGTAAAGTCAGGTGTGTGTAAAGTGTGTTGGGGTGTAGGGGACGCTTTGTGTAAGTGTGGGAGGGCAGGTGTTACTTTTATCGTGTTGTGTTAATTTGTGTTCTTGTTGCAGGTATGTGTTGCTGTGGTGTGTGTTGGTCTTCGCTCCACGGGGTGAGTAAAGAGACTGTTTATTTCTTTGTCTGCGTATGTCGTCATGTAATCTAACCCAACCCAACCTAACCTAACCTAACCTAACCTAACCTAACCTAACCTAACCTAACCTAACCTAACCTAACCTAACCTAACCTAACCTAACCTAACCTAACCTAACCTAACCATACCTAAACTAACCTAACCTAACCATACCTAACCTAACCTGATCTAACCCAATTAAATGAAACCTAACCTTAATTAACCTAACCTAACCATACCTAACCTTACTTTAATCTAACTTGACCTAAGCTAACTTAATCTAACCCAACTAAATGAAACCTAACCTTAATTGATCTAACCTAACCTAACACGATCAAATCTCTCTTTTCCTGTCTTAAGTTAATCTAATTCTGTCAGTCTATCAGGCGAGACCTAACCTATTTTTCTTTGTTTGTGTGTCTATCTTCATTCTGTATGTTTGTCTGTCTGCCTGTCTATCTTAGGAATTCTGTCTGTTTTTCTGTCTGTTGGATCCTAACAATCTTGCACAGTCTGTTTGTCTTAATTTAGTACTGTTGGTTGGTCTGTCTGCCGTTACTAAATCTAATCTTTCCTATATCAGCGTGACCAAATCTTGTCTATCTGTCTTAATCTAACCTAATCTACCCTGTCATAACCTAACCTAATCTTGTTTGCTTGTCTTACTATAGCCTAATCTTCCCTGTCATAACTTGCCCTAATCTTGTCAACCTGTCTTAATCTAACCTAATCTTCCTGTCTTAACCTAACCTAATCTTGTCTACCTGTCTTATTCTAATTTAATCTTCCCTGTCTTAAGCTACCCTAATCTTGTCTGCCTGTCGTACCTAACCGAATCTTGTTTACGTCTTAATCTAACCTAATTGTGCCTAAATTAATCTTGTCTACTTTTTTTTAAACAAATCTAATCTTTCCTCTCGTTTATTAACCTAACCTACCTACCTCTCTTATCTAACCTAATCTTGTTTACCTAATTATTTCTAAATTGTTGTACCTAGATTAATCTTGTGTACCTGTATTAAGCTAATTTGTTTACCTGGCGGGTCTAAATTAACCTTGTCTACGTGTCTTAACTTTATCTAAACCTGTCTATGGTCTTAACCTAACCTAATCTTCCCTGTCTTGTCTAACCTAAGTGCGGCTGCCGTCACTGTTCATCTCCCTCACAACGCCCAGCCGCTCCCTCGCAGTCATCAAGTTAATGGTGAACTCTGCCGCCCCAACGGATAATTAGCGACGAGTTGTTTGATGGAGCAGCGCCGTGAGTGGTAATTTCCTCCCACTCGTTCATAAATATTGACTCATCGGTCCCGAAACTAATCTCCCTCAAGCGAAAAAGTCTACCCCACACAGGTGTTTTTGAAGGCACACACACACACACACACACACACACACACACACACACACACACACACACATTTTCTTCTTTTTCTCTCGTGAATAACTAATAACAGCAAGTCATCATATAATTCTAATACGTAAACTAACTAATATTATCTTAAGCTCAACGCCAAAAGGTCTGTTGGTGCCGGTGTTTGCGTTGGTGTTTGTACCTTCCTTTGTGTTCCTCTGTGATGGTTGTAGGACTGTTCCCTGACCCACACACACACACACACACACACACACACACACACACACATGGCATGCAACAGCTAAATATTAATACAGTTCAGAAATATACATGATAAAAGACAATATCAGAGGGTTACTGTTTACACACACACACACACACACACACACACACACACACACACACACACACGGAACATTCATACAGCTATTTTGTTTTATGATTATTGCCACGAGCTTCATTTTCTGTTACAGGGTCAGTGGCTTGTTCTGCTGGCTTGTTCTTCTGGCTTGATCTGGTGGCTTAGCTTGTTCTGTTCCTTTATGGTCTGTGTTCTTTCTCTCTCATTTGGAATCATTGTTGTTATTGTTTTTCTTGGTTTTTATTTTGTTATTTTTATTGATTTTCTTTATTTGGTCTTTTTTCATTATGTCCTGCCTTTTTATTATTTGTGTGTGTGTGAGAGAGAGAGAGAGAGAGAGAGAGAGAGAGAGAGAGAGAGAGAGAGCGCTTGTGAGTGTAAGCAAGCGAAACTGTACATGTTATCTATATTCTCTCTCTCTCTGTCTCTGTCTCACTCTGTCTCATACACATGTTTCCCTCTGTGTGTGTATGTGTATGTACGTGTGGGTGCCTGTGTGCGTGCGTGTGCGTTCCCAGTGGTTCAGCAATTGGAAGCGAGGCAGTAATGGATAAAATTGAGTTAATGGTGCTGTTCACTGGCAAATTTCAGCAAGTAATTTGATAAACGCTTCCCTGGCTTGGGGTATTTCAATAAGTGTTGGAGATCGGGGAGCCTATGCGATACGTGTTTCCATCCCTGTTTCCCTTGTTTCATGTTTCCTTGTTTTCCCTATTTTCTCATTTTTTTTCCTGCGTTTCTTCTGTTTGCCTTCTTGTTTGCTTTTGTTTCTTCTGTTTTCCTTCTTTTTGCTTGTGTTTCTCCTGTTGTCTCATTTTTCTGTGTTTTTTCCTGTCTCGTGTTTTTTTTTCCTGTGTTTCTTCTTGTTTCCCTTCTCTTTCTGTTTCTTCTGTTTTCCTTCTTTTCTTGTTTTTTTTCTGTTTCCTCATTGTTCTGTGGTTTTTTCTGTTTTCCTTCTTTTTCTTGTGTTTTCCTGTTTCCTGTTTTTATTCTATTTCCTCATTTTCCTGTGTTTTTTTCCTGTTTCCTCATTGTTCTGTGTTTCTTCTGTTTCCTTCCTTTTCATGTGTTTCTTTTATTTCCTCATTTTCGTGTCTTTTTTCCTGTTTCCTCTTTTTTCTGTGTTTGTCCTATTTTTCTTCTTTTTCATGTTTCTTGTTTCCTTTTTTTTGCTGTGTTTCTTATGTTTCCCTCTTTTTTCCTGTGTTTCTTCTGTTTCCTTCTTTTCCTGTACTTATCCTGTTTCCCTGTTTCACCTGCTTTCCTTGTTTTTTTTCCTATTTTTCCTTTTCCCCCTGTTTTACCCTGTTTTCCCTGTTCTCATCTGTTTTTACCTTGTTTTCCCTGTTTCCCGTTTTTCTTGTTTAAGCTGTTTCCTTTGTTTTTCCTCTTTCCTCCTTTTTCTGTATTTTCCTGTTGTAGAGATGCGGTTCTTCCTCCTCCTGTGTTTCATTTACTCTTTTTCTTCCTTCCTTTTTTTCCTTCTTTTCTTCCTTCTTCTCTTACTATTCTTTCCTCCTCCTTCCTTTTCTTCATCCAATATTTTCTTCTTTTTTCTGCTCTTCTTCCTCCTCCTGTGTTTTATTTACTCTTTTCTTCATCCTTTTTTCTCCTTTTTTTTTCCTTCCTTCTTATCTTACTATTTTTTCCTCTTCCTTCCGTTCATTCATCCAGTATTTTCCTCTTTTATCTGCTCTTCTTCCTCCTCTTCAGTTTTCTCTGCTGTAGAAGACTTTTTCCTTCCTTCTGCTCCTTCTATTCTCTCCCCTCCTTTTATTGCTTCATGTATTTTCTTCTTTCTTTTCTCTTCTTCCTCCTCTTTGGTCTTCCCTGATGAAGGAAAAAGAGGAAAAGATGAAACTATTAGGAAAATGAAGCTTTTCGTAATGTGTTTTCCTCCTCTCTGTTTTCCTCATTTTCAGCTTTAGAATGCGAGGGAAAGGGAGGAGAAAGAAAGGAATGTATAAGGATAGGATAGGATATAACGAGACAATTGTTATGAAAATGTCTTTGAAAATTTTGCAATACGTGTTTTTCTCTTTATTGTTTTTATTTGCTTTTCCAGATGTAGATTGCAAAGGAAAAGGAGCAAAAGAGAGGAAAAGTATTATAAACTTCCTTTTCATCTATATTTTCTCTAAACCAACCCAACCCACCAAAATGTAACCCAACTTAAAGGTAACACCATGAAACCTAACCTAACTTAACTCAAACCCAACCCAACACAACATAACACAACACAACACAACCCAGCCCAACCCAACCTAACCCAACCCAACCCAAGGCAACATAACACAACCCAACCCAACCAACCCAACCCAACCCAACCCAACCCAACCCAACCCAAGGCAGCATAACACAGCACAACACAATCCAATCCAATCCAACACAACCTAACCTAACCTAACCTATCCCATCCTAACCTATCCTAACCTAACCTAACCTAGCGCAACCAAACCTAACCTCAATCAATCTCTACCGTACCTAACCTATCTTAACCCAACCAAACTTACCCTACATTATTACTGTAACGTGTCCCTTTCCTGCCCCGGCCTGACACAAAAACAACATAACTTTATTTCCATGTAAATAAAAATGAGAGACAATTTTCTATGACCTTTTTCCACCCGACATTTTTCTTTCCTTTTTTTTTTTTTAGTACAAGTGACATGAGATCTGAGCGACGACAAGGAGGAGGAGGAGGAGGAGGAGGAGGAGGAGGAGGAGGAGGAGGAGGAGGAGGAGGAGGAGGAGGAGGAGGAAAGTAAACATAAGACGAAGACACAATCCCAGTCTGTAATGGAATATTTACGAATGCTCGAGAGAGAAAGAAGAATACGGAAGAGGAGGAAGAATACGAACACGAGGAGGAGGAAGAAGAATAGGAAGAGGAGGAGGAGGAGGAGGAGGAGGAGGAGGAGGAGGAGGAGGAGGAGGAGGAGGAGGAGGAGGAGGAGAGAAAAGGGCGATCTATAAGAGGGAAATGAAGACTATTGGTAAGGTAGAAAGAGGACAAGAGGACAAACTGAAGTCAAGAAGAGGAAAGAGTCAAGACAATGCAAAGAGAAGCTGTTAAGGGGAAAGAAAGTGTTATAAGGAGAAGCACGTGTTTATTCCGAGGGTCCCAAGAGGAAGAGGAGGAGAGAGGGAGAGGAGATGATGGTGTTATCTCTCCTCTGTATGTTTTCTCTCCCTTTTGTTCTCCTGGTGTCACCTTCCTCATTACTCACTTCTTTGTCCTCCTCCTCCTCCTCCTCCTCCTCCTCCTCCTTTCTGCGTTGCTGTCCTGTCTCTGTCTGCTATGCTGTCCTGTCTTTACCACTGGTAGTTAGTAGGTAGTCTCCACAAACAGCCTAGTAAGGACCTAAGGATATGTTGCTGTTTGTCTTCCTTTGTGTTCCTTTGTATTCCTCTCGTCATAGGTCGCAAAGCCTCCTGTCACTCGTCTTTCCTATGTATTCCTCCTCCTTCTCCTCCTCCTTCTCCTCCTCCTCCTCCTCCTCCTTCTCCTCCTCCTCCTTCTCCTCTTCCTCTTCCTCCTCCTCCTGAACACTTGTTTTTTTTCATATTTCTGTTCTAATTCTTCTCTCTCTTTCTCCTCTTCCTCCTTTTCTTCTTTCTGTAGACACATATTTAAAGATTTTCCAATTCTTCTTCTTTCTCTTCCTTCTCCTCCTCCTCCTCTTGTCCCTCCTTCTTTCTCCTTCTTTTCATCATTATTATCTTCTTGTCTCCTATTCTGCTTACTTTTCTGTCCCCTAATATCTCCAACTCTCTCTCTCTCTCTCTCTCTCTCTCTCTCTCTCTCTCTCTCTCTCTCTCTCTCTCTCTCTCTCTCTCGTGTTCTTCTTCCCTTCCGTGATTTGCAATTACTGAGTTTGTGCGTCACTGAAATAGACGGAGCCGGTTCAATGTTATTACCTTCATTTACCAAGCTGGATCCACTCACCTCCTCCTCCTCCTCCTCCTCCTCCTCCTCCTCCTCCTCCTCCTCCTCCTCCTCCTCCTCTTCTTTCTCTTCCTCTTCCTTATCCTGGAATATTTATGACTTGCAATACGTACATAAAAAAAATTATAGTTATTGACAGGAATAAAAGGAGGAGGAGGAGGAGGAGGAGGAGGAGGAGGAGGAGGAGGAGGACAAGCAGGAGGAGGGTGAGGAGGTTGAGGAGGATTTGGTCTCAGTCGTTGGTCGCAAGAGGGAATTACTAGACTACAAGAGAGAGAGAGAGAGAGAGAGAGAGAGAGAGAGAGAGAGAGAGAGAGAGAGAGAGAGAAAGCAGGTAGTAAAGGTACGATTAATGGTACAACACACACACACACACACACACACACACACACACACACACACACACACACACACACACACACACACACACACATTTTACTTTATTTTTATTTTTTCACATTTATCTCCTAACATTCATTTCCATCTCTCCTCTTCTTCCTCCTCCTCCTCCTCCTCCTCCTCCTCCTCCTCCTCCTCCTCCTCCTCCTCTATTCAATATCCCTTACACTCTCACCTCCCTTCACCACTTTCTCCTCCTCCTCTCATTCTCCTTTCCTTTATTACACTTCTCTTGTCTTCCTCTTTCTCTCTTCCTCTCTTCCTCTCTCTTAATACTCCTACCCACTCTAGCCTTTCTCCTCCCGCCTGTGCTTTTACTCTCTCCTCCTCCTCCTCCTCCTCCTCCTCCTCCTCCTCCTCCTCCTCCTCCTCCTCCTCCTCCTCCTCTTTCTCTTCCTATTCCTCCTCTTCCTCCTGCCAAGTTGATGTCCTTTTAACCTGTTTTTAATCGCGAACTGCATTGAGTAACTGGATTCTAACGTTTCCTCCTCCTCCTCCTCCTCCTCCTCCTCCTCCTCCTCCTCCTCTTCTCCTCCTCCTCCTCCTCCTCCTCCTCCTCCTCCTCCTCCTCCTCCTCCTCCTCCTCCTTCCTCCTCCTCCTCCTCCTCCTCCTCCTCCTCGACTTTGAACGTAATGCCGACAAATGTAGCAATTTCATGGAAGCTGTGTGTGTGTGTGTGCAATTGTGTGTGTGTGTGTGTGTGTGTGTGTGTGAGAGAGAGAGAGAGAGAGAGAGAGAGAGAGAGAGAGAGAGAGAGAGAGAGAGAGAGAGGTGTGGGAGGGATTTTTTGTTATTGTTGTTGGTGTTGGTGGAAGTGGTGGTAGTGGTGGTGGTGGTGGTGGTGGTGGTGGTGGTGGTGGTGAAATAGTAAATATCTATTAGAGAGTTTCTTATTATTATTTTATTGAGAAACTATTTTATTAAGGAAATATAGTAAGTTTTTTTTCTATGTGTGTTTTTTCCTATGGGGGAGAATGTGGTTAGGTATGGCGTGGTATGATGATGATGATGATGATGATGATGATGATGATGATGATGATGATGATGTAGTGGTGGTGGTGGTGGTGGTGGTGGTGGTAGTTTTAAAGTTTGTTAATGCTCTGTTGTTTTGTTCCCTTTTTGTGTTGAAGTTTTCGTTTTTCTTTTTTTCTTTTGTGTTGTGGTGGTGGTGGTGGTGGTGGTGGTGATGGACAAAGGATACAAGGACGAGGAAAATGAGTTGTGACAAAGAAAATAGTGGTAGTGGTGGTGGTGGTGGTGGTGATGGTGGTGGTGGTGGTGGTGGTGGTGGTAGTGGTGGTAGTGGTGGTGGTGGTGGTGGTGATGGACAAAGGATACAAGGACGAGAAAATGAGTTGTGACAAAGAAAATAGTGGTAGTGGTGGTGGTGGTGGTGGTTGTGGTGGTGGTGGTGGTGGTGGTGGTGGTGGTGTATTAATAGTATAATTTCTCCCCATTTTTCCCTTTTTTTTTTAGTTTTTTTAATTTAAACCTCACCAATTTTTTTTTATCCTTTTCGGTAATTTTAACGTATTTTTTTGTCGTGTTGTTGTTGTTGTTGTTGTTGTTGTTGTTGTTGTTGTTGTTAATATTGTTATTATTGTTGTCGTTGTTGCTGTCGTTGTTATTGTCGTTGGTGGTGGTGGTGGTGGTGGTAGTAGTTGCTATGATTTTTGTTATTCGTGCATTTTTTCACTTTTTTTTTTACATGTATTAATCTTTTTTTTTTTTTTTTGCTTATATCTCTTTTTTTTGCTAACCTAATTTTCCTTTTTTGCTAATGTCTTTTTTTCAAATCCTTCATTTTCCTAATCTTTCTTTTTCTAATCTTATTTTTTGCTAATCTTTTTTTTTTGCCTATTTTCTCTTTTGATAATCTTTCTTTTTGTTGCTAATCTTCCTTTTCCTTTTAATAATTTTTTACTAATATTCATTTTAATTAATCTTTCTTTTTATCCTAATCTTTCTTATTTTTACTAGTCTTCCTTTTCTTCTAATCTTTCTTTTTTACAGATCATCTTTTTTTACGAATCTTCCTTTTTTACTAATATTTTTTTGCTCATCTTTTTTTCCTAGTCTTCCTTTTTTTCCTAATTTTCCGTTTTTTTTTACTGATCTTTATTTTTTGCTAATCTTCCTTTTGTGGTAATCTTTCTCTGTTAATCTTCCTCTCTCGATAATCTCCCGTGTTTACTGATCTTGATTTTTTGCTCATCTTCCTTTTTCTGCTAATCTCCCTTTTTCCTAGTCTTCCTTCTTTGACTGATAATTTTTTGCTAATCTTCCTTATTTTACTAATCTTTCTTTTTTGCTAATCTTCCTTTTCCTAATCTATTTTTGCTAATCTTTCGAATTTTCTGATATTTTTTTGTTAATCTTCCTTTTTTGGTTATCTTCCTTTTTTAGCTAATCTTTTATTGGTAATCTTCCTCTTTTGCTAATCTTCCTTCTATGCTAATCTTGTTTTTAATGCTTATCTTCTTTTTTTCTAATCTTTTTCTAATCTTACTTTTTCCTAATCTTTCCTTTTTTTTATAATTAATTAGAAGTTCGTTTTCTATCACCTTCAATAACA
>NC_059287.1:12915118-12920118 GCF_017591435.1 Portunus trituberculatus | reverse complement strand
CAACGTTAAGTGAAGCGAATTTCCTCACTAATAATTTCAGAGGTGTTTCGGTGAACGGGTAAAGTGAAGGGGAAAAAAATTAATAAGGGAAAATAACTGGCTGGAAAAAATGGAGGAAAGTCTTCTTGCCTGATTACACGAGGAAGGCTGGCGAGGAAAACTGACGGGGAATTATTCAACGAGAGGAAATTTTGCTCCGCGTAGGTCAAGTATCAATAACCGAGATGGGATAGCGGCGGGAAAGAGGGGAAAGAAGAAAGAGGGGAAAAGAAGGAAGAGGGGGAAATTTGAGGGAAAGGGGAAGAATAAAGGAAAGGGAAAAGGGAAAAAGATGATGGGAAAAATGAAGGAAGAGGGGAAAAGAGGGGAAAAGAAAGGAATAGGGAAAAGAAGGAAGAGAGGAAAAGAAGGAAGAGGGAAAAGAAGGAAGAGGGAAAAAGAAGAGAAAATAAGAAGGAAGAGGGAAAAAGAAAAAAAGGGGAAAAGGAGAGTGAGAAAAGGAAGAAGGGGAAAAGTAAAATGGGATGAAAGAAGAAAGAGGGGAAAGAAAGGAAGAGTGCAAAAGGAAGAGGGAAAAGAAGAAAGATGAGATAAAAAGAAGGCAGAGGGAAAAAGAAGGAAGAAGGGAGAAAAAGGAAAAGGAAAATATAAGGAAGAAGATAAGAATGAAAGAAAAGAGGAAAAAAGAAGGAAAAGGGAAGAAAGAAGGAAGAATGGAGAAAAATGAAGAGGAAAAAAAGTAAGAGAGGAAATAGGAGGGAAAAATAAGGAAGAGGGGAAAAAGAAGGGGAAAATAGAAGGAAAAGAGGAAAAGAAGGAAGAGAGAAGAAAAGATGGTGAATAATGTGTAGGTTGAATAATTTGTGGTTTTCATTATTCATTTCCTTCATATTTTCACGTTTCTTTGATTAATTCTTTTCTATTTTCTTCTCCTTTTTTCTCTTTTTTTGTCTTTATTTTGATGTGTTTCCTCTTCTTCCTCATTCTGTCTTTGTTCTCATCTTTCTTTTTCTTTCCTTCTTCCTCTCGTTTTCTTCTTCGGATTCTTCATTTTCTCCTTTTACTTTCTTCATTTTCATTTTCGTCTTTCTTTCTCATTGTTTTCTGGTTTGTCTCCTCCTTCTCTTCCTCCCCCTCCTCCTCCTCCTCCTCCTCCTCCTCCTCCTCCTCCTCCTCCTCCTCCTCCTCCTCCTCCTCCTTTTCCTACAAACACAAGAGACCAAGAGATTTGCTTCCTTTTGTTTGTTCTTCCTTTCAGTCTCTCCTCTTCCTCCTCCTCCTCTCCTCCTCCTCCTCCTCCTCCTCCTCCTCCTCCTCCTCCTCCTCCTCCTGCTGTCTTGTCTCTTCCACCTGTAGTTAGTATAGAAAAGTTATACAAACAGCCCATACATACACACATCTGTTGTTGTTTGCCTTCCTTTGTGTTCCTTCGTGTATTTGTTTTCCTCCTCTTTCTCCTTTCTCCTTTTCCTCCTCCTCCTCCTCCTCCTCCTCCTCCTCCTCCGTTAAGATTTAAAAGATCTGCTGCTGTTCTTTCTTTCGTTTTCTTTCGTTTTCTTTTGTTTTCTTTTGTATTTCATTCATCGTACGTTTCTTCTCCATCTACTTCTCTTCTTGCTCTTCTTCTTTCTCATTGTCTTTCTCTTTCTCATCCTCTTCCGTTAAGGACCAAGAGGTTTGCTTCTGTTTGTTGTTTTTTTCGTTTTCCTCTTCTTTTTTTCTTTTTTCACTTCCTTGTTTTCACCATACGTTTCTTCTCCTTTTAGTCCTCTTCTTTCTCTTCCTTTTTCTCATAGTCTTTCTATTTCTCCTCATCCGTTAAGGGCCAAGAGGTTTGATGGTGTTTGTTGATTCTTTGTGTTCCTCCATTCCACACCTCCTCCTCCTCCTCCTCCTCCTCCTCCTCCTCCTCCTCCTCCTCCTCCTCCTCCTCCTCCTCCTCCTCCTCCTCGCGCAGCAGAGTCATGAGATGCAGTTTTCTCTTCGTTAACAATAAAGTCATTTCTCTGGTTTTCCTTCGCGAATATACTGTGGCGCCGTCAGCGGGTTAGCGGCGCGGTGCTGATTTGTGGCCACGTCTTGAAGGAGTTTCCCGCGGAGTGTCCCTCATACCAAGTGGCCTCCTACACCCCCCAGCCTCCCCAAGGACACCCCGACCTTGCCTCACCCTCTCAACACTAGTCTTTCCTCTCTCATCATATCTTTTCCTCTTTCCTTTCCTGGCTTTCTCTTGGTATAACGCTGATGTATTTTTTGTCCCTCTTCATTCTCATACATACCCCTCTCTCTCTCACACTCTCTCTCTCTCACTCCGCCCCGTACGGTATTGTGTTATGTTTGTGTTTGTATGCGCTATTGTGTGTATGGGAGGCAGTGAGAGGTAGGGAGGGGTCTTGTAGGGAAAGAGGGGTGAGGAAATGAGTTATGGGTAAGGGAAGGGATATGGGAGGTTTGGGAGCCGGGATGATGAGAGAGGTGGAGGTGATAAAAATATGGCGTAAGAATGAAAGGAAGGAAGAGTAATAGGTGGTGGTGAAGGAGGAGGAGGAGGAGGAGGAGGAGGAGGAGGAGGAGGAGGAGGAGGAGGAGGAGGAGGAGGAGAAGGAGGAGGAGGAGGAGGAGAAAAGCTTGAGAACTTTAATTATTCATAACAAAGAGAGAGAGAGAGAGAGAGAGAGAGAGAGAGAGAGAGAGAGAGGCATATTTACATTTCCTCCTTACGTCCACTTCTCTCCTTTCCTTCCGATTCCTCCCTCCTGCCTTTCCTCAACTCTCTCTCTCTCTCTCTCTCTCTCTCTCTCTCTCTCTCTCTCTCTCTCTCTCTCTCTTGAGTGTTTGGTGATGTCAGAAGATGTCGACTCTCTCCCTCGCCTCCTCTTCTCTTCTTCTCTTCCTCTTCTAGTGCTTGACTCGCCAGTTGGCCATTAGTACGCCTCCTCCTCCTCCTCCTCCTCCTCCTCCTCCTCCTCCTCCTCCTTTTCTCACTCTCTTGGGACGCATTTTCCCGCCTCGTGCACCCAGAGAGAGAGAGAGAGAGAGAGAGAGAGACAATATTCAATTTTTATTTCACAATTTGTTAACATTCATTCATTCACTCGTTAGTTTATTAATGCATTCATAGTTTTTCATGGTATTCGTTTGTTTGTTTATTTGTTTGCTTGATTGTTGTAGCATATTTTTCTAGTTAATTGGTGTGTTTGTTTGCTGTATGTGTGTGGTGTGTGGTGTGGTGTGGTGGTGTGTGGTGGTGTGTGGTGTGGTGATTGGGTGAGAGTGGTATGTAATTTTGGTTTGTAATGTGTGGTTTGGTGTGGTGTGGTGTGGTGTGATGATTGAGTGAGGTGTCCTATGTGGTGATGGGCGTTTCATGAGTAATGTGGTGTTGTGTGGTGTGGTGCTGTGTGGTGTGGTGTGGTGTGGTGTAGTGGTTTATGTGATTTTGGGTGTATGATATGCGATGTGGAGTGGTGTTATGTGATGCTGTGTGGCGTGGTATGGCGTGGTATGATTGTGTGCTGTGTTGTTTGGGTACAGCTCCGCCCTTCCTCAGCCGCGGAACATAATGGCGTGTACATTGATTTGTTTGTGTGTGTGTGTGTGTGTGTGTGTGTGTGTGTGTGTGTGTGTGTTAGTGAGTAAGTGTGTCTGAATATAATGACTTCCTTGTGTTTTTTTAGCAGTGTTGTACTTGTCTCTTCTGTTGCTGTTATTGCTGTTATTCAATGCGTTACTGTATTCATTTTTCCTTCATGCTGTGTTCTTACATGTTCTTGTTACTACACATCCTCTGTTATTGTTATTGTTCCAGAAGCATGTTTGATATCCCGACTATAGGGTTATTTTTCCTTCATCCACTGTATTTATGCTGTTATGCTGCTATTACTACACTCACTGCTGTTTTATGCTGCTCTGCGCTTTATTGTCAGGTGAACGAGAAATATAGCTAATTGTTCGTCTAATATCCCGAATACTGTATTTTTTTCCTTCATTGTACTTATGCTGTTATGCTGCTATTACCACTCTCACTGCTGTTTTATGCTGTTCTGTGCTGTATTGTCAAAATGTGTAAAAATGTTATATTGTTTATGTAATATTTTGTCTATCATATTACTTTTCCTTCATCCACTGTACTTATGCTGTTATGCTGCTATTACCACACTCACTGCTGTTTAATGCTGTTCTGTGCTGTATTGTCAAAATGTGTAAAAATGTTATTGTTTATGTAATATTTTGTCTATCATATTACTTTTCCTTCATCCACTGTACTTATGCTGTTATGCTGCTGTTACCACACTCACTGCTGTTTTATGCTGTTCTGTGCTGTGTTGTCAGAAGGTGAAAAACGATGTATTAATGTATGTAATATCCTGTCCATTACATTGCATTTCCTTCATCCTCTGTGCTTATTTTGTTCTGCTGTTATTACCACATTCGCTGCTGTTTTATGCTGTTCTGTGCTGTGTTGTCAGAAGGCCAGCGTGAAATATGGTGTATTAACTGTCTGGTGTGTGTGTTTACTGCCAAAACACAGCTGCCAACCGTATGCAAAACAAGCAAACAGCTAAACAACCTAAACAAACAGCGTTACGGTAATCCTGCTCGTGTCGCGGAACTCAGCCCGTCTGTTTCCGGTGACTTCCTTTTCCTCCTTTCCTCCTTTTCCTCCATGTTATAGTATTCTCTCTCTCTCTCTCTCTCTCTCTCTCTCTCTCTCTCTCTCTCTCTCTCTCTCTCCTTTTTCTCATTTTCCTCCTTTCTCTCCTTTTTTCTTTTCTCCCTCGTCTTTTTTTTTCCTCCTCCTTTCCTCCCTTTTTCCTCCCTGAAATTATTATCATTTTTTTCTCCTTTCTCCCTCCCTTTCTCTCCATTCCCTACTTTCTCCCTCCTCTTTCGTCCCGCATGGTTTTACCTCCTAAGATTTCCTCCATCATCCCTTCCTCCATTTCCTCCTCCTCCTCCTCCTCCTCCTCTTCCTCCTATTCTTCATCTTCTCTTCCGGC
>NC_059287.1:12905118-12910118 GCF_017591435.1 Portunus trituberculatus | reverse complement strand
CTTGTTTTCTTCTTCTTCCTCACCTCTTCCTCACCTCCCCGCCTCACTCCAGCGTGCATTGTTTAAGCTAAGTGTGCGTGTTGTGTTGGCTGTCTCCACTTTGAGTTTCCCAGCAAAGCATCTTACCTTAATTTCCTCCTCGCCTTCTCTTCATTTCCTGCAAACCACTTTTCTATTTTTTTTATTGTCTTCTCCTCTCTTCCTCTTCTTTGTTTTCTTTTCCTTGATTTTTACTATTTTCTTCTTCTTGTTCTTCGTCGTCGTGTTCTTTTCTTCTTTTCTTCTTTCTTCTTTTGTATGTCTTTCCTCTATTCCACTGTTTTATTTTGTCATGTTTGTGTTTCTATTTTGAAGGAGGATGGCAAGTCTGCTGTTTGTTTAGTAGTAGTAGTAGTAGTAGTAGTAGTAGTAGTAGTAGTAGTAGTAGTAGTAGTAGTAGAGGCTACATTTTTCATTTTTTTTCTTCTTTATTTACTCTTCTCTCTCTCTCTCTCTCTCTCTCTCTCTCTCTGCTTCTTTTCTTTGTCTCTGCAGTTTTTATCAGTGCTCCTTCTTCTTTTTCTTTATCTTTCCTCTCTCTTCTCCTTCCGGTCCTCTTCTTCTTTTTTCTTTATAAACTCCACGTCACTTTTTTCATCTCTCTCTTTACACACTTTTGCCAACCTTCTTTCTCTTCCCACACTTCCTCCTTTCATCATCTCCCTTCCTTACCTCCTTCCTTCGTAACTTCTCACGTAAAACTCTCATTCTTTCTACCCTTTCTTATCTCCCTTCCTCTCTCTCTCTCTCTCTCTCTCTCTCTCTCTCTCTCTCTCTCTCTCTCTCTCTCTCTCTCTCTCTCTCTCTCTCTCTCTCTCTCTCTCTCTCTCTCTCTCTCTCTCTCTCTCTCTCTCTCTCTTTCCTCCCTAAACATTCCTGAAGCAAGTAAAAACACTGTCATTAAAATATAATTGCTCATGCACAGATTGAAAAAAAATATATATAACTTAACCACCACCACCACCACCACCACCACCACCACCACCAAAGCAAAATCTCCCCCAAGAAAGCAACACTACTTGTCAATGTCGCTCGCCCTCTTCCTCTCAGCTGTGTTCTCCTTTCTATGCATGAGAATCTGCAGTGACATACAAATAGACGTGTTTACTGCCAATCTTGAGTGAAGGAGAGGTGGAGTTAGGAGAGGAATGTGAGAGGAGGTGTTGGGGGAGGAAGGGAGGGTGAGAGAAGGCAGGGAGGGAGTGAAGGAGTGGAGGGAATGGGAGGGATTGCATGGGTGTTAGAAGGGATCATGAATGGGGAATGAGGTGGAGGTTGGAAGAAGGATGGGATAATGGAAGTGTGTGTGTGTGTGTGTGTGTGTGTGTGTGTGTGTGTGTGTGTGTGTGTGTGTGTGTGTGTGTGTGTGTGTTATTTCTTCTCCCTTTCTTTATGTTTTTCATGGTTGTGTTTGTCATCATTTTTCCTGCTTCTTTATTCTTTTCTTGTTATTTTTTGTTGTTGTTGTTGTCAGAGAGAGAGAGAGAGAGAGAGAGAGAGAGAGAGAGAGAGAGAGAGAGAGAGAGAAATTAAATATTCTACAATCGAATATTAAAAAACAGCATATTCTTAATCCTTTTCCCTTCTATAAATCCTTTTTTTTTTTTTCTTGTTTATTTTTTGTAATTATTCCGTCGCAGCTGAGGATGTTCTTATCTTTAAAGAAAACTATTTTTTTTTATCTTTCATCCCTTTGTTTCGCTTCAGTGTCTGTCTCTATGTTCATTTTTATCTTTTTTTTCCTTTTCCATCTTTCTCCCCCCTCCTTGATTAAAGTTTCTCCCACGCATCCCTTCTTCATCTGTGTGTGTGTGTGTGTGTGTGTGTGTGTGTGTGTGTGTGTGTGTGTGTGTGTGTGTGTGTGTGCGTGCTCGTATCAATTCATGTCTTTCTTTCTCCCACATCTTATACTTATGATTAAACACTGCAGCTCATCACCATCCACTACCTAAGCGCCAACAAGTCATCTGCTGTTAGTTCTTCATTTGTGTTCCCTTCTGATTCCCTTTTTGCGTCATATTTAGAAACGCTTCCCTCTCTTACCACGACCATTTCCAAAGCCCATAGAGACGGTTAGCCGAGTTCTAAAGAGTATTTGTCCTCTTGGTAGTGAAGAAAACTTGTCAACATGTCACTAGAATTATAAAAACACTGTGTTACTGCAACTATAGTTCTTTAGCCCCTTCAGGACCATTCCGCGTTTCCATATTCATTCTACTTACTATTTGGTGATTTTATACAGCTTCAGAAACTTAAGTGAGGGATGAAAATAGCGAAGACTGTGGCCATTAATCTTCTTACCAACATAGACGCTTCCTAATGTCAATAAAATCGTCTGATCGCTCCCAAAACTCAAGGTAATAATGGGTCCCAGTACTGAAGGGGTTGAAAATGTGAAGGTGCCGTGCGGAAGTGTTTCAGAGCATGGGAAACAGACACTCATCACGTGACAAAGGTAATGGAAATTTTGACAGCAGGGAGTCAGTGAGAGTGCCGCTTAAATACACAGTAGATTATCAAAACAGTAAAAATTGAGTAAATTGACCTTATTAAGTCCACACACACACACACACACACACACACACACACACACACACACACACACACACACACACACACACAGAGAGAGAGAGAGAGAGAGAGAGAGAGAGTGTGTGTGTGTGTGTGTGTGTGCAGAAATAGAAATAGATGCACACCACATACAACATAAACACGTAAACAAGCACACATATAAAGCAAATAAATGGATAAAGAAATAAAGATACACAAATACATACGCACATTAACAGACAAATGAATAAACAACAAGTACAAGCAACAACCACAATCATCACACTGGAGACAAGAGAAAATGAATAACAATAATTATTCCAATGAGTTTCCTTCCCAAATTACACTTAATGATGACTTGGACCCATTACCACTCTCTCTCTCTCTCTCTCTCTCTCTCCGTTTCCTCTCTCTCTGGACACACTCGCGCCGGGAACACATGAAGTTCACACCCACGTCTCGAGACACTCAACCCTGGAATACGACACTCGAGGCGGGCGAAGAAATATAAAAGGAAAACACGATACATATAATAACCGCGCCGGGGGAGAGGAAAGAGACAAAGACTGCAAGGAAGACGGAATCATAGTGAAAAATGTTCAATGTAAGAAAAAAAAAGGGAAAGAACTGAAAGAAATGATATGATTATAGAACAGAAGAGGAATAAGAAAGGACGGGATGATAATGTAAAGGAAGAGGAAAGAAAGAGAGAGAGAGAGAGAGAGAGAGAGAGAGAGAGACAGATTGCAAGAAAGTATGAATAAAAGAGAGAAAAACCAGAATGAATATAAAGGAAAGGGAGAGAGAGAGAGAGAGAGAGAGAGAGAGAGAGAGAGAGAGAGAGAGAGAGAGAGAGAGAGAGAGAGAGAGTGAAAGAAAATACAAGGGAAAAAAAAACTGAATGGATATAAAAGGAAGGAAAGGAGAAAGAAGAGAAGTAAATGTAAAAAAGGCAAAAAAAATAAAAATGGTGAATGGGAAGCAATTAAAACAAATAAAAGAAGATAGGGAGAAAGAAAGAAACAGAAAAAAAAGCAATGAATACAAAAAGAAATTAAAGGAAGAAATAAAAAAAAGAAAAATGAAGACGAAGAATGACAAAAAGAAAGAGAAAACCATTAACAGGAAAAATAAGAAAAGAAAAGGAGAAATGGAGCAAGACTAAAAATGGAACACAGAGAAAGAGAAACAAGCGAAGAAGAAACAATAGCAATAATAATGAAGAGGAGGAGGAGCTGGGAGAAGATGAACAAGAACAAGGAGTAAAATAAAGAGAAAATGAAGAGGAAAAAGACGAGGAAAAAGAGATGAAGATATATATGTAGTACACTTGAACAGATAACACTACTACTACTTCATTATTTGCTCCCGAGGAAGAGGAGGAGGAGGAGGAGGAGGAGGAGGAGGAGGAGGAGGAGGAGGAGGAGGAGGAGGAGGAGGAGGAGGAGCAATTTGTATCACTCCTTTGTAGTTATTATTTCATTTGACGTCATTTCACCTCCTTCATCCACTCCTACTCCTCCTTTTCCTCCTCTTCCCCCTCCTCATGACCATGCATTCTTCCTAATCCCACTAATGAGGTGTCTTCTGCTGGCTCTTCAGGTTATTTTGCCCTCCCCTGCTTCTCCCTGCTCGCTGCTGCTTGTTAAGGTTCCGTCGTGCACTGCCTTTCTTTCCCCTACCGAGGTGACTGCGAGGTCTGATTGCTTTTATGTGATTCGTCTTCGTTCCCGTCCTGTCTTGAATAGAGCAACCGGAAAAATGGCTGGAGGGGAAGCGTCCACAAAAGATCTTTCTCCATCACACACTCTTGGGGACTCGTGGGGATGGGTCAAGGAGGGAAGGAGGGTGAAGGGGGTAGAGATAGCTGGTCTTTGTATTAGTATGTGCGTATCTCTCCACCTTCTGATTTTTGGTATTTGTGTCACTAAGGGTACGTTTGGTGAATTGATCTTAATGGGGTGTGGATATGTGAGACAGAGAAGGTGTTTTATGGAAGGGTTTTTGATGCTAAGGTGATGAGATGAGGGGCCTGCAGTGTGTGTGTGTGTGTGTGTGTGTGTGTGTGTGTGTGTGTGTGTGTGTGTGTGTGTGTGTGTGTGTGTGTGTGAAGGTTTGGTTGGTGTAATAAAGAGGAAAGGCTGAAAGAGGAGAGAGAGATGAGTGGAGAGAGAGAGAGAGAGAGAGAGAGAGAGAGAGAGAGAGACGGAACCAATAAGGCTTGTATCTTCCGCCGCGCCCTTGGGGATTCCTGAAGGGGCAGGAATAGGTTATTAGGTGAAGGAGTGTCTGTCTGTCTATCTGTCTTATACATTCCTGCTATCCTATGCTGTGAAGGAGGCTCTGTCCGTCTGTCTGTCTGTATCACACTTCAAGCGTCTCATGGTATGTAAATCCTGTCCTGAGGTTCC
>NC_059287.1:12882618-12900118 GCF_017591435.1 Portunus trituberculatus | reverse complement strand
TTTCTTTACGTTTGGAAGGGCCTGTGGAGGTCTGAAGATTAATAGCCAGAGTCTTCACTAATTTAATCCTCTCATAAGGTTCTAAAGCTGTATAAAATCATCAAATAGTAAGTAGAAGAGATGTGAAAACCTGTCATGGTACTGAAGGGATTAAAAGCTTTCACTCTGTGTTCGTAAGGTAACATGCAGCTCAACTGACTTACAACTGAGATGAAACGGTTAAATCAATACAAAATAACATGCTACGATAATAAACTTTCAGCTGTAACTGTACCGAGGACTGAAAACTGAGACGAAACGGTTAAATCAGAGGAAAATTAGCACGGTAGGTGAACAAATTTTTATCCTTAACTGTACCATATCATAAGTTAGCCCGGCGTACTGTACAGCTACTAACAATCAGGGCCCAGGTGAGTCAATGGGAAACATGCAAACAGCCTATTTGATGAGTACCTGTATATGCAAATTTGTTTTAGGTACAGATTATGGAATTACACACACATGAATATATATGGGCCAATCTGTATGCCGGGTAATAATAGACGTGTTTTCCCTCCATTCAGGTACGTGGCGAGGGGAGGCCTGGAGCGGGATGAGCAGGTGCGTGGTCCAGGTGTTGTACAGGTAATGTGGTATGATGGTGATGTGTTGTGTTTTTTTTTTTGTGTGTGTGTGTGTGTGTGTGTGTGTGTGTGTGTGTGTGTGTGTGTGTAAGAGAAGACTGGTCAAGGGCAACAAAAATATAGACAAAAAGACGCACGTACTCGCCAGTCACCCTACAGAGCCGAAAGAGTTAGCCAAAGGACAGTGATGTGCTGTGTTTGTATATTCAGGTTTAATGTTATTCGGGTGCTCTGTTAAATCCTTCAGTACTGAGACGCATTTTTACCTTGATTTTTGCTTATGATTTGACGATTTTATTTACATCAGGAAAGGTCTATGAAAGTCAGAAGATTAATGGCCAGTCCTCACTATTTTAATTTCAACATAAGTGTCTGAAGGTGTGTAAAATCGCCACCATCAGACTGAATATGAAAACGCGTCCTGGGATTGAAGAGATTAAAGGTATTATTCAGGTATTGTGTTCTACAGATAAAATACTTCTTCAGGTGATGTTTTCAGGTATTAAACTCGTAACTAATATACAGGTAACAGGTAATGCTCTCTTCAGGTGTTTTCTACATGGGTAAGTCACAGTATTTAGAAATGAGTTGTTTTTTAAGGATATTTTAGGGATTAAAGGGATTTTTATTCATTTCCTTGCGTTCTGCTCTTCTTGTTTCTTAGTTTTGGTTTATTTTCCTTTTCTTTATTTCTGATTTACTCTCTTTGTTCTTTATAGAAAGGGACACTGTTTCTTTTATACATAACCTTCGCCACAAAGTTAGAATAATGACTAAATACTAAGATTAAGAAGTAAAAGTCATACAGTTAACATAGTATTTAGTGGGTATGGGCTGACAGTGTATTGTTGAAAGTTGGTTGTAATTGTGAAGTATATAGAGACTCTAATACTCTTAAACCCTCTGCAATACACTGTCAACCTACTCACTAAACACTATATAACTTTTACTTCTTAACATCTGTGTATCGTCATTACTTAACCCTTTTCCTTTATACCCAACCTTTTCTATCTGCATTTCAAATCTCACAACACTAAACACTATATAACTTTTATTCTTAACCTCTTTATATCGTCATTACTTTAACCCTTGTGCCTTTATACCTAACCTTTTCTATCTGCATCGCAAATCTCACACGTCAACAAATCCCCCCAAAAGATCAAGTAACACAAGACAACACTCTCACACACTCCAACCAAACACTCCCTCTCTTTCATAATAACTCACCAACGCTTTCCAGAGTTCATACATTTATTGTGTATTTAATTAAACGTTCAGGGCGCACCAGGGAAACGAATCCCACGGCAACTACAGTGTCATTTATTATGGAACGAGTCTATTTAATTTTCTCACGCTGCACGTAAGTCTCCCTGGTTACCTGCCGTGTGGGCCGCCAACAGGTACCATTAATACAGGTGTTCTCACGCCATTTGTATTGAGCACTTGAGTTGGAATGAATGAAGAGATGGTGCAGTGAGCTTAGTGAGATTAGCAGGTGTTGGACTGCTTTAAAAAGTACTGGAGTGATATGGATGGCTTTTGAGGAATTTTGGAATGATTTGAGTTAGTTTCGAGTGAGATGAATGACTAGAAGAGATAGTGCAGTGAGATTACTGAGATTAGTAGGTGCTGGAGTGCTTAAGGAAATACTGGAGTGATGTGGGTGGCTTTTGAGAAATTTTGGAATGATCTGAGTGAGTTAAGTGTTTGGAACGGATAGTGCAGTGAGCTTAGTGAGATTAGCTGGTGTTGGACTGCTTGAGGAAATATTGGAGTGATCTGTGTGGCTTTTGAGGAATTTTGGTATTATCTGAGTGAATTAAGTGTTTGGAACAGATAGTGTAGTGAGCTTAGTGAGATTAGTGGCTGCTGGAGTGCCTGAGAGAATACTGGAATGATCTGGGTGGCTTTTGAGGAATTTTGGAATGATCTGAGTTAATTTCGAGTGAGATGAGTGACTAGAAGAGATAGTACAGTGAGCTTAGCGAAATTGGCAGGTGCTGGAGTGCTTAAGGGAATACTGGAGTGATCTGGGTGGCTTTTGAGGAATGTTGGAATGAGCTTAGTGAGTTTCCAGTGAGTTGAGTGACTGGACGAAATGGTGCAGTGAGCTTAGTGAGATTACTGACTGTTATTGTGCCTAAGAGGACACTGAAGTGATCTGAGTGGCTTTTGAGGAATGATGAAATGATCTGAAATAAGAGATGAGAAGAGGTGGAGAAAAAGCATGAAGGAGATAGAGACAGGAAAAAACAGTGACACATATGGAAGAGAGAGAGAGAGAGAGAGAGAGAGAGAGAGAGAGAGTAACCGAGTCAACAGCATCCACAAGACATTATTACTACCACCTTCCTAATGTTTGTGTTTGGCTTACCTTCACTTCCCTTTTCCCTTTTCCTACCACTTTCTTCCCCCGAGGCTCACTTATCGATAGGTCAGTTTCATCTCACGCACTTCCGATTCGTCCTTTCCCTCGTCTCGTCTCGTCTCGTCTCGTCTCGTCTCGTCTCGTCTCGTCTGAAGTGAAAACATTGTATCGATATTTTCTGCTTATCTTTCCTATGAGTCTCCAACGAACCGAGATGAAGTTCGCTGTATAAACAAGATCCCAAGAGAGAGAGAGAGAGAGAGAGAGGAGAGGGAGAAGGTGCTGTGGATGAAGGACAGAGAGAGAGAGAGAGGGAAAAGAAAGAAAGATGGAAGGATGGGGTGAGGTAGTTTCTCTCTCTCTCTCTCTCTCTCTCTCTCTCTCTCTCTCTCTCTCTCTCTCTCTCGGCACACATACACAGAATGGTTTTATTGTTTGAAGGGAATTCCATCACCTCCAGTTTCCATCTCCTCTGTGTCCCCTCCTCCAACCTTTTCTCCTCCTCTTGTCTCTCCTCGCGTTACACTGCGCCTCTTTTCTCACTGTGTACCGTGGGAGGAGAAAGAGGAATAGGAGGAGGAGAAGCAGGAGGAGATGGAGGAGGAGGAGGAGGAGGAGGAGGAGGAGAAGGAGGAGAAGGACGAGGAGGGGGAGGAAGAGATGTTGGATAG
The DNA here is from genome assembly GCF_017591435.1 of Portunus trituberculatus. Taxonomy (NCBI): domain Eukaryota; kingdom Metazoa; phylum Arthropoda; class Malacostraca; order Decapoda; family Portunidae; genus Portunus; species Portunus trituberculatus. The sequence goes on along the minus strand of NC_059287.1, from coordinate 12,896,456 downwards.
AAAGAGAGTGAAGAAGACCAGTACTATTAAACTACTCTAATAGAATAATGCATATGAAGAGGAACAGAGTAGAAGGAAGAGGAGGAGAAGGAAAAGGAGGAAAAAGAGGAGAAGGAGTTAGATACAAATATTGGATAGGAGGAGGAAGACGAGTGATATTAAGCTTTTACAACTCATACATGTTGGATAGAAGAAAGAAGAGGAGTATGAGGAAGAGCATATAGGAAAAGGTGGATAAGAAGAAAATTAATAAAATGCATAGAAAAGATGGAATTGAAGAAATATGAAAAGGAGGAGGAGGAGGAGAAGGAGGAGGAGGAGGAGGAGGAGGAGGAGGAGGAGGAGGAGGAGGAGGAGGAGGAGGAGGAGGAGGAGGAGGAGGAGAAAATAGTTTGAACAGGAGAAGATAATACAAATTTGCTGCTTATTGAGAAGCTATATATATATATATATATATATATATATATATATATATATATATATATATATATATATATATATATATATATATATATATATATATATATGAAAAAGTTACATTTGAAAAAAAAGTTTAGAAAAAAAAATATTTGGACAGGAAGGAACGTGTGTGTGTGTGTGTGTGTGTGTGTGTGTGTGTGTGTGTGTGTGTGAACACGTGAAGCTAAAACTCGTGACATGAATAAAAGAAATGATAATAATAATGATAATAACAAGAGCAGCAGCAGCAGCAGCAGCAGCCAACATGAACACTGAAACACACATACAATTATAAAAAAAAAAAAAAAAAAAAAATATATATATATATATATATATATATATATATATATAATAACATCGAAAAAAAGACAAAGGAAACAAAAAACTACGAATTAAACACACACACACACACACACACACACACACACACACACACACACACACACACACACACACACACACACACACACACACACACACACACACACACACACTTCATAACATCTCACCAAAACACAAAAAAATAATGAGTTAAAAAAAAAAGTATTACGTGTGAGAGAAACTGTGTGTCAGGGAAGCAGAATTTTTTTTCCTTGCATTTTTCGGGACAGCGGTTGTAATTTGAGGCCGTGAGAGAGAGAGAGAGAGAGAGAGAGAGAGAGAGAGAGAGAGAGAGAGAGAGAGAGAGAGAGAGAGAGAGAGAGAGAGAGAGAGAGAGAGAGAGAGAGAGAGAGAGAGAGAGAGAGAGAGAGAGAGAGAGAGAGAGAGAGAGAGAGAGAGAGAGAGAGAGAGAGAGAGAGAGAGAGAGAGAGAGAGAGAGAGAGAGAGAGAGAGAGAGAGAGAGAGAGAGAGAGAGAGAGAGAGAGAGAGAGAGAGAGAGAGAGAGAGAGAGAGAGAGAGATAAAGAGATACAAGATAGATAGATAGACAAATAGAGAGAGAGAGATAGAGACACAGACAGACAGACAGACAGACAAACAGCCAGAAAGGCACAGAAAGATAGAGATCTAGCACGCGGGATGACTGAAAAAAAAACGAAAAAAAAAAAAAAAAAGAAGAAAATGTCGAATTCGGTTGAGGATACAAACGCTATGGGGATTTTTGGGGTCAGGTTGTTGCCGGTTCTATGTGCTACCGAACCAGGCTGAACCGGGCGGGTGGCTGAACCGAATAAACCTCCCGTCTCTCTGAACCCTCAAGCGGAAAGGCTCGGAAAAAAAAAATATTGAAGTGGTAAACCGGCTGTTCTGTTGCCTCGCCTGGTGGTGGTGGTGGTGGTGGTGGTGGTGGTGGTGGTGGTGTTGTGGTGTTACTCTTGTTTTTTTTGTTTTATTTTCGTTTATTTCGTTAAGACAATTGTTTCCTTTTGGGTTTTATTTTTTATTTGATTTTTTGCTACTTTAAGTTTTTGCTTTTATTGTTTTCTTACTTTTAATTTTGTTTTTGGTTTGATTTTGTATTTATTTTCTTTCTACTTTTTAACTTTTTTTAAATTTCTTTAGTGTTTTTCTCTTGTTTTGTTTAATTAGTGTTTTTTTTCTTTTTTTACGGTTTTTGTTTAGCGACGTTTTATTTTATCAAGTATTACCATTTCTCCTCTTTCTACATATTTCTATTTCTTGTTTTTTCTATTTTCTATTGTCTATTTCTTTTTCTCTCGCTGTTTACTTCTATTCCTTTCTTTTATGTATTTTATTTAGTGTTTCGTTTGTTGCAGGTTCTCACATTTTTGCTTTTCTGTTTTCTATAAAGGTCTGTTTTCTGTGTCTATCACCTTTTATCCTTTTTTATTTTGTTTTAATTTATTCATTTAATTTTTGTAACTGTGTGTGCTTTAATTACTATTTTTTTTAATACTGATACATCACAGCTTGTTTTCCTGTCTATTTTCATTTTGTTTATTTACTCACTTATCTTATCCTAATCTTATATTTTTTTTCTTTTCATTATTTTTCATTTTGTTCCTGAAAAGTGCCATTTATATGTTGAGTTTGTTTATGTAGTGATCACAACATTCTTTTACTTAACCTAACCTAACCTAACTTTATCACAGTCTTTCTTTTCTCTATTTTATCATTTTATTGCTCAAAAAAGATATATTCATGTACTGACCACACTATTCTTTTACTTAACCTAATGTAACCTAACCTAACCTTACCTTATCACTTTTTTTTTCTTTTCATTCTTTTTTCATTTTATTTCTCATGTGTCAGATATATTTATGCACTAACCTCAATATTCTTTTACTTTTCTATTATTTTGTATGTCTATTTATGTCCCTCTTTTATCATTTACTTATCTTGTGTTTCCTTTCATTCCTTATTTTGGACAGGCTATCTCTGACTTCCGTTTTCTGTTATTGTATTTCCCATATTCTTTTTGCTTCTCACATGTGTGCTTTATTTTCCTTTTCCTATTTCCTCCTTTATTTAGGTCGTGTGTATTCTCTTTCTTGTTTTTTGTTGGAGGAAATCCTGTTAAAAATTAATTGGAGACGGAGGAAGGTTGGCAGAAGAGAAGGAAAAGGAGGAGGAGGAGGAGGAGGAAGAGGAGGAGAAGGAGGAAGAAGAGATAGTGGAAGGGTAAGAGAAGGAAGAGAGACAAAGGTGCTGGAGAAAGATATGAGGATTGAAGGAGATAATTGCAGAACTACTTGTTAAAAAGTTGTTTGGGGGGGATGAAGGAGGAGGAGGAGGAGGAGGAGGAGGAGGATTTGGTGGAAATGATGGTAATGGGAATACAGGAAGAGAAACAGGAGGTGGAGTAGGAAAAAAAAAAGGAAGGATGAAGAGAGAGACAGGAGAATGAGGTGAAGGAAGATTTATGTGATGATAGTAGAGATGTTAAGAGAAAGAGATAGAAAGAGAGATAATTATTCCACCTTTCCTTTCTCTTGTTTCTCTTCCACACACTCCCTTCATCTCATAAGGACCGAGAGATCTGATGCTGCTTGGTCTTCCTTTGTGTTCTTGTTGTTACCTTTCAATCCGTGACTGTTCTTTTTTTTTTTTTCATTTTCTTTAATCTGAATTGGTGTTAGTCATTATTTGGGTCACACTGCAGGCGAGAGTTGTGACCATGTGTGTGTGTGTGTGTGTGTGTGTGTGTGTGTGTGTGTGTGTGTGTGTGTGTGTGTGTGTGTGTGTTCTCTTTCATCTGGTCGTGTGTTGATGATGGTCGTAATGGTGGTGATGGGAAGGACTAATGATAATTTATGTTTACTGCTGTTGCTGCCACCACCACCACCACCACCACCACCACCACCACCACTACTACCACTGCTACCAACAATAACAATGACAACAACAACGACAACGACAATGAAAAGAACATGAATAACAACATGAAAAAGAAAATAACAAAAAAAGGATGAAACGGAAACTAACACCACCGCTAACATTCTCTCTCTCTCTCTCTCTCTCTCTCTCTCTCTCTCTCTCTCTCTCTCTCTCTCTCTCTCTCTCTCTCTCTCTCTCTCTCTCTCTCTCTCAGCTCTTGACCTTCAAAACCCGGACAGTCTCTTGAAATGCCAAGAGGCGTGGGAGGAGCCGTCTTGAGGGGCCCTTAAAGACTCTGCTGACGGCGACGCTGCGGCAGGAGATGGCTCGCTATCGCCCGCCGAAATTAGTCTTCAATTAGGTGATACTCTTCGCTGGATGCTGGGAGATAATTTCCTCCTCCTCTTCTGTTCCTCTTGCTGTTTTTTTTTCTGCTGTTTTATTTTTTCTTTTTTTTTTTTTTTTTTGTTTTTCAGGTGGTGGTTGTCTGGATTTTTTTTCGTGTTTTTGTTTTCATGTTTGTCTATTTTTTTATCTTTTTTTTTTCGTCTTTTTTCTCTTCGTTGTTTTTCTTTTTTTTCCTTCTTTTTTTCTTTTTGTTCTTGGTAATGGTCGTTATGTTCTTGTCCTTGTTTTTTTCTTGTCCTCTAGTTTTTTTTTTATCAGTCATCTTCCGGTGTTTCTTCTCTGTTTTTCTCTCCATTTTCCTTCCTTCCTTCCTTCCTGCCTTCCATCCTTCTTTCCATCCAACCTTCCTCTTTTTCCCTTCGTTCCTCCATTTCTACCTCCCTCTCTCTTCCCCTCTACCTCTCCTTCCCTCCCTTCCTCCCTCCCTCCCTTCTCATACTTCCAACTACCTCATTTGTCTCTTTCCTCCTTTTTCTTTCCCCCGCTGCAACTTGTACCTTCAGCATTTCCTCCATTTTTCCACACTTTCCTCCAGCCTTTCCCTCCTCTCTCTCTTTCGTCCACATTCCCTCCACATTTTCCTTATCTCTCCTGCTTCCTGTCTTTAACCTTTCCTTCTCCTCTCCCATTTAGTAATCATAAATTTCCTCCCTCTCATTCCTTCCCTTTATCTTGCGCTTCCTTCACTAATAATCCCTTCTCTTCTCTCGGTTGGTAATCATTATTTTATTATTATTCCTCATTTTTCTTCTTGTCTCTCTTCTGATTTCTCTTTCTTTTTCTCTCTCTTTAATTATTGTTTTTCCTTCTTGCAGTATTTATTTATTTTTTTTTTTATTTTTTTTCTATTTTTCTCTCCTCTTCTTATGCTTATCTCTCATTTCTCTTATTTTATCTTGCTTCATTATCATTATTTATTTGTTTTCCCATCTTTCCATATAAATTTTCCTAGTGTTTCCGCCTATTCCTCGTTTATCTTTTCTTTTTTTCCTTATTCTATCTTCTTTTTCTCGTGTTATTCCTTACTTCCTTCCTGGTTCCCGTTTTTCTCTCATTCTTTACTTTCCTCTCTTCTATTCATGTAATTTCCTTTATCTCCTTCGGTTTTTACACTGTCTTATCCAACCCATTTCCTCTTCCTCTGTTTTATCTGTCTTTCTTGTTTTCCCTTCTTTTTCTCTTCTCTTCCCTTCCCTTCTCGTCCCCCTCTCCCTTCCATGTCAAATATTCACAAATGGTGCTTTACGTCAGTCACTCTCTCAATCAATCAATCAACCTGTCCATCTCTTTTTAAAGCGCTACAGGTGAAGCTTCAAATTCTGATTCGAACTGATGGTCTCGTTGCTTCGTTTTTATGCTTCACTAGGTTTGGTTAGGTTACGTTAGGTTGGTTTAGGGTTTAAATTTGGCTTAACCCCTTCAGTATCATGACACTTCTTTATATTTATTCAGGTTGCTGTTAGTCGATTTTATACAGCTTTATAATCTCATTGGGGATTTAAATAGTGAAGATTCTGGACCATCAACCTTCTGACCTCCATAGAATCTTGCTAGTGTAAATACAATTGTCTAATTATACTCAAAACTCCGGGTAAAAATGCGTCCCAGTACTGTTTTTTTACATTTTTTATTTTCTATCTTTATTATTATTTTACAGGGAATTTCTGGGCTAAAGGGGATATTTTTAGGGTACCTCCTATCTCAAAACCCACCCGCTAGGAAACCGTTGCCCCGAGTGAGGAAGCCCAACCTACACTCTGACCGTGGGCAGGATTCGAACCCGTGCGCTTGGAGATCCCTCGGGCACTAATATAAAGCACGCATGGTTCCACTGTATAACGCTGGGTTAAGTGAAGTAAGGAAAAAAAAGTAAGTTGTTTTTATTTGTATTACGTTATGTTGCAATATTAGGTTAGTTATATCAGCTAGTTATATTATTTAGTTATATTAGTTGTGTTAGGTTAGGTTAGGCTTAGTTGGGTTAGAGATTTGCTTGGGTTTAAGTAAAGTTGTAAAAAAAGTTGGTTTTGTTTACGTTAAGTTAGAATTCTAGGTTAGTTATGTTAGGTTAAGTTAGGTTAGGTTAGGTTGGATTAGGATTTAGTTGGGGTCTAGTTCGGGTTTAAGGTTAGGTGAGGTTAGGCTGGTTAGGAATTTAGTTGTGATAGGTTATGTTAGGTTAGGTTAGGTTGGGTTAGTATTTAGTTGGGGATCTAGTTTGAGTTTAAATGATGTGTATATAAAATTAAGTTAGTGTGCTAGTGTTAGGTTAGAATGTTAAGTTCGTTTTATTAGGTTAAGTTAGGTTAAATTAGTTTAAGTTGGGTTAGTTTAGGTTGGGTTGAGTTAGGATTAAGTTGAGGTCTAGTTTGGGATTAAGGTTAGATTAGGTTAGGTTAGGTTAGGTTAGGTTAAGTTAATCTAGGTTGGGTTAGGATTTAGTTGGGGTCTAGTTTGGGTTTAAGGTCAGGTTAGGTTAGGTTTGGTTAGGTTGACTTGGGTTTAGTTGGGGTCTAGTTTGGGTTTAAATGATGTGTATATAAAATTAAGTTAGTTTTCTAGTGTAACGTTAGAGTTTTAAGTTTGTTTTATTACCTTAGATTAAGTTTAGGTTGGTTTGATTTGCCTAGATTGTCATGTTAATTTAGGAGTAGATTGTGTTAGTTAAGTTGGACTAAGGCTTAGGTTAAGTTAAATTTAGGTTTTATTTCTTTTTTTTTGGGGGGGGTGGTTAAGTAAGAAAAAAGTGGTATAGAGCAGCTTAGATTAGGTTAGGTTAAGTTAGGTTGGGTTGGGTCAGGTTAGGTTGGGTTAGGCTGGGTTAGGATATGTTGTGATTTACTTATTCTGGCTTCATTTAAGTAAAGTAAGAAGTGATTTGCTTTAGATTAAGTTAGGTCAAGTTTGAGTTAAGCTATATTAGGTAAGTTCAGTTAGATTAAAGGTTAGGTTAAGTTAGAATTAGATTTATTTAGTTAGTTTGTGTGAAGTAAGAATAAAAGTGAGTTAGACCAGCTTAGAATAGGTTAAATTTGTGTTAGGTTAGGTTAGGTAAGTTAGATTAAGAAAAATAGTTAGGTTTGGTTGGGTTCAGGTTCATTGGATTTGGTCTAGTTTGGGTACAGTTTGCTGTCGAATATATTAGCTTAAGTTAAGTTAGGTTAGATAAGGTCAGCTAAATTAGATAAAGGGTTTAGGTTAGGATTGGGTCAGGTGAGTGAGGTTAGGTTAAGATTTAAGTTAGTTTGCGGTTAGCTTAGTTTAGTTTGGTTTAGTTCAGTTAAAATAAGAAAGAAAAATAAATATTTTCCTTCTGATTTGGTTACTTTAAGTTAGATTAAGATTTAAGTTAGGTTAGGTTTCTGTTTTAGTTTCGGTAAAAAAAAGAAAATACGTGGTTTAGTTAGCTTAGGTTAGGTTAAGTTAGGGATAGATTATGTTAAAGAAATCAGGTTAAGTTACGTTAAGTTAGGTTAGGTTAGGTTTGATGAAGGGAAGGATTAAGTAAAGTAAATTAGTGGTTTGGTGTGGTTAGCGTTGTTTCGGCGCTTCGTTTGTGTGTTTCAAAAGCTTCGGTCTCAGTTTTCGCTCTATTGCAGGAATTGTTACACGGTTTTCGTTCTGTAATTTTGTTCATGGCGCTTTTCTTTTTTCCTTTTTACTTTTCTGTTTCCTACTTTTTCGTTTTTCATCCTCATTGTTTGGAGTGCTCGCTGGTTCAGGCTGCCTTTCACTGTATGGGTTTCAAATGTTCACGAATTCTTGTATTATTATTTTGCTCTCTCTCTCTCTCTCTCTCTCTCTCTCTCTCTCTCTCTCTCATGTGTGTTCGTTTACTGTATGTCAGTTTTGTATCTATTTATTTATATTTTCCTGTTATTTGTAGGATTGCTATTTATTTTATTTATTTTGTATTGCTATCTATCGTATGTCTGTCTGTCTGTCTGTATGTATGTGTGTATGTATGTATATGTTATGTGTATCTGTTATCTCTCTTTATTGTTATTATTTTCATGACTTGATATTTATACTTCTATGCGCGTGTGTGTGTGTGTGTGAATGTATGTATGTATGTATGTATGTATGTATGTATATTGTAGAACACTTATTGTACATTGCTGTTATTATTTTTCCAGGCTTTAATTGGAGCACCGTTTTTATTTACAATTTCCAAGTAATGCGTATTTTTCCAACATCTGAATTTACATAACAGTTTCATTTTCCTCCCTTTTATTATTATTATTTTTCACTGGGATGGGGAGAGAGAGAGAGAGAGACGAGGGAGAGAGGAGAGAGGAGAGACGGAGAGACGGAACAGTATAGCAAAACAAGATATGAATTGTTGCTTTCTAATATCAACTGCACCAAAAAAAAAGAGAGAAAAACACATCAACAACAATATTCTCTTAAAAAGAAAAAAATAAGACAAATACATGAGAACAACAATTGCAAGTCAGAATATTAAAGCGAGAACTTCAAAGGCAACGATCATATTAAAAAAAAGAAAAATATCATTGGAAAAATAATTATATATCGGTAAATACAATGACAATAGGTTGAATACGATGATTTTTGGATGAGAGAGAGAGAGAGAGAGAGAGAGAGAGAGAGAGAGAGAGAGAGGAAGAAAGGTACAAGGGAGGGTGTATTTTCTTCCTTGTCTTCTTACTTTTCTTAATTTTTATTTATGAATATTCTGTTTCTTTTCGTCTTCATTTTCCTTTTTTCGTTCCCTTTCTCTCTCTCTCTCTCTCTCTCTCTCTCTCTCTCTCTCTCTCTCTCTCTCTCTCTCTCTCTCTCTCTCAAACTGAATAATTATGGTGAAGGTAGTGGTCCTCCTCCTCCTCCTCCTCCTCCTCCTCCTCCTCCTCCTCCTCCTCCTCCTCCAAGTGGTGATGGTGGCGGTGAGTGTGACAGTGACGTTGGTGGTGGTTCTGGAAGCTAAGACGTCCCTGGAAGCCCAATAAAAGGCAGCAGCGACGAAGAAGGAAGCCCTCAGGTACCCGCAGGCTTCACCGCAGCGGCTGAGAGGGCTGGGCGGCTTGGGGGGAGAGAAGGAGAGGAGAAGGGGGAGGTGTTCGAGAAGCAGTGGGCGGGTGGTCGTTTTCTGTTGGTTCTGAGTCTGTCCAGGCGCGGCGATCGTGGTGCGTTGAATAAAACATCATCATTTTGCCTCAAATTAACTTCCTCCCCTGAGCCGTCCCTTCGTTCGCCTCGTCTGTAGCAGTTTTTTTAAGTTAAGGCGTCATTTGTGTGTGTGTGTGTGTGTGTGTGTGTGTGTGTGTGTGTGTGTGTGTGTTAGAGTGTTGTCTTTGGTGTCTTTGTTCTGGTTCTTTATGTGTATTTTATTATGGTGGGTGCTGTTTCTCGTGCCTGTGTGTGTGTGTGTGTGTGTGTGTGTGTGTGTGTGTGTGTATGTGTGTGTGTGTCCTGGTAAAGCTTGATTCAGGGTTTTTTTTTTATCTATCGGTGATTTCGTGTTATTGTTGTGAGTGATGGTGTGTTATTCAAGTGTTTATGTTCAGTCTATCACCGACAAATTGTTAGTTTTGAGAAGTAAAGTTGGATTTCTCTATTCCTTTGTGATCTGATGCGCTGTTGTAGCAAATATAGATGGCGTTATTCGAGTCTCATCTAGTATATTACTGAACGATTGCAAGTCTTCGATATAAAATTTGACGCGAATAGTGATTAAAACCTGCTATTCTTACATTACAATTGAATTTATTAACGAAGAATCTCTCGTATGTGGAAATATTAGTTCTAGAAGTATAGTTTGGATTCATATTTCATTCTTTATTATGTAATTTGAAGCTTGATAACTCTCACTTTGGATACAGAGAGCACTGCACCTGTAATATTGATGTTTAGAGTTTGTCCCAGAGAGGCGTGACGTGTGTGGGAAGATTCAGTCCTCGCTCTGAATCACGAGGGAGGACAAGCATAGGCGAGGATAGCATCAAAACAGCACTAAAAACACATCTGCCCTCATGCATAACGTATCAAGTGTATATTACCAGTCCTTATTCCCCTCCCTCTCTCCCTCTCTCCCTCCCTCTCTCCCTCCTTGTCTCCCTCTCCCGACACTGCTGAATAGGAAAAAAACACACGAGTTACTGCTCTTGGGTCACACACACACACACACACACACACACACACACACACACACACACACACACACAGTTTTGTCTAAAGATAAGGCCTTTGGGATTTATCAGTAAGTTCCCTCACCCAACCCTGACCTCACCCTGTCTCCTCACCCTTCCTGCCTTCCCCTTCCTCACCCTGCCAGCCCCTCCTTAGTCCCCACAGCGGCAGAACAAAAGGATAAGACAGCGGGGGAAAAATTTCTAGTGGAAGAGATAAGAGCGCAACAAGGAGAGGAAATAAATATAAGGAGGAGCGGTTCGCCTCTTCCTCTGACGCGGCCACAAAAAAAATAAAAAGCGTTGGATGGTTAGGGCGGTACGCTAACCCCCTCCCTCCCTATCCCTGTTTCCCCTCGCCCATCCGACTCTCTCAACTCTCCCAGCATCGAACCATCCGCCCCCGCCCCTCCCAGCCTCTCCTCGTCTCCTCCCCAGCCTCTCCCGACAGTCAGCATTGATTTAGGCATTTCTACCGATGCCTTCGTGGTCTAATTTTTACCGAGTCAATTGCATAGACGGGAATATCCTTAGAGAGAGAGAGAGAGAGAGAGAGAGAGAGAGAGAGAGAGAGAGAGAGAGAGAGAGAGAGAGAGAGTGTTTGTGTGTTTGTATGCTATCATCCACCTAAGAAAGTGTCCTCAATAGGGAAGGAAATAAGTAAAAATGAAGAAAAATATCACTTCACAATCTTTGGTGCATTAATGTACTGGAAAAATATGAGAAATGAAAATAAGAAAAGAAAATAAATAAAAGTTAAAGAAAGAAATATACATGAACACTCTAAAAACGTACAAATCTTTGGCTTATTGTTAATATTGAAATAAATGAAAGAAAAAAGGAAAAGAAAATAAGGGAAAAATCAAATATGACGAAACAAATACAATGAACACTCTAGAAACATAAAAATCTTTGGTGTAGTGATAAAAAAAAGAGAAAATAAAAATACACGAGAAAAAAGGAAGAAATAAGTCAAATGAGATAAAAACAAAAATGACAAAAAAAACAATGAACACTCCAAAAAACGTAATGATGAAAAAAAATATATACAAAAAAAAAAAGGAAGAAAAAAATATAGACTGAAAATATACAAAACGAAAAACAAGAAAACATGTCAAAAGAACATCAAACCTGGAAAACAAACAAAAAAAAAAAAAATGAACACACCAGAAATGTAAAAATCTTTGCTGTAATAATAGAAAAAAAAGATAAAAAGAAAAATATATAAAAAAGAAAAACCAAGAGAAGTCAAAATAATAAAAAAAAAAAAAAACTAAGAGAAAAAAATGCAATGAACACTAAAAAAAGGTAAAAATCTTTGGTGAATTGGTAGTACTGGCCCGAACACACGTGACAGGAGGCAGTGCACGACGATATATTGCACGACGCTGGCAAATACTGGCACGAGAGAGAGAGAGAGAGAGAGAGAGAGAGAGAGAGAGGTACACAAAAACTCACTCACTCACTCATTACCACAAATTTGCAGCATGGAAAAAGGAAATCAAGTTGAAAAATATGGAATGAAGGGGAAAGACAGCAAAAAAATTGAGAGAGAGAGAGAGAGAGAGAGAGAGAGAGAGAGAGAGAGAGAGAGAGAGAGAGAGATACTAGGCAATATTAATCTCTTATCTCCTTTCCTCCATCAACTTTCTCTTATTTTCCCATCTCTCTCTCTCTCTCTCTCTCTCTCTCTCTCTCTCTCTCTCTCTCTTTCTTCTCTTCTTGTTCTTGTTCTTGTTCTTCTTCTTCTTCTTCTTCCTCTTTCTTCTTCTTCTTCTTCTTCTTCTTCTTCTTCTTCTTCTTCTTCTTCTTCTTCTTCTTCTTCTTCTTCTTCTTCTTCTTCTTCTTCTTCTTCTTCTTCTTCTTCTTCTTCTTCTTCTTCTTCATCGTCATCTTCTTCGTCATCTTCCATCAGTTAACTCTTTCCTTCTCTCCATTCCTCCAGTATCCTCCCTCGTTTCTTCCCTCCGTCTTTCCATTTTTTTTTTTTTTTAGTGCCCCTTTTATTCTCCAGCAGTCACCCCTATTGGGAGAAAAGAAAGAAGAAAACGGGAGGTAACAAAGAAAACGGACCATGCCTGTGTTGTGGCGGAGGAGGAAGGAAGGAGAACTATTTATATGTGACACACCTCTCAATTTACGCTTATGAGTTCCGATAAAAAAATGTCTTGTAATTAAGGAAAAAATCTCCAATCACCATAAAGTTTTGAGATGGTGAGGTGGTGGTGGTGGTGGTGGTGGTGGTGGTGGTGGTGGTGGTGGTGGTGGTGGTGGTGGCTCGTGTTTCCTAGATACTGTTGCTGAGGAAATGATAACTGAAGGAAGTGAGAGAATTGGAAAACTGAAGTGAAGTGAATGAGAAATTATGAAGAAAGTGAGTGAGTGAGGAAATAAAGGACTGATATGACAAGGAAATTTAAGAAAGTGAGGAAAAAAAGATATGTAACGGAGAAGCAAGAAAATGAGAGAATGAAGTGAAGTGAATGAGAAATTATGAAGAAAATGAGTAACTGAGGAAATAAAGGACTGATATGACAAGGAAATTTAAGAAAGTGAGGAAAAAAAGATATGTAACGGAGAAGTAAGAAAATGAGAGAATGAAGTGAAGTGAATGAGAAATTATGGAGAAAATGAGTAAATGAGGCAACAGAGAACACATATAGCAAGTAAATTAAGGAATACAGTGAGAAAAACGAGTGTGTTGGTGATTGGATCAGGTGCCGCAACAGCCAAGGTCATATGGCGCCTTTAAGTAATATTATTGATTCTTAAACTAAAGGAAGTTAAGGCTAAAGGTACGACGACCTAAATAAAGAAGCTAAAAAGGAATGTAAAATAAAAAAAAAAGGCTTAAAGTAGAACCAACTATACAAAAGATCTACAAAAAAGGTGAGGAAAAGATATATTATGAGAAATTATAAAGAAAATGAATAAATGAGAAAATAAAGATATATAACAGGGAAATTAACGAAGATATAGAGGAAAAGAGAAATTATATAGAAAATCGTTCAGTAAAGAAAAAAAATAACACATATAACAAAGAAATTAAGATAGAGATAGAGAAAATTAAGATACAGAGGAAAAGAAGATACTGTATAAAGAAGTGGGAAACTGGGAAACTTGGGAACAACTGAGCGATGCATAAGTCCATCAGGAGAACGATATATTGTGAATCGTGAACTCCGGTTAGTGATGTTTATATACAATGTTTTCTAGTGTTTTTGTTATCTATTTGTTATCTATCTGTCGTTTAGAATGTGGTGTAAAGAGCAATGAAAAATGAACGTAGATTTCAAGTTTGTAGGAAAGAAATATATACAAGACTAATAAAATCTAAATACCGTCTCTCTCTCTCTCTCTCTCTCTCTCTCTCTCCATAATTTCATCTGACGTGTGGTGTATGTGGGTTAGTGAAGCCAAGTGTCTCTGTGTTGAGTCGCTTAAGTTAAAAGGAGATTTCTTTAGTTTTGCTTAGTTTCATTTGTTGTTGTTGTTTAGTTACTTGGAAGAGGAGAAGGAAAAGGAGGAGCAAAAGGAATACAAAGGA
>NC_059287.1:12857618-12880118 GCF_017591435.1 Portunus trituberculatus | reverse complement strand
AACTAACAGATTTTTTTATTACCATCATTTTCTTCACCAACACACAAGACAACAACAAATAACAAACCATAACAATAAACAACATACAAAACTAGTACAGCATTTTCCCTCACATTTCCTATTCCCTCTGAAATGAATCCCCTTACGTGTCGTTTTCCCCTCTTCAGATGCCAAGGGGAGAGGTATAAGCAAAACAGATATGTTACTTATTATTTCTTGTTGTTTTTTTGCTCAGTTGGCGAGGTGCATAACTGGGGCGTGCTGGGGCTGTTTGTGTCTCCAAGCTGTGTTCACTAGGCAAGTCACGAAGTCCCTTGAAAAAACAGTTTAATGATGTAGCTAAGATTTTCCTTCTAAATCTTTAATAGGAACGCTATTTTATTTATTTTTTTTTTTTGCTTAGCGTTTTTCTTCTTGTTATTTATTTTCCTTTTTGTCTTTTTTGCTTCTTCGGAATTTTGCAGGAAAGAGAGAAGAGGTTTGTTGGTTTACTTGTTTGTGAAGAGTAAGGGTGAGTGAATAAATAGATAAATAGAATGGGTAGTGATGTATTTTTCTTATTTTGTTTTAGTGCTTCAAACATCAAAGACAGAAAAACAAGACTAAAAGATAGACTCATTAAATATCTCGCTGACTAAAAGACTAAATGACTGATTGAATGAATGAATGACTGACCGAAAGACTGACTGACTGACTGACTGACAAACTAACCAATCTGACTAACTAACCTAAACTATCTGACTGACGAAAAGACTGACTGATTGACTGACTGACATACCAACCAACCAACTGACCAACCATTACCTCATCTCACTTCAGCACAAATACAATTAACGCACACCAAGATCCTTATTCAGAAACGTTTTGCCTCTCACCACGACTATTTCCAAAGGCTCTAGTTGAAGATACTCACGTTTTTAAGGATATTTTTTATAGTTCTGGTAAGGGATTAATAAGATTTCCAGCTTGTCATAAGGAGAAACAGTATTGAAACCCGTCTAATCGTCTGTGGGGTCTTGGAAAATTGTGATGGTGAGAGAGCAAGTCTTTTCTGAAAATGGCCTTAAGAAACATGACAAACGAAACACACTCCTCTTGCCACCACCACCACCACCACTACCACGACGTCACACAGTGTTTGTTTTCGAGCGCCAGCGTGTCTCGTGACCGTGAAACTCAGCACTTGGTTTGGCACGTTTTTTCCACAGTATTATATCTAATTAACATGACCGTGAGTGTTGGCAGGCACCGGGACTGGGAGAGGGAGAGGGGGAGAGAGAGGGGAAGAGTAGCCCAACTTTGTGAGGCTGGAGGGGTGTTGGGAGGTGGAGAGATGGTTTGGGGAGGTAAGGGTTAGCAGAGGGTGAAAGGAGGTGAGGGGAGACGACGGGAGAGTAATGGGAGTAAGAGAAGGATGTGAGGAGAGCGTGAGGGGAGACGAAGGGAGGGTAAGGGAATGGGGTGACGAATGGAGAGTTTGGGGAGACATGAGGAGACGAAGGGAGGGAGTAAGAGAGGGGTGACGAGAGGGTGTGATGAGCAGGTGAGGGGAAATTAGGGAGATGAAGGAATGGAAGGGAAGGTGAGGGAAGATGAGGGGAAATGCGAGAGAAGGAAAAAAAGAAGGGGAAAATGTTTAAAATTCAGTGACTATGAAAAATATGAAAAAATGAGACGAAAATTAAGCTCAAAATTGATGTTTCTTTTTCAGTACATTACCTTACACTTTATCCATTAGTTCAGCAACAACACCCCAACAATTTTTACACATAGGAGAGTCACAAACATCAACAAAAAATAGAAAAATAGAAACAATTAAATGACTCACTGAGAACACCCCAACAATTTTCATACATAAGAAAGTCACAAACGTAAACAAAAAAATAGAAAAATAGAAACAAAAAAAGATCAACTGAAAACGCAATCCTTAAAAAGAACAATAAATGCGACTTTCAAAAACAGAACCATCAAACAATTTATAATCTCAAAGCAAACATGAGCAATGAAACACAACACTGAAGACCACGAGGGAAGGTACAAGGTGTGTGGAAGCTGTGAGAGGAGGGAAGCACAGAGAGAGATAAGTGAAGGTGTAAGGAGACTGGACAGGGGAAGGAGAGGCAAGAGAGAGATAAGAAGGAAGGTTTAGGGAGAGAAAAAGGAAGGGAAGATGAGAGACAAGATGAGAGGGAGGTTAGAGATCAAGAAGTGAGAGAGGAGAAAGGAAGGTTAGGGAGAGATGAAGTGAGGGGATAGGCGAGGTTAGAGATGAGGAGGGGAAGGGGGAAAGATGTAGTGAGAGGTGAAAGAGGGGAGTCACTGAGAGATAAAGGGAGGGAAAGTGTGAGAGGGGAGAGCAGAGAGATTAGGGAGAAAAGGGAGAGGCGAGGTGAGAAGAAAGGAGGGGAAGGGAGAGAGATTAAGAGAGGGAAAATGTAAGGAGAGATGAAAGAGGGGAGTTAGGGAGAAATAAACTGAGGGAAGGTGGGAGGTAAGAAAGAAGAAATATCAGGAAAAAAAAGGGAGAGAAGGGGAAGGGGGAGAGAATAAGAGAGGGAAAATGTAAAGAGAGGGAAAGGTAGAGCTAAAGGGAGTAAATAAAAGAGGGGAGAGTAGAGAGGCTAGGGAGGTAAAGGGGAAAAGGGGAAAGGGGAGAGATTAAGAGAGAAAATATAAAGATTGGTGAAAGAGAGAGATAAAGGAAGAAAAGGTGTAAGGTAAGAGAGTAGAGAGGTTAGGGAGATAAGGGGAGAGAAGGAGAGAAGAGAGAAAAGGAAGGGGGAGAGATTAAGAGAGAGAAAATGTAAAGAGCGGTGAAAGGGAGAGACAAAGAAAGGAAAGGTATAAGGTAAGAGAGAAGAGAGGTTAGGGAGATAAAGGGAGAGAAGGGGAGAGGTGGTCTGGGAGAAGAGGGGAGAGCAGAGGCGTATTCGTGACTGTGGTGGCAATAATGGCGTGTGGCGTGGGGGGACGCTGACCCCTTCTGACATTTTATTTCATGGGGTGTGGATGACCTTAATGTTTGCCTCGCTGTTTTTATTTATTTATTTATTTGTTTATTTATTTATAGCGCATTCTCAACACTAAAAGAATATTGTTTTTTTTATTCATTTCTTATACACGGATAGTAGAAGGATATATATTTTCTTGCTATTTTATTTTTTTTATTCATTATTTTTCTAGGAAGGGCGAGAAGCAGGTGTGGACAGATGTAGGTAGGTGTGGGAGGTGTCGGCAGGTGTGGGGAGGTTTGGGTAGGTGTGGGGAGGTGTGGGAAAGTGTGGAGGAGGTGTGGGCAGGTGTGGGAAGGTGAAGGATGACAGAGATAATGAAAGGAAGGACAAAGAAACGTAAAAAAGTAAAACAAAATGAAAAGGATGAAAAAATCTTGATCTTCGCCCAAAAAGTTCCAGAGAGAGAGAGAGAGAGAGAGAGAGAGAGAGAGAGAGAGAGAGAGAGAGAGAGAAAGGGAAAATAAATATTTTGTGAGTATAGGTATCTCTCTCTCTCTCTCTCTCTCTCTCTCTCTCTCTCTCTCTCTCTCTCTCTCTCTCTCTCTCTCTCTCTCTCTGTCTAGCCATTCTTCTTATATACATAAAATAAATACGAGAGAGAGAGAGAGAGAGAGAGAGAGAGAGAGAGAGAGAGAGAGAGAGAGAAAGAGAAAAGAAAGAAAAGAAAGAAAGAAAACCAGAATCAGAAACAGAAAGAAGGAGAGACAGAAATACAAACTCCATTTATGTCTGTTTGTCTCTATATATGCAAATGTAAACCACCCCCAGTCTTACCTTCACCTCCCCTAACCATCTCCCTCTCTCTCCTCCCCTCTGTCTCTCTCCTTAACGGGATCCTCAGAAGTGCTAAGGCTCCCCCTGTAATCCCACCCGGACCACTTATTTCACAGCGTTAGGGGGCCGGCGAGCGATACACACTCAGCTGTTGCAGTTTCTCCCGGCGCGCAGCCTTATCAAGTCTTCTTTATTCCCGTTTTCTTTCTCAACTTCAGGCGACAGAATTTTCTTGGCGGGTTTTTCTCTTGGATCGTTCTCATTGGAAGGGACACTCGAGAGGGAGACAGGGTGGAGGGAGAATGGGGATGAGGAAGAGTGCAGAGTTTGTGTAAGAGGGAGAGAAAGAGAGAGGATGGGAGGGAGTAAGAGAGGGAGGAGCATAGATTTGAGTGGGAGAGTAAGAGAGAGGGAGAGGGAAGGGTCGATCTCTGGATTCAGCTACGCAGTCAGACCAGCAAATGTTCTTTAATGAAAACTTGTTCCGTGGTTTGTCTTGTCACTTGGCGGCGGCGGAGACACTGTGGAGGCGGGGGGGGCGTGTAAGGTGGGGATTGCAGCTTATACATGCACGCACACGCACACACACGCACACACGCACACACCAGTAAAGGCTTAAAGCTCACACACCGTCATAGCTTAAGGTAAATGTCAGCAGGAGCGTGACGTGAAAGATCATTTTGGCAGAAGGCATGCAAGACTCACTCCTCCACACACTCCACTATTCACTCCACCTCTCACTCCACTTTAAATCCACTCCCAAAATTCATTACTCTTATTGAATTTTGTTATCTTACTTCTTACTGCACATTTGTCATTCCATTGTCCATTTCACTCCTCTACTGACTTCATTAAACACTCCATTTGTCTCTTTTCACTCCTCCTCAAACTCCATTCCACTTCTAAATCCACTCCCAAAATTTATTACTCTTCTTTATAACTCTATTTCTTACTCCACCTTTTTCACTCCATTGTCCACTTTACTCCACTGTTAACTTCACTTAACACTCCATTTGTCTTTATTCACTCCTCTCACTCCACTCGGCTTCTAAATTTATTCATATAACTTATAACTCTAATCGTTCTACTTCTCACTCCACGTTCGTCATTCAATTCCCCACTTTCCTCCACTACTGACTACACGAAACACTTCACTTGTCACGTTTCACTCTTTCTTACTCCACCACTCCACTCTTTCCACTAGCAACACTGTCACCAACTCCACTTTTCACTTTTCACCACGTCTCAGGAAGAAGGTCAAGATTTTCAAGTCTAGCGTCCAGACTCTTAACCTTCCAGTGTCAGTTTAGTCTTTTAAAATGCAGAAATTAACCCGTTGCTTCATTTCTACACATTCATATTAATAAGAGATGAATAACAACAGTAAAGAGATTCAGAATATAAGCTTAAATTAACTGTATTTTCTAACCTTCGCAGTCAGTAACCTCTTCAGTACCATAACGCGTTTTCATATTCATTCTGCTTATATTTGTTGATTTTGTACAGCTACAGAAACTCATGTGGGGATTGAAATAGTGAAGACTGGCCATTAACCTCTTCAGTACTGGGACGCATTTTTATCTTGAGATTTGTATAATGTAAGACAATTTTATTGACATTAGAAGGGTCTATGGAGGTCAGAAGATTAAATGCCACAGTCTCTACTTTTTAATCCCCAACATAAGTTACTGAAGCTGTATAAAATCACCAAATAGTAACCAGAATGAATATGGAAATGCGTCATGGCACTCAAGGGGTTAATCTTCTGACCTCCATACACCCTTCCTAATGCAAATAAAATTGTCTAATCACACCAAAAATTCATGATAAAATGCCTTTCAGTACTGAAGAGGTTAATTTCTAAGAATCCCCAAGTATTCTCAGTCCTACCTTTCATAATCTTCCCCAGTCCTCCTTAATCCTCTCCAGTCCCTCCTTTTCCATCCCTAGGCCTCCCAGTCCTCCCCAACTCTTTCCTAATCTTCCCCAGCTTTCTCGAGTCCTTCCCTAATAAGTGACACTTCCACATCACCTATACGTTAGAACAATGTTTAGACGGTATTGAATTTCACTTTAAATTATATCTTATTCTGTATTGTCTTCATTACCATGGAATTATACTAGAACACTGTTTAGATGGTATTAGTTTTCCCCTTACATTTTAGCTCATTCTGTGTTGGCATCACTATCATGTCGTTTATCCGGTAGACGAATGATTGGATGATATTAGCGTTGGTCTTTAATTCCATTTTATTGCTGCAGGAAGATGAGGCAGATTGATAGATCAGTTTGCCTCGAATAGTAAGAACGGAATGCAGTGAACGTTATTTGAGTTTTCAAGGATGTTGCTATTAATTTTTGTGTGGTTTAACAAAGATTCTGCGTGATCAGAGTGGAAAATTAAGAGAGTGAGCAACATTCATGAGAACGCAATTCCAAAAACATGATCAATGAGAGAACATACTATGATTGACAACGAGAGAAGAGATAAACGAAAAAATGTGTTTATATTAGTTTTCTTTCAAGATTCCACGTGTCATCTTTGTTATTTGATCATTTGCTTTTGACTTTTGATTTGGCAGATTACGCAAAGGATTGATTAAACCTTGAAATGCGTTGGCTTTAGATTGCCATGCACTGATTCTGTCCAAACTGTTTTCCTGTCAAAGCAAATGTTGTCTTCATTGGAAAGTGAAAGGCAGCATCAGGGGGTTTGGCACTGAGTCGGAAGACGTTCAGGCCATGAAGGCCTCGAGTCACGTGACACTCAGGCTACACTGGCCTGAGACAGTAAGAGCCTCAGGATGTTTGTGTCAGAGGTCACTCTTGTATCAAGTGTCAAAAGTGTCTGTAGATTGACTCAGCTTAGTGAGGGAAGCACGTGCATCCATCAACACCACACACCCACACAGAGTCATTCACCCACTGAGCCACTCACTCACAGCGTCCAGGAAGGCGTCGCCTCTTGTGACGACCCACGTGACGTACATCACGTAGGCCACACCACAGAGGAAGAAGTAGGGCCACCGCCACGTGGCAGCCCCAC
Organism: Portunus trituberculatus; assembly: GCF_017591435.1. Taxonomy (NCBI): domain Eukaryota; kingdom Metazoa; phylum Arthropoda; class Malacostraca; order Decapoda; family Portunidae; genus Portunus; species Portunus trituberculatus. The sequence continues at coordinate 12,873,284 of NC_059287.1, read as the reverse complement.
CACGGCGGAGGTGCAGAGTGGGCAGAGTCACCCCAGGCAGCCCCGCCACAGCCCCACCACATGGGTGAAGAGCGGGCAGGGTCACCCCAGGCAGCCCCGCCACAGCCCCACCACATGGGTGAAGAGCGGGCAGGGTCACCCCAGGTAGCCCCGCCACAGCCCCACCACATGGGTGAAGGGCGGGCAGGGTCACCCCAGGCAGCCCCGCCACAGCCCCACCACATGGGTGAAGAGCGGGCAGGGACATACCAGGCAGCCCCGCCACAGCCCCACCACATGGGTGAAGGGCGGGCAGGGTCACCCTAGGCGCCTCCGCCTCAGCCTCTACCTCCTCCTCCGTCGCTGCCTGAGAACCGCACAGGTCGTCCATGCTGGTCCACGCCCCTGGGGCCCGCCACCTCGCCGCGGCCTCCTCCTTGGTGTGGCGAGGAAGCCGCAGCGTCTTGCCGGTGGTGGGGTTGTAGAAGCTCACCCACCCGTCATCTTCCTCGACGTCCTTGGCGACGCAGGGAGCAGGTGTCACGGGGACCGGCTCCTCCCCAAGGGAGTTACGGAGGCCAACTCTTCTTCCAGGGAGTCTCCTCGCTGTCCGAATCCCACAGGTCATCGTACCCGAGTGGTGGGTCAGACAAGTCCTCCTCAAGGCAGTCGTCACTTAAGGGCGGGTCGGTGTCAGCACCATGGTGGTGGTCTGCTTGCTGCCAGTACACCCGCTGATCCTGGCCTGTGGAAGTGAATGCCAGCCAGGCCTCGGAGGCGGGGTTTCCCTCCAGCTGGTCTAGTAGGGCGCCCAGCGAGGCTTGCAGGAGCCCCTTGCCGGACCGACCCTTGCACCACCACTTTACCTTGACGGGCAGATCAGCCTCAAGGCGTCTCAGCCTCGCCAGGTTCTTCACACCGCACTCTGCGGTGTGTTCATACTCGCCAGAGGCTCCCTGTTGCCAGAGAGCCTCCTTGAAGACGAGGGTGGCCACCGTGTGCCTTTTAGACCACCATGGCAGACAGCCTCGTCGTGGCTGCCGCACACTAAGCTGCAGACGAGATGGAGCGTCTTGCAGGGTGACAGCGCGAGCCACACATTTCAAGTCACTGTACATTTTTCTTGCCAGACATTTTATAAAATCACGCTTCTTGCTCAACATTTGACGAACATCGAGTTGAGCTACTTTTAGGATGAAGTGTTCACGTCATGTGTATTTGTATATGCATAAGTCAGTTAACACACACACACAGACACACACACACACACACACACACACACACACACACACACACACACACACACACACACACACACACACACACACACACACACACACACACACACACACACACACACACACACACACACACACACACACACACACACACACACACACACACACACACACACACACACACACACACACACACACACACACACACACACACACACACACACACACACACACACACACACACACACACACACACACACACACACACACACACACACACACACACACACACAGACACACACCGCGTAGTGTAGTGGTTAGCACGCTCGACTCACAATCGAGAGGGCCAGGTTCAAGTACCGGTAAGCGGCGAGGCAAATGAGCAAGCCTCTTAATGTGTGGCCCCTGTTCAACTAGCAGTAAATAGGTACGGGATGTAACTCGAGGGGTTGTGGCCTCGCTTTCCCGGTGTGTGTTGTGTGTTGATGTGGTCTCAGTCCTACCCGAAGATCGGTCTATGAGCTCTGAGCTCGCTCCGTAATGGGGAAGACTGGCTGGGTAACCAGCAGACGACGGAGGAGGTGAATTACACACGTCATTAGAAAGAGAGAGAGAGAGAGAGAGAGAGAGAGAGAGAGAGAGAGAGAGAGAGAGAGAGAGAGAGAGAGTGATTGAGTGTGAATGAATCAATTGTGATAACATCAAACACTTTAGAAGAAACATCTGGAAGCTTCTGAAATGTAGCGATACATAGCATATATATATATATATATATATATATATATATATATATATATATATATATATATATATATATATATATATATATATATATATATATATATATATATATATATATATATATATATATATATATATATATATATATATATATATATATAACTTTTTCTTCAATTATTTTCCTTTCCACCCACCAAAGTGCGCTGACTCCCCACTCCCTCCTCCCCACCTCGGGCCTCCCCAGCGTCAGATCCCGATATTCAATGCAAGACAGAACACAGTGCCTCGCAGAACTCCAAAGCATCACCGTCAAGGATTTACGCTGAGGTCTTGAGCGGCGTCCCTGCACCTCCAGCCCCCCAATGACCCCTCACGCCGCTGAGGGAACTTAACCACAAGTCTAGCATGCTCCATCCTTTTACTCCTCCTTCTCTTCTTACTCATTCTCATTTTTCCTCCTTAATCTCTTTTTCCTCTTCTTTCTCCGGAATCTTAAAGAAACATAAACACTCCTTCTCTCACTCCACTTCACTTCTAAATTTACTCCCATGACTCATAGCTATTATTATTCTGCTTCCTATTCCATATTTGTCACTCATTGTCCACTTTACTCCACTACTGTCTTCCCTAAACACTCCATTTGCCTCTTTGCACTACTTCTCTTACTCCACTTCACTTTTAATATTACTCCCATAATTAATAACTATTATTATTCTATTTCTTACTCCATGTTTGTCACTCATTTTCCACTTTCCTCCACTACTGACTACACTAAACACTTCACTTGTCACTCGTCACTCTTTCTTACTCCATAACTCCACTCTTTCCACTAGCAACACTGTCACCAACTCCACTTTTTACTTTCACTTCCAACGCTACACTCACCACGTCTCAGGACAAAGGTCAAGATTTTCAAGTCTAGCGTTCAGACTCTTAGCCCTCCAGTGTCAGTTTAGTCTTTTAAAATGCAGAACTAAATCCGTTGCTTCTTTTCTACACATTCATATTAATAAGAGATGACTAACAACAGTAAAGAGATTCAGAATATAAGCTTAAATTAACTATTCTCTAACCTTTGCAGTCAATAACCACTTCAGTACAATGACGCGTTATCATATTCATTCTGCTTACTATTTGTTGATTTTGTACAGCTACAGAAACTCATGTGGGGATTGAAATAGTGAAGACTCTGACCATTAATCTTCTGACCTCCATAGACCCTTCCTAATGCAAATAAAATTGTCCAATCACACCTAAAAGATCATAATAAAAATGCGTTGCAGTACTGAAGGGGATAATTTCTAAAGATCCCCAGGTATTCTCAGCATTTCTTAACCATCTTCACTCCTCTCCTTCATAATCTTCCCCAATCCTCCTTAAACCTCTCCAGCCCCTCCTCTATATCCCTAGGCCTCCCGAGTCCTCCCCAACCCTTTCCTAATCTTCCCCAGCTTTCTCGAGTCCTTCCCTAATAAGTGACACTTCCACATCCCCTATACGTTAGAACAATGTTTAGACGGTATTGGATTTCACTTTAAATTATATCTTATTCTGTATTGGCTTCATTACCATGGAATTATGTTAGAACACTGCTTAGATGGTATTAGTTTTCCCTTACATTTTAGCTCATTCTGTGTTGGCATCACTATCATGTCGTTTATCCGGTAGACGAATGATTGGATGATATTAGCTTTGGTCTTAAATTCCATCTTATTGCTGCAGGAAGATGAGGCAGATTGATCAGATTTCAGAGTTTGCCTCGAATAGGAAGAACGGAATGCAGCGAACGTTATTTGAGTTTTCAAGGATGCTGCTATTAATTTTGTGTGGTTTAACAAAGATTCTGCGTCATCAGAGTGGAAAATTAATAGAGTGAGCAACATTCATGAGGACCCAATTCCAAAAACATGATCAATGAGAGAACATAGTAAGATTGACAACGAGAGAAGAGATATAACGAAAAATTGGTTTATATTAGTTTTCTTTCAAGATTCCACGTGTCATCTTTGTTATTGGATCATTTGCTTTTGACGTGTGATTTGGCAGATTACGCAAAGGACTGATTAAACCTTGAAATGCGTGGACTTTAGATTGCCTTGCACTGATTCTGTCCAAACTGTTTTCCTGTCAAAGCAAATGTTGTTTTCATTTCAAAGTGAAAGGCAGCATCAGGGGGTCTGGCACTGAGGTGGAAGAGGTTCAGGCCATGAGGGCCTCGAGTCACGTGACACTCAGGCTACACTGGCCTGAGACCGTAAGAGCCTCAGTCTGTTTGTGTCACAGGTCACTCTTGTATCAAGTGTCTAAAGTGTCTGTAGATTGACTCAGCCGTCTTGACTCAGTTTAGTGAGGGAAGCACGTGCATCCATCCACACCACACACCCACACAGAGTCCATTCACCCATTGAGCCACTCACTCACAGCGTCCAGAAAGGCGTTGCCTCTTGTGACGACCCACGTGAAGTACATCACGTAGGCCACACCAAAGAGGAAGAAGTATGGCCACCGCCACGTGGCAGCCCAACCACGGCGGAGGTGCAGAGTGGGCAGGGTCACCCCAGGCAGCCCCGCCACAGCCCCACCACATGGGTGAAGAGCGGGCAGGGTCACCCCAGGCATCCCCGCCACAGCCCCACCACATGGGTGAAGGGCGGGCAGGGTCACCCCAGGCAGCCCCGCCACAGCCCCACCACATGGGTGAAGGGCGGGCAGGGTCACCCAGGCAGCCCCGCCACAGCCCCACCATATGGGTGAAGGCGGGCAGGGTCATACCAGGCAGCCCCGCCACAGCCCCACCACATGGGTGAAAGGCGGGCAGGGTCACCCTAGGCGCCTCCGCCTCAGCCTCTGCCTCCTCCTCCGTCGCTTCCTGGGAACCGCACAGGTCGTCCATGCTGGTCCACGCCCCTGGGCCCGCCACCTCGCCGCGGCCTCCTCCTTGGTGTGGCGAGGAAGCCGCAGCGTCTTGCCGGTGGTGGGGTTGTAGAAGCTCACCCACCCGTCATCTGCCTCGACGTCCTTGGCGACGCAGGGAGCAGGAGTCACGGGGACCGGCTCCTCCTCCAGGAGTCACGGGGCCAACTCTTCTTCCAGGGAGTCTCCTCGCCGTCCGAATCCCACAGGTCATCGTACCCGAGTGGTGGGTCAGCCAAGTCCTCCTCAAGGCCGTCGTCACTAAGGGCGGGTCGGCGTCAGCACCGTGGTGGTGGTGGTCCGCTGGCTGCCAGCACACCCGCTGCTCCTGGCCTGTGGCAGTGAATGCCAGCCAGGCCTCGGAGGCGGGGCTTCCCTCCAGCTGGTCAGTAGGGCGCCCAGCGAGGCCTGCAGGACCCCTTGCCGGACCGACCCTTGCTCCACCACTTTGCCTTGACGGGCAGATCAGCCTCAAGGCGTCTCAGCCTCGCCAGGTTCTTCACACCGCACTCTGCGGTCTGTTCATACTCGCCAGAGGCTCCCTGTTGCCAGAGAGCCTCCTTGAAGACGAGGGTGGCCACCGTGTGCCTCTTGGACCACCATGGCAGACAGCCTCGGCGTGGCTGCCGCACACTGAGCCTGCAGACGAGATGGAGCGTCTTGCAGGGTGACAGCGCGAGCCACACACTTCAAGTCACAGAACATTTTGTTGCCAGACATTTTATAAAATCACGCTTCTTGCTCAACATTTGACGAACATCGAGTTGAGCTACTTTTAGGATGAAGTGTTCACGTCATGTGTATTTGTATATGCATAACACACACACACACACACACACACACACACACACACACACACACACACACACACACACACACACACACACACACACACACGGCCTGGTAGCTCAGTGGTTAGAGCGCTGGCTTCACAAGCCAGAGGACCGGGGTTCGATTCCCCGGCCGGGTGGAGATATGTGGGTGTGTCTCCTTTCACGTGTAGCCCCTGTTCACCTAGCAGTGAGTAGGTACGGGATGTAAATCGTGGAGTTGTGACCTTGTTGTCCCGGAAATAGTGAGCTCTGAGCTCGTTCCGTGGGTAACGTCTGGCTGTCTCGTCAGAGACTGCAGCAGATCAAACAAACAAACAAACAACACACACACACACACACACACACACACACGCACACACACACACACACACAGATACACACCGCGTAGTGTAGTGGTTAGCACGCTCGACTCACAATCGAGAGGGCTGGGTTCAAGTCCCGGTAAACGGCGAGGCAAATGGGCAAGCCTCGTAATGTGTGGCTCCTGTTCAACTAGCAGTAAATAGGTACGGGATGTAACTCGAGGGGTTGAGGCCTCGCTTTCCCGGTGTGTGTTGTGTGTTGATGTGGTCTCAGTCCTACCCGAAGATCGGTCTATGAGCTCTGAGCTCGCTCCGTAATGGGGAAGACTGGCTGGGTAACCAGCAGACGACGGAGGAGGTGAATTACACACGTCATTAGAGAGAGAGAGAGAGAGAGAGAGAGAGAGAGAGAGAGAGAGAGAGAGAGAGTGAGATTGTGAGTGAGTGAATGATTGAGTGTAAATGAATCAATTGTGATAACATCAAACACTTTAGAAGAAACATCTGGAAGCTTCTGAAATGTAGCGATACATAGTATATATATATATATATATATATATATATATATATATATATATATATATATATATATATATATATATATATATATATATATATATATATATATATATATATATATATATATATATATTAACTTTTCTTCACCAATTATTTTCCCTTCCACCCGCCAAAGTCTTCCCCAGTCCCTCCTCCCCTCACCGGGCCTCCCCAGCGTCAGATCCCGATAGTCAATGCAAGACAGAACACAGTGCCTCGCAGGACTCCAAAGCATCACCGTCAAGGATTTACGCTGAGGGTTTGAGCAGCCTCCCCGCTCCTCCAGTCCCCCAAAGACCTTTCACGCCGCTGAGGGAACGTAACCACAAGTCTAGCATGCTCCATCCTCTTACTCCTCCTCCTCCTGTTACTCCTTCTCATTTTCCCCCTTCTCCTCTTTTTCCTCTTCTTCCTCCGGAGTCTTAAAGAAACATAAACATAACGCAAGGGAAAACACGAAGAGCAGGAGGAGGAGGAGGAGGTGGTGGAGGTGGAGGTGGAGGTTGCGATGTTGGTGGTGGTGGTGGAAAGAGAGTTGATTTTGGTGTAAGAGGAAGATGAGGAAGAGGTATTTTTTATGGTAATGGAGGAGGTGCTGGGAAGAGGGAAAGAGGAAGAGGAAGAAGAGAAGGGAAAGGAAAACAGGTGAAAAAGACAAAGGAAAAAGAAGAAAAGGAAAAAAGAAACGAAGAGGAGAAGGAAGATGGATAGGAGAATAAAGAAGAAAAGGACAAAGGGAGAAAAAAAATGGAAAGAGGCTTAAACTGAGAAAGAGGTGTGAGACAAAAGGAAGAGGAATTGTAGAATGAAGAGAAAGAAAAAGAGGAGGAGGAGGAGGAAAACATCAAACAGCAATGAGAAGAAAAAGAAGAGGAGGAGGAAAAGGAAGAAGGAAAAAAAAAGAAGAGAAGGAGGAAGAAGAAAGAAGAAGAGGAGGAGGGAAGCATCAAACAACAGTGAGAAAAAGGAGAAGAGGAAGAGGAGGAGTAGGATAAGGAAGAAGAAAAGATAGACCATACTAACACAAGAGAAGAAACAAAACAATAAATCTTTTTCTTTTCAGTAACAACAACAACAACAATAACAACGATCTTCTTCTTCTTCTTCTTCTTCTTCTTCTTCAATCACAAGAACAAGAAAAACAACAACAATAAACGCAACAAAAACAACAACAATAAGAACAACAACAGCAACAACAACAACAACGATCTTCTTTTCTTCTTCTTCTTCTTCTTCTTCTTCTTCTTCAAAAACAACAACAACAAATATAACAATGATACCAACAACATTTTTCTTTCTTCTTCTTCTTCTTCTTCTTCTTCTTCTTCTTCTTCTTCTTCTTCTTCTTCTTCTTCTTCTTCTTCTTCTTCTTCTTCTTCTTCTTCTTCTTCTTCTTCTTCTTCTTCTTCTTCTTCTTCTTCTGCAACAACAACAACAGCAACAACACCCCGAGTCTCTGCGCAAACCACCACGTACCAGAAGATAAACCATTTCTCCCCGTCACTCGCAGCATCCTGGACTTTAAATCAGACGAACTGGACTGAGACAATACGTGGCTTTAATCCCAAATGACCACCAGCATCCCCCGCTCCCCTTCACAATCAGAGAGCCGGCGGGAACGATAAAAGCGGCCAGTCGAAGCGGCAAAAGTAATTGTTTTATCGAGTGTCAGAAGCTTTGGTGATGGGGAAACTGTGGGAGGAAGGAGAGAGGGTGACTGAGGTTGTGGGAGGCTGTGGGAGGTTGTAGGAAGCTAATGTAAGCGATGAAAGATGCCGTGGGAGGGAAGATATCAGTAATGGAAGGAGAGAAGTACCATGCAGCAGTGGGAAGAGGTGGACAAGGATGAGGAAATGGAGGAGAAAGTGGTTCTGGTGTTAGTGGTGGTTGAAAGAGCTTTGATTTTGGTGGAAGAGAAGAAGGAAGAGGAGGAGGAGGAGGAGGAGGAGGTGTTTTTTGTGGTGGTGGAGGAGGTTCAAGGAAGAGGAATGGAAGTACAGGAGGTGAAAGAGGTGGAAGGATTTAATAAGTAGGAGGAGGAGGAGGTTGTGGTGGAAGGAAATGAGAAATAGGTAGTTAAAAAAGTAAAAAAACAAGAGAGGAATAAAAAATAGGCTACTAGAGGCTGTGAGAGGCTGAGAAAAGGTAAAAGAGAGTTGAGTAAGGGAAGCAAACGATGAATGAGATGAGGGAAACTGCTACAGTTGAAGAATAGAGAAAGGAAACATCAAACAACAATAAGAAGAATAGGAGGAAAAAGATAGACGTTCATAGAGGATGTGGGAGACTAAGAGAGGACTAACTGAGGGCTGAGTAAAGCTGTGGGAGTGTAAGAATGAGTGAAATGAGGGAAGCTGTTACAAAGAAAAGAGAAGGGAAAACTAAACAGCAATTAGAAGATATAAGACGTTGATAAAGGAGATGACAGGGTAAGTGAGGACTGAATGAGGCTGTGGGAAGATAAGAATGGGTGAAATGAAGGAAGCTGCTACATTTCAAGCTTAACCCTTTCACTACCATAACGCCTTTCCATATTCATTCTGCTTGCTATTTGGTGATTTTATACAGCTTCAGAAACTTATGTGGAGATCGAAATAATGAAGACTGTCGCCATTAATCTTCTGACTTCCATAGACCTTTCCTGATGTCAATAAAATGGTCTAATCGTACATAAATTTCAAGGCAAACTATGTATCCCAGTATTGAAGGGGTAAAGAGAGTAGAACAAATAAAAGCTATAAAAGACTGCCCGGCCACTCGTTGATGTGATTGGTGTGAATTTCCTTCTCGCCAGGTGTTAAGTGCTGGAAGGAATCGGCTCTCCCAGCGGATCAAGAGACCTGAGGGATCGGAGGTTACCTAAAAGAATCAGCCACAAAAGGAGATTTGGGATCACTGGGGGGCAGGGCCGGGGGAGTCCTGGAGATTAGGAACACCAGAGGCTATCAGAGATCAGGGCAAAGGGAAGGGACATGTGTAGTGGAGGATATCACCTGGTAGGGCTCTTGAATAACAGTGTCCTGTGATCCTAGTAGCATTTGAGTCTTGACAATGAGGAAAGAGGAAGGAGAGAAGCCCAACAGAAGACAGCACTTGAAAGGTCTGTAAAAAAAAACATTAATAATTTTTCTATCTAAAGAGGAAGAGGACATCAGGTGGTAGGACTCTTGACTAACACTTTGTCCTGTGATCCTTGATAAAGAGAAGAGAAAAGCTAAACAGAAGACATTACTTGAAAGATCTCTTGAAAAACATTATTAATTTTTGTATCTAAAAGGGAAGGGACACGCTTGTTTGGAGGACATCAGCTGGTAGGACTCTTGGATAACACTTGAATAACATTGTTCTTTTTTTTTTATTTTGCGGGTACAAGATATAAAAAAGGCAATGAAAAAAAATAACATGTATAATCACTGTCCTTTGACCTTTTACTAGTAGACTTTGAACTTTGACTGTCAGCATAAGGGAAGAAGAGAAGCAAATAAGAAGACATTACTTGAAAAGCTTCTTAAAAAAAAACATTTTTCATATCAGCCAATTTTGTGTATATTTTTAAGTTCCTTTTGGGATTTAAACTCTTATCGTTCAATATTCAGTTTCTAAGACCATTACCCTATCCACTGAGCCACGGAAACCCTATTTTAGCTTCGTCCTGTGACCCTTTTGAACTGGAAACTGTACCCTGGACCCCTCGCCGGCTCAGGTCTCAGCGGGTGGTCGGAGGGCAAGAGGAGGCTGTGTTTTGCCAGGGTCTCGCCGCACCAGCCCAGAGGTACCGCTGCTTATTGTTCTATCGAGGGTCTTAAGCAGCGCCACCTTGTTTTGACGGCGTGCTGCGAGAGGTGTGTTTGTCTGGCCAGCCCCGTCCGTTTGTGTTGAGGCTGTTAAGTTTGTGCAGGCGCCACGCACGTGTGTTTTTTTCCCCTCTGAGCGGCGCTGTTGTGGGCCTCAAACGCTCCCAGAGATGTTATTCTTGCCTCGTCCTTTCCTTGCTTCCTGAACACTTGCTCTCCTCCTTTCCAGTTTCTTTATTTTCTTTCTACCAAGTCTTAAAGAAATCAATGAGCCTTTTTTTTCACTTTTTTTCTTGGGTAAGGTTAGGAATTAGTTAAGGGTTATTTTTCCATTTTTTTTTATTTCCTGTCATTTTTTTCTCCCTTTTCTAGCGAGTAAAGGTGAATGTTTACTCAAGATATAAGAATTTGAGTGCCTTTTTTCCTTCATTGATATCAGGAATGAGCTCAGGTTGTGATGGGTATTTTTCTTTCATTTATTTGAGTGAGGGTTTTTACATTAACCCGAGAAAAACAGGGAAAAAAAGGAGGAAAAAGGGAGTAAAAGAAAAAAAAAGGAAAGAAAGGAATTTGGAGGGAAAAAAGGGCTAAAGTGAAAGGAAAAAATAGTTCCACGTTTCCTCCTAATGTGTCGTATCCTAAATGATGTAATCTCTCCACCTCTTCCCTATTTCCTCCACCTCTCTCTCTCTCCGCCCCTCATCTTCCTCTCTCACCTACCGAAGTCTTCCTCCTTTATTTCTCTCCATACCTATTAATTTTTTTTTCTTTTTATCATTTTTATCTACCGCTATTTTTGCCTTTATCTGTTTCTATTTCTTTTTTTTTCTTGCTTTCTTACTTGTTCTCCTCTTCCTCCTCCTCTTCTTCCTACTTTTCTTTTCTTTCCCGTTTTCTTTTTGTTGTTGTTCTCTTTTATTCTTGTTTTTCATTATCATAGTGATTAGTACTGATATTATTATTACTGATGTTACTATTATTATTATTATTATTATTATTATTATTATTATTATTATCATCATTATTATCATCATTATTATTTTTACCACTATTACTATTACCATTATCATTATTACCACCCCCACCACCACCACCACCACCACCACCACCATTGTTGTTGTTAGCATCGCATCCCACAACTTTTATGATTATGAGTCTCGATAAGGAGATTGTAGGATTACCTTCATTTAAATACCAGTTGTCTGTACTAATCCTGCCTATACCCTGTGTGTGTGTGTGTGTGTGTGTGTGTGTGTGTGTGTGTGTGTGTGTGTGTGTGTGTGTGTGTGTGCGTGCGTGTCTGTGCATTTGTGTATAGGAAATGTGATATATCGTGCATAGAACAGACTCACAGCTTTCTCTCTCTCTCTCTCTCTCTCTCTCTCTCTCTCTCTCTCTCTCTCTCTCTCTCTCCCATACGTCGATTAGCCACACTCTCCTCTATAAATATTCATTGCCAGCAAACGAGGGTGGTGGATTGAATTTCGCTGTTATTTTGATCATATCTACGCGCGAATCAATTGCTATTCATAGTTATAATTGAGCTTGTTAGTCGCGCGGCATTGTTAGCTCCGCGCCACTTACTCCCGCCCCTCCAGGATCACCGCCCCTCTGCACCTGGTTAATGAAAGCCACGTGCGGTCTCGTTAAAAGTCAAGTGAATTTAATTTGATATGACCTGAAACTAATCTAACCTAACCTATACCTTATCATGTCTTCCCTATCTTACCTTAGCTGTTTCCTTATCTAACCCTAACCTAACCTAACCTTATTTATTGCCTTACCTAACTTACCTGAATTAAACCTTATCATTTCTTCCCTTATCTAACATTATATAACCTCATCTATTACCTTATCTAACTTAACCTATCCTAACGTAACCGTGTCGTAACCTTGCCTAACTTAAACTAACCTAAACTTACTTAAACGTTATCGTGTCTTTCCTTATCTAATCTTACCTTATCTAACTTTATTAACTTACCTATCCTAATCTAACCTAACTTAACTTTATATCTTACCTAATTAACCTAACTTTATCTTACTTTAGTTAAACATTATCGTGTCTTTATCTAACCTTGCCTTATCTTAAATTATCTTTCCCTAACCTAACCTAACCTATCCTAATATAACTTTACCTTACCTAATAGAACTGACCTTACCTTGCACATCTTAACCTTCCCTACGTAAAAAAAAAAAAATAAATAAATAAATAAATAAATCTTACCTTATCTTACCTAACCTAATTCAACCTCACCTAACTTCAAATAACTTAACTTCACCTAACCTAACTTAACTCAATCTAACTTCACCTAACCTAACCTAACCTAATTTAATATAACATAATCAAACCAAACTTTTTTTTACCTTATTTTTTTTTTTATATTTCCTCATCTAAATCGATTTAATGGAATTTTAACCTAACCTAACTTAACTTAACGTAATTTAATGTAACGTATTAGAAAGTTGGGTGTAAGATGGATGGATAGATGGATGGAGGAAAATGTTGTGGATGGCTTGGTTAGAACTCGTGTTTATAGTAGTAGAAGTAGTAGTAGTAGTAGTAGTAGTAATAGTAGTAGTAGTAGTAGTAGTAGTAGTAGTAGTAGTAGTAGTAGTAGTAGTAGTAGTAGTAGTAGTAGTAGTAGTAGTAGTAGTAGTAGTAGTAGTAGTAGTAGTAGTAGTAGTAGTAGTAGTAGTAGTAGTAGTAGTAGTAGCAGTAAAGAGTAGTAGTAGTAGTAGCAAGTAGTAGTAGTAGTATATACTAGTTTCTGAACTCTCCTCTCTCTCTCTCTCTCTCTCTCTCTCTCTCTCTCTCTCTCTCTCTCTCTCTCTCTCTCTCTCTCTCTCTCTCTCTCTCTCTCTCTCTCTCTCTCTCTCTCTCTCTCTCTCTATCTATCTATCTATCTATCTATCTATCTATCTCTCTCTCTCTTTCATCTCTCCCAGGAAGCCAAAGCCCAGAATCCCACTTCGAAGCTTCACACGCCTTCCTGTCCATCATGCTATTAGCGCATCTCCCTCCCACCACCCTGTCTATCAGCTTGACAGTCTATACACATGCTATCTGTCTATCACACCTCTCTCTCTCTCTCTCTCTCTCTCTCTCTCTCTCTCTCTCTCTCTCTCTCTCTCTCTCTCTTAGTCAAATATTGCTTTTTCTTTATATGTCTAGGTTCTTTCAGTTTTCCTTTGTTATTTCACTTTCTATCTGTTTTTTTCTGTTCTATCGGTCTGTCACTTTTTTTCTATTCTTTCTGTCTGTATTCTGTCATGTCTGTCTCATCATCCTGCCTAGTTATGTCACCCTTTTTGCCACCTCTATGAACACTTATGTCTGTTTATCGCTCTTTCACCTTTTCACTCTTCGCTGTCAGTCTTCCTGTCAGCATTTCCCCTTTATTCATCATTCGTTTACCTTATCACCCTTTCCTATCAGTATCATCGTGTTTACTAGATATTTTTTTTTATCATCACATCTTCTTTATCTATCCTTCAGTTCCTCACCATTTCCTATCCCTTTCTCTGTTCTTATATTACTTTACCTATTTCTACTTCATCTTTTACCTCTATATTTCCTCACCCTGCCTTATTATATTCCCTATCACCTCTTCCCTTTGTCTTTCACCCGTTCACTTCCTGACCCTCCTCTTTCATCTTTCACCTCGTTGGCTCCTCCCCCTAATCCACCACCTTGTCTTATCATATTCTCTATCACCTCTTCCCCTTTATCTTTCACCCGTTCACTTCCTCTTCTCCCTCCTTCCTATCACCACGCGTCATCACACCCTCCCGCCAGCGCACAATGGCTTCCCGCTCATCACATCTCTGTGTCACAAAAGTTTGCTCGTTACCACAAAAGCCTCGCTGAGTTCTGTGACCTTCCTGGCGTGTAATCTGACCCCTGAACTCCTTCCTGTAGCTCAAAATAGGACGCGCCACGACTATTTATCGCCTGTGAGGGTATAATTCTAACTCTGATTGCTTCGCCTTCCCCCCCCCTTGATTGTAGTTGAGCGCAAGTTTCGGGGCGGGATAACTTCGACAGATATCGCCGCCGCTGAGGGATTGATCGACTGGTTGGATGTGAAATGTTTGCCGCTGGATACTATTTGGCATAAAAAACACCACCTTCACACCGCGACGGAGAATTGATTGAATGCTTTAGACTTGAAATGTTTGGTTCAAGTCTTCATTTGGTATAAGAAACGTGCCAAAGATTTTTCAGACAGGGTTTTTTTTTTCGATGTTATGGGGAATTAACGCTTTTAAAGGTTGAAATATTTGCTTCAGGATGTTGGTCTCTATAAAAGCTGATCCTTAGTCAAAATCTGTGAGTGAATAGAAGTGCTAGTTACAGGACGGGATTTGGCTTAAAAAGAAATCATACTGTATGTTTTGAAGGAAAATTGTTCAAGCTTGTTTGTTCCTGAACGTCACTTGGTATAAAATGTGTTCTTTCTATATTCTGAAGGCAATTTTTCAGCCCTAAATTAAGATGCTGCAGTCGTACAACTCGAGAATAACATAAGAATAAAATGAAATGTAACTTGATCTTACGTTACTTAACCTAACAAATCTAACCTAACCTAACCTAACCTAACCAAACCTAATCTAACCTAATTTGACCAAATGAAATGTAACCTAATGTATTTTAACCTAACCTAACCTAACCTAACTTAATGTATTTTAACCTAACGTAACCTAACCTAACCTATTCAAAGCTAACCTAACTTAACCCAAATCCAAACCAAACCAGCACAACCTACCCAAAGTTTAAGAGTGAATATGCAATTACACCTAACTTGATCTTTACCCGAGTAGCAATTTCCTGTTGCCTCGTGTGTCGGCTTCAAACTATTACTGACTATTGACCTTCTAATTAAGTATTGAGTTGAGCGGCGGGGTGAGTGTTTGGCAAGCCGAGGTCATCCATCCCAGACAGGCTGCCACACTCCAGAGGTTAGGCGAAGTCAAGTGAGGTCACCAGGAAGGAAATGGAGGTTAAATTGAGTTAGGTTAGGTTAGGTCTGGTTAGGTTAGCATTGTTTGTATTAGTGTTAGTGTATTAGTGTTAGTGTTACTGTGTTAGTGTGTGTAATAATAATAATAATAATAATAAACGGTTTATTAGTTAGGCAATGTAAAAAATTACACTGAAAATGTACAGGGGGGACATTACCACAATGAACTAAAAATGCTTAACCTAACTATGGATAAACTTAACCTAGAATTCACTTATTTATTTAAGGCTTGCACAATAGTGGGCACCGCGCTAAGTCGGTACCGATCCGTGCGCGGTGCTCTCAAA
>NC_059287.1:12845118-12855118 GCF_017591435.1 Portunus trituberculatus | reverse complement strand
TTAAGGGGATCTGGTTTTTTTTGTGATTTGTGGAGATAATTATACAAGTTTGTTTTCTTGTTTTTTTTATTTTTTGTCATTTGTCTTTTCTCTGATTTCCAAAGGTTTTCTCTGATTTCTTTTTTTTCTGTTTTTTTAGATGATATTTCCATTTTTTTATTTTTTTTAAAGGCAACTGTGTTTTTGTGATTTATGGACATATTTACATAAGTTTATTTATTTATTTTTTTTATCAGTTGTCTTTTCTCTGATTTTTTTTTTCTTTTTTTTTTTAGATGATATTTCCAAGGTTTTTTTTTTTAAGGACATCTGTGATTTAAGAGTTTAGGGACATAATAACACAAGGGTTTAGGGAGATTATAGCACAAGTTTTTGTCTTTTCTTTTTACTTTCATTATTTTCTCTCCTCTCTCTTCTCTGATTTTTTTTTCCTTTTTTTTAGATTATATCCTGTTTTTTTTTTTTTCAAGGGCATCTGTGATTTATGGGTTTAAGGACATAATTATTTTTTTTCACCTGTTTCTTCTCTTATTTTTTTATATTTTTGTCACCTCTCCTTTGATTTCTTTTTTTCTTAGATAATTTTCCCGGTTTCTTCTTCTTCAGGGCATCTGTGGTTTTAGGGATTTAGGGACATAATTGCACAAGTTTTTCCTTTTTACTTTTAATTTTTTCTTACCAATCTCTTTTCTGATTTCTATTTTTTTTCTTATTGTCTAGATAACTCTTAGATTTTTAAGGGCATATTTTTTTTCTTTTCTTTTTACTTTCTTTTTCCTCATTACAATGCTGTCTCTATTGTCCACTTCAATAATGCAAGAACTGACTAATTTTATCATTCTCTCCATTTTTCTTATGTTAATTCCTAAAATTCCCTGCCTGCTTGTGTTATTCCTATTTCCTATGTCCTTAGTTCTTTCAAAAGGGAGATTTCAACATACTTCTTATATTCCTCTTACGTCCGCCTCTAGTATATTGGTTAGCTAGTTTCATTAATCCTTTTTCTGTCGTAAAGTCAGGAAGTCACGAGCCAATATTTCCACCTCCTTATGACTTTAGATTTTTATAATAGAGTTTTAACATTTTATCTCTCCGTTCAATTTTTTTAAAGGTGGTTTTAAGACACTTTCTCTCTCTCTCTCCGTTCAATAATAAAATAGTTAACCAGTGTTGTCAATCTCTCTTCACTTTTCTTTTCCTGGTGAACTCTAGAAATCCATGCCTGGTTTTTTTTTTTCCTTGTCTTTTTCACCTTTCTATAATTTTCACTCTTTTAAAACACACTTATCCATTTTTGTATAGTGCAGTTGTCTGTTTTCTTTAATGACTAAATCCTAAACAAACCTCTTCTTTATTTCACTTTATTATTTCTTTTTTCAGATTCTTTCATCTCTTTTTTCGTTGCCCTTATTCAAATCCTCTCCCACAAAAAAAAAAAAAAAGAAAGGAAAACCCAGCACAAAAAGGTCGACAAGGCCTGTACATGTCAGATCCTGTATAAAACATCACTACCTTTATCAAACTGTCATCTATGAGTTCATGTAATATTCTCCCAAAGCCCTCAATGATTCTCCACTGAAACCTGATCACTTCGTCTATCTACCTTTCTGAAAACGAATCTATTTGTGTCTGGAGGATGTGGAATAGTAGTAGTAGTAGTAGTAGTAGTAGTAGTAGTAGTAGTAGTAGATTCAGTTATATGGTCGAAATAGCAAGTAATAATGTCAAGGAAGGGTTGAGAGACCGTAACCTTCACTCTCACTCTCTCTCTCTCTCTCTCTCTCTCTCTCTCTCTCTCTCTCTCTCTCTCTCTCTCTCTCTCTCTCTCTCTCTCTCTCTCTCTCTCTCTCTCTCTCTCTCTCTCTCTCTCTCTCTCTATCATATATATTTTTCCTGTATCCATTCTTGCAGTCCTTCCCTTGCTATTAATACCTTTCCTTCCTTTACAGTCGTATCATTCATGCTCCGTCTCTTCTCTCCTGTCCTCTTCTCTCCCCTCAGTCCTTCTTCGTACCTCACATCCTGCGCTTCTTCCTCCTCTTCTTCTCTTTCCCTTTATCTCCCCGTGTCTCTCTCTCAGTTACTGGTAAGAATAAGGTACAATCAATCTTTCAAGTGACTCTTTCTCCTCGGGCGGGCAAGCACACGAGAGGAAATATTCGTGTGTATTGGAATTTCGCCCCAAACTTCCAAGGTTAAAAGAGCCACATCCATTTGTCGCTCACGTAATTGCTGCTACATCTTGTCACACACGAGTCGCTCAGCCATTTTTGTGCGTCTGTTCTTTGCGTGTTGAAGTACAAGAGAGATTGTCTGGGTGGGAAAAGACAAGAGAGAGAGAGAGAGAGAGAGAGAGAGAGAGAGAGAGAGAGAGAGGGAGAGGGAGAGGCAGTAAGGAGGTACAAAAGAGGCTGAGTTGAGATATGACAGGATATGGGAGAGAGAGAGAAAAAGAATGAGAGAGAGAGAGAGAGAGAGAGAGAGAGAGAGAGAGATGATTTACTATTGTACAGAACCCAAAGCTTTAGAAGGTGTTTAGGGAGACGTAAGAGGCGGGGAGGGCGGTGAAAAAGGCAGATGGGGGCAGATAATATAGCTTAGAAGAGGCAGTGAGACCAGAGAAGCGTAGGGAACCGTGATATATGGGGTACAAGAAAGATGAGGCTGGGATGAGGCAGGGAGTGAGGCTGGGGTGAAGCAGGGGTCAGGATAGGATGGTGAAGGTCTGAACGTATTATATGATCAGTGTAGAAATATACTGAGGTCTATTTCAGATGTATTGGCCAATGTTATATGAGTTAGAGGATAATGATGAGGAAGTCTAAAGGTGATAGGTCAGGTGTCTGTGTGTGTGTGTGTGTGTGTGCTAAGAGATTACGTTAGTGCTGAGTTCTTCCGGTTAAGGCCCATAATCTCAAACGCTTTACTCTTTTCACCATCACTGCTTTCCAAAGGCTTGAGTTGAAGATCCTTGTGTTTATGGAGTACTTTTATGGTTTTGGTGATGGATTGGGGATATTTCTAGTTTAGTAAAGTGTCTTATAAACCTAGCTAGTTGTCTCTGTGGTCTTGGAAAATTGCCGCAGTGAGAGGGGAAGGCGTTTCTGAATAAGGGTGTAGGTTAGGCTATTGAAGGATATGGATGCCTTAGATTAGGTTAGGTTAGGTTTTGTTAGGTTACAGTAGGTTAGGTTAAATTTGTGTCTGGTCTGGTTATATTGGGTTAAAGATGAATATAGAAGTTTTAGTGTTGGAATATGTAGAGTGAAGGACATGCATTTATTTATTTTATTTTTTTTGTGTAAAGTTGAGAAGTGTGAAGTATTAATTACAGGTGAGTGTGGAGTTAGGTAAAGGTGGTAAGTGAAGGGAAGGATTAATTGAGGGGAAAGAGGAATGGAAAGGTAAAACAGAAATGGGAAGGAACGTAGAAATTCAAGAAAAGAAGGCATGGAAATATGAGAAGTGAAAGAAATGAGACATGAAAGGTGAGAAGTGAGCAGAAGGAGGAATTGAGGAGAAGGAGGCATGGAAAGATGAAATGTGAAGAAGAAAAGAAGAAACATACTAAAAGGAGATACAAGTTGAGAAAAAAAAACAAGGAGAAGGAAGAGATGGATAGCAGGAGAAACACATGGAGAAAATCATAAGACGGGAAGAAACTTTACAGAAATGTTGTAAGTCTGACAAAATGAAAAAGGAAAAGCTGTAAAATGTAGAAAAACAAACAAACTTCGTAACAAAACTCAATTACGTAAAATAAAGAGAAAAGAGAGCAAAGAAAATAACGAAAATATACATTGGCTGAAAATATTAAGTAGAAAGACATTGATAATAAACCATGACAGGTACTCCTCCTCCTCCTCCTCCTCCTCCTCCTCCTCCTCCTCCTCCTCCTCCTCCTCCTCCTCCTCCTCCTCCTCCAAATGATGAAAAATTAGTAAAACAATAAGGGGTGGAATATATATCAATGCATAGATGAAGACAAAAGACGAGAGAGAGAGAGAGAGAGAGAGAGAGATTGAAAGCAAAAGGAGATGAGAGAGGGAGAGAGGGAGAGGGTGGAGGGGAGAGGGATTATAGTGAAGGAGGCGGAGAACAGTGTAAAGTGGAGGTGGGAGAGACGTAAAAGCGAAGAGGAGGAAGAGAAGGAGGAAGGAGGAGGAGGAGGAGGAGGAGGAGGAGGAGGAGGAGGAGGAGGAGGAGGAGGAGGAGGAGGAGGAGGAGTGTCAGGATAGTTCAAAGTGATGGATGAAGGTTGGTCTTCAGGGTTTTACTGGAAGGAAGAGAGAGAGAGAGAGAGAGAGAGAGAGAGAGGGGAGGGGGTGGAGAGGGAAGGAAGTGGGATGTCTTCCAAGGTGGGCTGATGGAGAAGGATTCCCAACCCAACCTTTTCCTTCCAATTATAAAAGATTCTCTCTCTCTCTCTCTCTCTCTCTCTCTCTCTCTCTCTCTCTCTCTCTCTCTCTCTCTCTCTCTCTCTCTCTCACACTGGTTCACTCACTCCTCTCTTCTAACGTTTATCTTTCTTTCTCACTCTTTCACAAGTTTGGGTATTTTTCTTCTTTTTTTTTTTTAATGTTTTATTTTATGTTTTAAAGTTGAAACATCAATGGTATCTTTGTGGGGTGGCCTTAATGACACACACACACACACACACACACACACACACACACACACACACACACACACACACACACACACACACACACACACACACACACACACACACACAGCACTCAATTTCTTTATTTTTGCATTTTCTTTATATTTATCTTATATTTTTTGAAGGATGTGTGTGTGTGTGTGTGTGTGTGTGTGTGTGTGTGTGTGTGTGTGTGTGTGTCTAGAGGGTGGAAGGTGTTGAGGGGGGGTAGTTATTTACTTCACTGTCAGGTTTCCACTTTTGTAGATTAAGTTTTAACGCAACTTTACACAAACTTTCCTTCCCTGTCGGAAACAATTAGGAAAAAAAGAAATTGATAATAATAACACAACCACCACCACCACCACCACCACCACCACCACGAAAGTCGAAAGTATTATTTAGTCGAGGCTTAGGAAAGGAAAAGGAAGAAGAAGAAGAAGAAGAAGAAGAAAAGAAGAAGAAAAATAAAAAAAAGGTGAAGAAGAAGGAGGAAAAAGAAAAAAAAAGACAAATTTAACGAGAAGAAAGCAAGCAATATATGAATAAAATGGAAGAAGAAAGAAGGAAGAAGGAAGAGGAGGAGGAGGTGGAGGAGGAGGAGAGGAGGAGGAGAAGCAGCAGCAACAAATAAAGAAAGACAAACAGAAAACGAACAATAATGAAACAACGAAAATGGATTAAATTTTGGACAGTGAAGGAAGAAGAAGACGAAAAAGAACAAGAAGAAAAAGAAAAAGAAGAAAAAAAGAAAAAAAAAAGAAGAAAAAAAATAAGAAGAAGAGCAATTTCACCACCACAACCACCACCGCCAAAACAACAACAACAACAAAACAAGACAAATCACACAAACTCACACACTGGTACACTTTGCAACAACAATCTCACTTTACTCAGCCTCAACCACCACCACCACCACCACCACCGCCACCACCACCACCACCACCACACCCCGTTCACTGATTCACGCCCTTCCCTGTTTTATTTCACCTTTCCGTCGTATCTATTCCACCCGTCCTATTAACAATGAGCACACCGCCTCGTGGCTAAATATGGAATGAGCGGCAGAGAAGCTGGTGTCGATGTCAGACTATGCATCATTACTGAGAGAGAGAGAGAGAGAGAGAGAGAGAGAGAGAGAGATTTTGTGCTAGGAAAGTGTAAGGCGTAATAACTCAAAGGAACACACACACACACACACACACACACACACACACACACACACACACACACACACACACACACACACACACACACACACACACATAAATATTCTGGTAGAAATAAAATAATCAGGAGGTAAAGGAAAATCTGTATGTGTGTGTGTGTCTATCTGTCTGTCCGTTTGTCTTTCTATCTATATTTTTCCTCTCCTTACTTGTCTCTATGTCTGTATGTGTGTCTATCAATGTCCCTGTTTTCCATTCACTCACTCTGCTTGCTAATGAATCGGCTCTTGATTGTCTTCTGGTGTTGATATCACGACAAGCTCATCCATTTTTCATTCCTGGTAATCCATTAATGTTCTTTTAGCTTCATACAGTGTTCGGACGACGCAGGAACATGTTTAGAGAGAGAGAGAGAGAGAGAGAGAGAGAGAGGTCATGCATTTGTACAGTCACGTTCTCTTTTCGTGTTTCCTTCACCTCTCACTTCCTCCTTGCTTACTTTTTTTGCGTTTTGTTTTTTTATTCGATTTTCTCTGTGGTGAGAATCTGTTCCGTCTTGGCTGAGGAGGAGGAGGAGGAAGAAGAAGAAGAAGAAGAAGAAGAAGAAGAAGAAGAAGAAGAAGAAGAAGAAGAAGAAGAAGAAGCAGAAGCAGAAGGAAATCGGTTGGTTGGTTGTTTGTCTTCAATTATATTTTTATGAGAAAGATTGAAGGAAGTTTTGGAAAAGAGCAAAGAAAACAAAAAGAAGAGGAAGAAGAAGAAGAAGGGCAGGAATAGCAATAACACCACCACCACCACCACCACCACCAACAACAACAACAACAACAACAACAACAACAACAACACACATCACTCCACCAGACCGTACCAATTGTCACACTTAAAGACCAAGCAACGCAAGACAGAGAGGGAGAGACAAGACGCAACACACTGCAGACGAGAGAGAGAGAGAGAGAGAGAGAGAGAGAGAGAGAGAGAGAGAGAGAGAGAGAGAGAGAGAGAGGTCATGTTCTCTTACTTATGTTCCTGACTGCACCTCCTACACATTTTCTCTCCGTAGGTCACTGGCAAACATCATCATTTTCAGCTTGGGTGTGCAGAGTTATGACAGCATTATGGCGCCATTATTTTAGCCTCAAGGAAGTGTATTACTGAGGAGGAGGAGGAGGACAGGACAGTAACGTAGAGCCATCATACGTGAGTCCATAAATAGCGGTGTTGGTAAATAACGTTGTACATCAGGTGTGAGATTAGCACCTTCTCGCCTCTTTCTCGCCAGGTGGCTTAATTATCCTTGTGTCAACTCCGCCTCAGGTTAATTCCAGACTTGAAAATTCTGTGCAGTGGAAGTAGAATTATGTCGTGGGTCAAATGTTGGGAATATATAAAATGAAATGAGAGGGAAAAAAGTTTGTGGGAGATTTGCTCATACATGGACAGGGATTATGGCACACACACACACACACACACACACACACACACACACACACACACACACACACACACACACACACACACACACACACAGTACAAAAAGCTTCAGGGGATTCTGACTTCTGAATAAATGGATTAAAAAACAGCTTATTACTGATCATTGTGGAAAAAAATAGGAAAAGTTTAATTTTTTACCACATTTTACCTGACTCTGATCCGTCGCTGGCAAAGATCCCGACGTCAGTTAGATGAAATGGGCTGTATTTTAACTCCACAACCCAACAGTGATGCCGGACAAATAGAATGGTTGAAAGTTGCACCGTTCGACCAAAAGGAAGCAAACAATACCACGAAAATCCTGTCACTCAAATAATAAGAAGACTGGCAACTGAATGGGCCTTTTTTTTTTTTCTCTATATATTTTGGTTGCTCTTGGCCAGTCCTCCTCTCTTGCACGAAAAAAAAAAAAATGGCAGAAAAAAATTAGGAGAGTCTTGAGGGCGAACACACACACACACACACACACACACATACACACTAGGTTTTTGGAGATTAATTTGATATGTCTTTAGATACAAACTTTGAACAATGAAATCTGTCACTTAGTATACGTTTGTTTGCATGTTGTATATAAGATTTATATATTTAGTTGATTTGATTGTGTCAGAATAAGTATCGTTGAAATGGGTTAAGGCGCATTAATTTAGTTACGTTTTTGTGGAAAGATTGTGTTGGATTAGGTTACGTTGATTTAGTTTTGTTTGGGTTACTTAACAGCTTAGATAATATTTACGTTACTGAGCAGTCTTAGAAATTCATGTCTTTTTTATAGCTATACACTTTTTATAGATAGTCATTCATTTTTTTTTTACTATATCCTACTGGTTCTGGCACTTTTAACCCCTTCAGTACCAGAACGT
Source organism: Portunus trituberculatus (assembly GCF_017591435.1). Classification (NCBI taxonomy): domain Eukaryota; kingdom Metazoa; phylum Arthropoda; class Malacostraca; order Decapoda; family Portunidae; genus Portunus; species Portunus trituberculatus. Next base: position 12,846,950 of record NC_059287.1, on the reverse strand, counting down.
GTTTTCATATTCATTCTGCTTACCATTTAGTGATTTTATACAGCTTCAGAAACGTATGTGGGGGATTAAAATAGTGAAGACTGTAGCCATTAATCTTCTGATCTCCATAGACCTTTCTTAATGTAAATAAAATCATCTAATCATACCCAAAACTTAAGGTAAAAATGCGTCTCTAAACTGAAGAGGTTAACAGCCATCTTATATACAACAAAGACATTGAACAAGGCTTTCCTATTACACCAGTCCTGCTCCAACAGTCCACGAACTCTCCACCAAGCAGTAATTTCTGGCTGATCTGCTCCAGCTCCCATACATATTTCAAGGAAGCGTGCAGCAGATTTCCTTCACTTTAAATCTACTTGTTTATTCTCCCCGCCCTCCAACATACAAGTCATACAAATTCCACAAGCTTTTAGTATTGTAGCTTTCTTCCTGTCTCTTCATTATAACTTTTCGCTAATCCACCAGTCAGCATTTTTGTAATCTCCATATTTTTTTTTAAACCCTTGACGTATTTTCATATTCATTCTGCTTAGTATTTGGCGATTTTATACAACTTCAGAAATTCATGTGGGGATTAAAATGGTAAAGACTCAGGCCATTAATCTTGTGACCTCCATAGACCCTTCATAATGTAAATAAAACTGTCTAATCACATCAAAACTTAGGGTAAAAAAGGTGTCCCAGTATTGAAGAGGTTAAAAGATGTTATTTTTTTCGTTTTCTACCAGTTCTTTTCTCCCACTCCACCTACGGCTTTCTGGCTTCCTATTTCCATCATAACTTCTCACTAATCCACCAGTCAGCATTTTTGTAAACATGCTTTTTTAAGGAAGCGTTAAGTTATTTTTCGTTTTTTTACTACTTCTTTTCTGCCACTCCACCTACTACCTCCTATCTCGATCTACTCCCTCTCCATCCAGCAATAACCTTCTCCTGCTGATCCACCCAACTCAGCATTCGTGTAACTTTTCTGGGTTTAAAGATAAAAGGCATTATAACTTGAGCACAGTGACCCGGACTTGTAACTTGCACACGTCAGGAGTCCGCGCCGATGTAATTTGATACTCTCATATCTAAGCCATTTTTCACCCCCAAGATATGACTCCCTTACTCGCCGGGCTCTCATATTCCCCTGGGGTCATTTTCGAGATGGGTTCAAGCGGGTTCAAGGTTCGTATATCCGTGGAGCCTCATATTCGCGAAGCTTCATATTCACTGGTGCTTCATTGTCTCGAAGGGTTCATGTGTCTCAGGGTCTCATATTCATGGTAGTTCATATCTGCTACTGCTTTGCTTTGCTCCCTCCGCCTCTGTCCTAACTCACTCGTTACTCATCCTTGCTTCTGTTCCTCCACACAATACCAAATCGTGACCCTTATATGATGTTCCGTTAGAGCAGATTAATGGTAACATTTTTTTTTTCTCTTTCTTTTTTTTCTATTTTAAAACGAAAACGTGACTTAAACAACATTTTCCATAAAGACAGATTTAAGGTAATTTTTTTCCTTTTTTTTTTCTCTTTCTTTTTTTTCTATGTTAAAACGAAAACGTGACTCAAACAACATTTTCCATAAAGACAGATTTAAGGTAATTTTTTTCCTTTTGTTTTCTATTTTTTATACCCAAAACATGACTCAAACTCAAAATTCTCCCGTAAACAGTTTCATGGTAACATTTTTTTTCTTATCTTTCATTTTTCCATCTTTTTCAAACACAAAACGGATGAAAAAATGAAACAAGCAGGCTGTACATCGTTCAAGAAAGACATTTTTTGTATTATAAGGTTTTCTGTCAAGTTAGGTTAAATTAGGTCCGATCAAGTTAATGTT
>NC_059287.1:12840118-12842618 GCF_017591435.1 Portunus trituberculatus | reverse complement strand
TTGTTGCTCTGTAGAGGAGACAGTACCTTCCTGCTACCCTCTAGTGAAGCAACTATGGGTATTTTCGTAGCTGTTTAACTGTTTTCCCTTTGGCTCTGTAAAGGAGAGGATGCCTTTCTCCTACCCTCTAGTGAAGCAACGATAGGGATTTTTGCATCTCTCTTACCTACGTCCCTGAGAAGATAATACCTTTCTATCCTCTTGTGAAGCAGTGATCAGTATTTTTGCTCGTGCTCAGCTACCTTACCCTTGACTGCCTAGAGGAGACGATACCTTCCTGCCCTCCTATGTATTTGGGCAGGTGTCTTGGTGACGTACCTGTAACCTACCTTCCCTGTGACCCCGTAAAGAAGATTACAGAGGGAAGTCTAAACAACTACCAGTACGCGACACACACCGAGACACAGAGACACAGAGAGGAGGAATTACGTGTCATGATCCCAGATACAGACTACGCAGGGCCTTTACCTCACAAGATAACCCGCCCCTCAGACCTATAAGGAGATTACGTTGTTGTGAGGCTCCGGACTTAGCAAGCAACCAAGCATCGGCCGGATGAAGATCAAAATGACTTAGAGTGAATTATGGTGCACCACACGCGGCTCCACCTCCATTATTCAAGTCTTACGATGGTGTATTAGTGTGTGTGTGTGTGGGGAAGGAGGAGGGGGGTGTTCTCTTTTATAGCACCGGAGTAATGTGCCCCTTACTCTCGCCTACGCTCTTATGCAATGCTCCCCCTGCGTGGCTGTGCTGGGAGTGGTCATGAGGTGATCTGGCTGCACCTGCTCCGTATTGATGTCCTGACCTGTGTGACGCTCAGTGCCATTTTGAAACACTTCTGCCGGCTACTCTACTTTTGTCAATTGGCTCTGAGTGAAGTGACGCGGGTTTTTACGGGTGTTTTTACGGTAGTGTGGACAGATTATCAAGACACGAGTTTCTAATGATTTTTTTTTTTTGTACTATTTTTGGGATAGACTAACAAGATTTCTGCATAATATGAAATCACACAATCTTGAAAATCTTGCTGCTCGTCTCTGTGTCTTTGAAGATTATGGTGGTGAGGAAGCAAAGGGTTTCTGAATACGGGGTTGTCTTTTATCACGCCACACCACTACACCACCACACTGCGCCGCCACACCACACCACCGCACTCTCCACCCTCCTGCTGGCCTCACTACGTCAGCGTCCCAGCTTTATTGCGTGCAGTTGCGCCGTGGTGGTGGTGGTGGTGGTGGTGGTGGTGGTGGTGGTGACAAAGCACCCACGAAACATTACCCAAGGACAGTGAAGGCAGTCAGTGGTCAAGACAACGAAATATTGAACTGAGGGTCACGACTTCAATTCCCTTTTTTTTTTTTTATTGAAGAGGTGAAGCTGGCCCACTTGACTGCCAGTTCCCGAAAAGGTTAGTAGAGTTAGCCAAAAGTCTGAGGCAAATTTCTTGAAACCTCCCTCCCTCTTAAAAGAAGTCTAACCTTAAGTATTTTTCTGCGATGAGGTGATGATATGATATAACTCATGTGGTTTTTACTCATATGGCAAGTGTTCTTTTTAAACGTGCGTGTATATTTAATCCTTTTTTATTTAATGGTTACGTGACACCTCGAAGATTTCACAAGGTAAAATTTAAACTACTGACACTAAAGAATTTGAATCAGTCTGTAACTTTTCAATGATGTCCTTTGAAATTCCAGTCCAATCCACCAAAGACAATTTATTTAACACGTCCACTGGTAATTAGTGTATTTTTTTCTTAATAACAAATCAAGCTGGAATAGTTACCATTCAAACTTGCCACAAAAAATTGTCACCACTCAAACCTGCCACAAAAAAATAGTCACCACTCAAACCTACCACAAAAACTAACCACTCAAACCTGCCACAAAAAAATAGTCACCACTCAAACCTGCCACAAAAACTAACCACTCAAACCTGCCACAAAAAATAGTCTCCACTCAAACCTGCCACAAAAAAATAATCACTCAAACCTGCCACAAAAAATAGTCACCACTAAAACCTGCCACAAAATATAGTCACCATTGAAACCCGCCACTAAAAATAGTCACCATTCAAACCTGCCACAAAAAAAATAGTCACCACTCAAACCTGCCACAAAAGAATTGTCACCACTCAAACCTGCCACAAAAAAATAGTCACCACTCAAACCTACCACATAAAAATAGTCACCATTCAAACCTGCCACAAAAAAAAATAGTCACCAATCAAACCTGCCACAAAAAAATTGTCACCACTCAAACCTACCACATAAAAATAGTCACCACTCAAACCTGCCACAAAAAATAGTCACCACTCAAACCTACCACATAAAAATAGTCACCACTCAAACCTGCCACAAAAAATAACCACTCAAACCTGCCACGAAAAAATAGTCACCACTCAAACCTGCCACATGAAAATAGTCACCACTCAAATCTGCCACAAAAAAATAGTTACCACTCAAACCTACCACATGAAAATAGTCACCACTCAAACC
>NC_059287.1:12832618-12835118 GCF_017591435.1 Portunus trituberculatus | reverse complement strand
CCTCTTTACCTTGCTCTCCTCCTCCTCCTCCTCCTCCTCCTCCTCCTCCTCCTCCTCCTCCTCCTCCTTCAAACGCCAGTAGGCACAATAAAGCATCGTAGGAGAGAATCACAAAAGAGAGAGAGAGAGAGAGAGAGAGAGAGAGAGAGAGAGAGAGAGAGAGAGTCGGTAAAAAGGTTTGAATTCTGATCTTATTATTCAAGTTGGTGCATATTTTGTGACGCTTTTGAGTAAGAGGAAGCGTTATGAGTATGCACAGCGAACGGTGAGGGATGAGAGAGAGAGAGAGAGAGAGAGAGAGAGAGAGGGAGAGGGAGAAGGAGAGGGAGCAGCCACCCCTTAAAGTTACTTGCCTCTTAGAATGATATTGTTATGTCCTCTCCTTCTTCTTCTTCTTCCTCTTGTTCTTCTATATCTTCCGTAGTATGAAAAGAATAAGAAGGATGCATTTCTCTCTCTCTCTCTCTCTCTCTCTCTCTCTCTCTCTCTCTCTCTCTCTCTCTCTCTCTCTCTCTCTCTCTCTCTCTCAAAAGGAGCTGCACCAGTAATGTAGAGAAAAAAAGGGAAGAAATATTAATGTTTTCTCTCTCCTCATAACTTTAGTCCTTCCGAAAGAGAGAGAGAGAGAGAGAGAGGGAGGGAGGGAGAGGGAGTGGAGGGAGGTTCATCAAAGAGTTCTCCAGAGCCTTGAAGAAAATAATGAAGAATGGAGGGAAAAGGAAGGAGGGAGGGAGGGAAAAAAAGGAGGGAGGGAAGGAGGGAGGGAGAAGTAAGATTATTCATAAGATGTAAGCTTCTTTCTTGTTCATATTTTGTTTGTTTTGTGCTGTACGTAGCCTGTGTTCTCTCTCTCTCTCTCTCTCTCTCTCTCTCTCTCTCTCTCTCTCTCTCTCTCTCTCTCTCTCTCTCTGTGCCCATTTATTGTCATGTTCTTTTGATTTTATGTGTTTGCTCTCTTTTTTCTCTCGATTTCATATTCCTGTCTTTTTTATTATTTTTTCATTTTTCTCTTCATATTCTCATTTTCCTCAAATCTAACATTCATCTCTCTCATTTCACTTTTCTTTTTTCAATTCATGTTCTTTTTGTCTAACTCTATACCTCTCTCTCTCTCTCTCTCTCTCTCTCTCTCTCTCTCTCTCTCCGGTAAGGCATTTAAACTTGACAACAGCGATTAGTTTATTTTGGTGTCTGCGGATTAGAACGTGCCACCGCTTAGAAGACAAGTTTCAGAGTAATTGGCTTAGTTTCCCCCGTTTCCTGAAGCCCTTATGCCTCTCTCTCTCTCTCTCTCTCTCTCTCTCTCTCTCTCTCTCGCTCTTGCTCTTGCTCTTGGTCTTTCTCTTTCTCTTTTTGTTCGCATTTTTAACGCTCGCTTTCCTTCACTTCTTCACTCACTCCCGCCTCGCCTTGAAGAGACTTGAGTGTTTTCATCTCTCTCTCTCTCTCTCTCTCTCTCTCTCTCTCTCTCTCTCTCTCTCTCTCTCTCTCTCTCTCTCTCGTCTTTCCTTCTTTATTCTTTACTTTTGACGTTCTTTCCTTCGTCTGTGTGGTTTTGTTTTCCTTTCCTTGTACTCTTGTGTCTACTAATCTTTTTCCCTTTTCCTCTTCGTCTTCTTGTTTGTCTTTCTTTCTTTCACTCTGCTGTTCTTTCATTACCCTGTCAGGATATTCTACCTCTGTACTTTCCCCTGCATTAGTTTTCCTTACAGAATAGGCAGGCAGGTACCAAAAGATTTACCCTGCTGCCTTTACCCTTCCCTGCCAGCATATTCTACCCATTCACCTTCCCTGCCTGTGTTTCCCTTTGAGATAGTGTGGCAGGGCACCAAAATTTTCACTCCTCCTTTACCCTGCCAGCATATCCTATCCTTGTACTTCACCTGCCTCATTTTTCTCGCAGGATATTGAAGCAGAAGACTAGAAAAATCACTGGTGCTCTCATTTACCCTGCTAGAATATCCTACCCCTGCACATCCCCTGCCTGAGTTTCCCTACAGGGTATTCAGACAAGGTACCAAAAATGTCACTCTGCTGTCCTTCCTTTTACCCTGCTAGAATATCCAACCCCTGTAATTCCCCTGCCTGAGTCTCACACCTTGCTTATCTACCCCTGCCAGCATAATCTACTCATCCTAACACATCCCTACACATCCCCAGCCTCTTATCCCTGCCAATCTTCATCACTTACCCCTACCAACGAACTTAACTTCTACGTTGTCCTACCCTGCCTGACTGTTCTTTCCTGCCCCCTACCCTTCCTTCTCTTACCTGCCCCTTGCCTCCCCTGCTTCAGTTGAGCTTCTGCAGTAGAGTCACGCTTGGCTTCTGACATCCGGAAGGAGAGAGGGAGGGAGGGAAGGAGGGAAGGAGGCAGGAAGGAAGGACTAGCTCAACGACAGATCCTGCAAATGTAATTGTATCCGTGTAGGGAGGGAGTGGAGGGAATGGAGGGATGGACTGGAGGGATGGAGGGAAGAGGTGGAGGGAGTGGAAGGAC
>NC_059287.1:12822618-12830118 GCF_017591435.1 Portunus trituberculatus | reverse complement strand
CACACACACACACACACACACACACACACACAACATTCCAACTATAATTTCCTCTTTTTTCATTCCTCACAGTATTACGCACCACGTCATATGATTTTTTTCTTTTTTTCTCCTTTTAATCTTTTTTCTTTAAGCAAACACAAGGTGAATGAATTGGAATGTTGTTAAAAGTATGTTGCAGATGAATGACGTGATTTTTTTTTTTTTTTGTGGGGAATGAATGTTTTGGAATGTTTAAAAGTACTCCTTGAAAGATCGATAATATAATTTTTTTTTCATATATGCAAATTTTTTAATAAGTGATTTTTTTTTTTATGTAAATGGAAAATTGATTATCTGAAATATTTTTAGACTCTACGTAAAGTGAGCAAATTAAACGTTGGAGTACATGTAAACCCTTCAACAATTATTCAAACATATAGAAAAAATAAATGAAAAAGTAAAATGTTTAAGTATTATATGTAAAATGGAACAATGAAATACACAAATTAAATGTTAGATTACACACCATAAAAATGATAACATGAGGAACAGCACACCAAAACAACAAATCCGTAATAAAGTAAACAAGTCGCCTCTTTGGTGTTTTCCCCCCACAACCCAGCCGCTGCAAATAATACCCATATACCGAAACTCTTCTTAAATGCACTTCCACTGAGATACTTGAAGCTCTGCGGATTTTAAGGGTGTTTTTAGGATTATTGCAATCGATCAATAACTTTATATATATTCTAGCGATAGATTACTTCTTTTCTACGTTGTTAACAGTAGAAGCACTCTTGAAAAACGGGTTGCTCAGCTTTGTGGACTTAAAACAATAGCGGTTAGAGTGTTTATAGCATTATACTTCTTTTATATAACTTGTATATATATATATATATATATATATATATATATATATATATATATATATATATATATATATATATATATATATATATATATATATATATATATTCTAGTGATGGATTAGCTATTTTTATATTAATCTTTTTCTACGTTGTTAACAGTAGAAGCACTCTTGAAAAACGGGATGATCAGCTTTGTGGTCTTAAAACAATAGATTTAGAGTGTTTATAGGATACTTGTAGATCAGTAACTTTTATATATATTCTAGTGATGGGTTAGCTACTTTTCTACATTGCTATCAGGAAAAGCATTCTTGAGACGTGGATAAATCAGCTTTGTAGCCTTAAAACAATAGCGGTAAGGATATTTCTATAATTATGTCGATAGATCACTAACTGTATATATATATATATATATATATATATATATATATATATATATATATATATATATATATTTCAGTGATGAATTAGCTCCTTTTCTACATTGGTAACAGGAAAAGCTCTCTTGAGAAACGCGTTAATCAGCTTTGTGGTCTTAAAACAATAGCGTTGAGGGTGTTTCCAAGATTATAGCGATAGATTAGTAACTTTTTATATGTTTCAGCGATACATTAGCTCCTTTTCTATATTTATTCTTTTCTTTTCTTTTACGCCCGGTTCCCCTATTATATTAGGGCTAGGACGGTGCCTCCTGACAGAGGAGTCAGGAGGACTTTAGTTTTGGCATTTGGAATCCGTTACCCCGAGTGGATGCCCTTCCTAACCTCGGACCGTGGCCAGGATTCGAACCCGTGCGCTTGAGAACCCTGGGGCTCACAAAGCGCGCGCGGTCCCACTGCACCACTTTTCTATATTGGTAACAGGAAAAGCACTCTTGGGAAATGAGTTAATCAGCTTTTTTGGCCTTAAAATAGTAGCATTAAAGACCAAAGTGTTAACAAATACGAAACTAACCTGAGGCTCGTATTCTCAAACACTTATGTGCTTTACCTCCACTATTTCAAAAGGCTTTATTCAAATTTACACGAGTTATTTATCTATTTATTTATTTTTACGGTTCTAGAGGGAGAGTGATAATTTCTAAGTTAGTAACTGGAAAAACACTTGAAAATCCCGCTAATCATCTCTGCTGCCTTTGAAAACATTTGTGGTGAGAGCAAAGCGTTAATGAATACTGGACTAAATACAGAACATGTCGCCTTTATTATTCAGCCACTCACCACCACAATTCCTGTCAATTTCTACGTTATCAAATGGAGAAACACTCTTGAAAATCCCGCTAATCATCTCTGTGGCCTTTGAAAACAGTTGTGGTGAAAGGAAAGTGCTAATGAATACTGGACTAAGTATTGAACATGAACATATATTATTCAGCCACTCATCACCACGATTCCTGTCACCTGTGTTCACCTGTGTAAGTCTCACAGTGGTCAAGGTGTAACTGGGCAGCCGAGCGTGTTTCCAGCCATGCCTCGGGTGGCTGCCCTTTAAATTGAATTACTGATCTATTTACAATGAAACAAGTGAGCTGAATATTTTCCCCTCCATTCCTGTACTTTTTTTCCCCTCCTGGTATTTTTCCCCCGTTGTTCTTTATTAGCTTTGTGTGTTAATTGAGTTAGTTTGGTTTTTCTTGGCTTTATGTTTTTTTGTTGTTATTTTACAGGGTGAATTATGAATGGATTAACTAATGATTGTTTTGTTTTGAGTCGGGATTGTGTGAAAATAATTACTTTGTCCCCCCAAAAAAATGTTCGACTGAAATGCAAATGTGTGCTGGAAATATTTAGATGACAGTAAACAAGTGTGTGTGTGTGTGTGTGTGTGTGTGTGTGTGTGTGTGTGTGTGTGTGTGTGTGTGTGTGTGTGTGCGCACGAGCAGCATTTCATGTGTACATAATGTATTCATATCTATTTGTTATGTACTGTTGGTGAATAAATGAAGTGCCAGCAGCAGCAGCAACAACAACAACAATAACAACAACAGCCCACGCTAATTGAATACCACACAAGCACAACCTATTAAATCTAACCTAACCTAACATTGCCACATCAAACCTAACTTAAATTCTAACTTAAGTGGGCAGTCTTGTTTAATCTGTTTGTTACCTTTGGTCAGTTTTCTCCTCATATATAAAAAAAAGAAAAACTCACCTTACGTCATCTTACCAAACTTGACCCAACCAAATCTAACCAAACTTGACGAAATCCAAATCAAAGAGAGAGATAAAAAAAACGACCTAAACAACCTAACATTACATTTCTTCCTAACACAACCCAACACATCATAACCCAAACCTTAATCAACCACATAACTATAACCTGCAAAAAACTAACAAACCTAATCTAACCTAACATAGATTCTAACTTAAGTGGGCATTGTTTGTTTAATCTGTTTGTTGCCTTTTTTTTTTTTTCCTCTTACATAAAAAAAAACCTACCTCATCTCACCAAACCTAACCTAACGTGACGAAAGAGAAAGAGAGAGAGAGAGAGAGAGAGAGAGAGAGAGAGAGAGAAGAAAAAAAAAAGAAATTACCTAACCAAACCTCACATCACATCTCTTCCCAACCCAACACAACCCAAGCCAAGCCTTAATCAATCACACAAACATAACCTACAAACACTAACCCTAATACCTTCTTCCACAGGTACGCACGTCGGCCCACCTGTAATCTGGAAGCTGGAAAAGACTCTACAGTAACGCAGCGAACTGTAATGTACTGGCGTGTACTTTTTACTCTATTCCGCCTTTACTTCCTGGGTTTGTGTAGCTGGAAATGCTGCCGGAGGGAAAAGGGAAGGAGAGGGGATGTGAGAGGCTGATGGAGGGAGAGGGAGATGAAGGAAGCTTGTGGAGTGAGGGGATAGGAGGGGCAGGAAAGAGAGTAGAGTGAGATGAAGTGTGGGAAGTGAGAGAAGGTAGTGAAAATAGGGAACTAATGAAAGAAGAGGAGGTAGAGAAAAGGGAACAGCAGTGAGGGGAGGAGAGAGAAGCTTCAAGAGTGAGGGAAGTGATGGAGAAGTGAGGTAGTGGAGATGGGGACCTGAAAAGGGAGGGAGAGGTGAAGGAAACAGGGGGGAGGACAACAGGTAAGGGGAGGAGAGGGAAGCTTGTGGGTTGAGGGGAAATGATGGGAAGAAGTGAGAGAAGCAGTGGAGATGAGAAACTAAGGAGAGAAGAGGAGAGAAGGAGAAGTGGAGGAAAGGATTAGCAAAAGAAGGGAAGAGAGAGAGAAAACTTGTGGGTTGAGGAGAAATGATAGAAAGGGGAAGTGAGACAAATAGTAAAGATGGATAACTAAGGAATGAAGGAGAGGTGAAGAAAAGGATTAGAAGTGAGGGGAGGAGAGAGAAACAAGATGAAGTGAAGGGAGTGAGAGGGACAGGAAAGGAAGAAGAGTAAGATGAAAGCTGAAAAAAAAGGGAAATATTAGAGATACAACATTCAGTTTAGCTAAGAGAACATTGAAGACACTTTAATATTTCACTTTTTTTCCACCCTTCATCTTACTCTTTCCTGTCTAGACACTCTCACTCCCTTCACTCCATCTAGCTTCTCCACCCAGCTCTGTATCCCCACAAAATGAGCATCTTTATTATCTAAATCTAACGAAAAAGCAATCCAGAGAGATACAACATTGAGTTCAGTTAAGAGAACATTGAAGACACTTTCAGGATTCTTTTTTCGTTAGGATAATAAAGATGTTCATTTTGTAGGGATACCGAGTGATGGAGTCTGTGGCACGGAACTTAAAGGTGAGAGAGAGAGAGAGAGAGAGAGAGAGAGCTGGTTATTAATGCGGACCTCAATAACTGATAAAATATTGCTGCATAATTCCCACACGACGACAGTAACAGCAGGAAAGCCCCGGCGAAGTGGTGGGTTACTAGTTCGCTTTGTTTTTACCACTGCTCCCTTGCCCGCACACCGCCGCGCCGCCCCCTTCATCACGCATCGAAAAGACGACCTGGATTTATAACCTGGTGCACCAAACTGGAATGAGGTCATGGATGGGACGACTATTACGACTACTACTGCTATTACTACTGCTACTGTTACTATTACGACTACTACTGCTGTTACTACTGCTATTACTACTGCTACTGTTACTATTACGACTAGTACTGCTATTACTACTGCTACTGTTACTATTACGACTACTACTGATGTTACTACTGCTACTACTGCTACTATTACGACTGCTATTTATATTATTAATGCTACTACTTTTACTATTACGACTACTACTGCTATTACTGCTGGTACTACTACTACTACTATTACGACTACTACTGCTACCGCTATTGTTACTTTTGCTGCTATTACCACTACTCTTATTGTTATTTTTCTTTTTTTCCTTTTCTTCTTTCTTCTCTTCTTATTTTTTCTTATTGTTTTCTTTAATTTCTTTTCTTGTCTTTTCTACTACTACTACTACTACTACTACTACTACTACTACTACTACTACTACTACTACTACTACTACTACTACTACTTCTCCCTACTATTGTGGTGATTAAAAGCTTACAGAATCTCTCTCTCTCTCTCTCTCTCTCTCTCTCTCTCTCTCTCTCTCTCTCTCTCTCTCTCTCTCTCTCTCTCTCTCTCTCTCTCTCTCTCTAGTAATTAATAATCATCAACTTTATTAGCAAACTCAATCTTTTCATTCTCAATTTTGCTTCCATTCCTTCCAATCATCATTTTACTTACTCTCCTTACTGATCTTCGTCTCTCTCTCTCTCTCTCTCTCTCTCTCTCTCTCTCTCTCTCTCTCTCTCTCTCTCTCTCTCTCTCTCTCTCTCTCTCTCTCTCTCTCTCTCTCTCTCTCTCTCTCTCTCTCTCTCTCTCTCTTCCATCCAAGTAAACAATTCTGCGACTGACACTTACACACTTACAAACAAACATACACACAGACACACAGACACAGTAACGCGGTGATTGTGGTGGTCATTGGTGCCCGTTCTTATTTGTTCTCGCTCATTGCAATCAGTTTTGTGGCCACGATATTAATTAATCTTCCTTTGGTCACCTTGTCTTTTATATCCCGCCACTATCGCCTCGTTATTCTTCCTCCTTCTCTTATCTCGTTCGCGTTTTATCCCTCTTCATTTTCCTTATCTCTCCTCCTTCCAGCTGATACTGTCCTTTACGTCTTCCTCCTCCTCTCCTCTCTCCTCTCTCCGACTTCTCTCTTTCTCTCTCTCTTGGCTCTCGCATTGTCCTCCCCTCTTTATCTCTCCCTTTCTCTTCTCCTTCCTCCTTTCTTATGGTCCCGACATTAATTGTTTGAACTGAGAGAGAGAGAGAGAGAGAGAGAGAGAGAGAGAGAGAGAGAGAGAGAGAGAGAGAGAGAGAGAGAGAGAGAGAGAGAGAGAGAGAGAGAGAGAGAGAGAGAGACCTTCCTTCTTTCTTTCCTTCCTGCTTCCTTCAAAATGACATGAATAATCCTGCACGTTTCTGGTGAATGGACACTGAAGGAAGGAAGGAAGGAAGGAAGGAAGGAAGGAAGGAAAGAGAAAAGAACCTTACATACCTTACTGTGGTCTCAAGAAGTCTCCTCCTCTCCCTTCTCGTCTCCTCTACTTGACTGAGGCGCGGCAGACCTAAATTACTTCGTCAACTTTTGTAAGGTTGACGGCACACACACACACACACACAGAGAGAGAGAGAGAGAGAGAGAGAGAGAGAGAGAGAGAGAGAGAGAGAGAGAGAGAGAGAGAGAGCTATTGGGATAAAAAGAGCAAACATATAGATTGACAGAAAGACAGACAGGCAGGCAGAATTATATAGAGAAACAGAGACAGAAGTGTATAGTGACAGACAGTTACAAAAATAAAGAGAGAGAGCAAACAGGCAGAGAAATAGAGACACAGACAGGCAAACTGAAAGATACACACACAGACAGGCAGGCAGAAAGATACACACACATACAGGAAAACAGAAAGATACACACACAGACAGGTAGAAAGATACACACACAGACAGGCAGACAGAAAGATACACACACGTACAGGCAAACAGAAAGATACACACACAGACAGGCAGAGAGATAGAGACACAGACAGGCAGACAGAAAGATACACACACAGGCAGAAAGATACACACACAGACAGGCAGGCAGACAGAAAGATACATACATAGACAGGCAGGCAGACAGAAAGATACACACACAGACAGGCAGACAGAAAGATACACACACAGACAGGCAGGCAGACAGAAAAATACACACACAGACAGGCAGGCAGACAGAAAGATACACACACAGATAGGCAAGCAGGCAGAAAGATACACACACAGATAGGCAAGCAGGCAGAAAGATACACACACATACAGGCAAACAGAAAGATACACACACAGACAGGCAGGCAGACAGAAAAATACACACACAGATAGGCAGACAGAAAGATACACACACAGACAGGCAAACAGAAAGATACACACACAGACAGGTAGAAAGATACACACTCAGACATACATACACACAGACAGGCAGACAGAAAGATACACAGACAGGCAGACAGAAAGATACACAAACAGGCAGACAGGCAGGGAGAGAGGGAGAGTCAGGAAGGTAAGGAAGTTCTAACACACACCCAAAAAAACTGGGACACGCCGCCAAAGTGTCTTCATTCCCCCGTGTAGTTT
>NC_059287.1:12810118-12812618 GCF_017591435.1 Portunus trituberculatus | reverse complement strand
GTTTCCTCATCTGGGAGTTGACACGTGTTTGGATTGTTAAAAAGAGCTAACTTGTTGAATATGTAATGTGTGTAGTCTCTCTCTCTCTCTCTCTCTCTCTCTCTCTCTCTCTCTCTCTCTCTCTCTCTCTCTCTCTCTCTCTCTCTCTCTCTCTCTCTCTCTCTCTAATTACTGGTCTTGTTATTGTGTTGAGTTATAGTGCTGCCAATTACAACTGTACAACTCTCTCTCTCTCTCTCTCTCTCTCTCTCTCTCTCTCTCTCTCTCTCTCTCTCTCTCTCTCTCTCTCTCTCTCTCTCTCTCTCTCTCTCTCTCTCTCTCTCTCTCTCTCTCTCTCTCTCTCTCTCTCTCTCTCTCTTACACACCTGTCCTCTCTTTCTGGCTTTTTATTACCTGTTCTAATTACGTGAAGCTTTCAGAACGCGATTGGATGGTGCTTGATGGTGATTGTGATTGTGAACTCTTCCTCTCCCTCTCCCACTCCCTTTCCCACTCCCTCTCTCTCTCTCTCTCTCTCTCTCTCTCTCTCACCTCTCCCTTCTGTACTTTAGCTCTTATATCACTCTCAGTTTATTTATTTCACTTTTTTTTGTCTTCTTTCAAATCACGATCATGTTTAAGATATTTTGTGTGTTATATTCTCTCTCTCTCTCTCTCTCTCTCTCTCTCTCTCTCTCTCTCTCTCTCTCTCTCTCTCTCTCTCTCTCTCTCTCGCTGGTAATCATTACTCTTAAATATCTACGTTTCTAATTAGTTTGATTGCATTGATAATTGCTTTGGTGTGTGTGTGTGTGTGTGTGTGTGTGTGTGTGTGTGTGTGTGTGTGTGTGTGTGTGTGTGTGTGTGTGTGTGTGTGTGTGTGTGTGTGTGTGTGTGTGTGTGTGTGTGTGTGTGTGTGTGTGTGTGTGTGTGTGTGTGTGTGTGTGTGTGTGTGTGTGTGTGTGTGTGTGTGTGTGTGTGTGTGTGTGTGTGTGTGTGTGTGTGTGTGTGTGTGTGTGTGTGTGTAAGAGGCAAGATAAAAGATAGATTAAATGAAAGAAAAGATAAAACAGTAGAAAGGGAAGTGATGAGAGAGAGAGAGAGAGAGAGAGAGAGACTTCTACTACTACTACTACTACTACTACTACTACTACTACTACTACTACTACTACTACTACTACTTCTGCGTCAAAATTAAAGTTTTAAGCGCGTCTAAATGGCTTAATCAAGAGGCAGCCACGCCAGGTAATTCCCGCCAGGTAGACACGCGGACAGGTGAATCTCGTTGTGCCCAGGTGTGTCCTCGCCCTTGCGCACCTTTCCTCTACCTTAATTGCCTTGCCTCGTTCCCTTCCCTGCTTCTTTCCTCCCCTCTTCACCTTTCGCAGTGCTTTCTCTCTCTCTCTCTCTCTCTCTCTCTCTCTCTCTCTCTCTCTCTCTCTCTCTCTCTCTTTCTCTTCTCTCTCTTTTTTCTTCTTCATACACTTTTTTTCTCCTTTCTCTTTGATGTGATTCGTTTTTCTTATTTTGTTTTGTTTTTTTATATCTTATTTACTTGTTTATCATTGTTATTTGCTCTTTAGTGTTTTGTTTTATTTTCTCTCTCTCTCTCTTTCTTCATCTTTTTCTTATCTACTTTTTTTTTTACTTTAAATATATATTTTATTTTTCTTGTTATTTCATTTTGTCTCTATTCACATCTTTATTTTCTGCTTCTTATTTCTTTTCTTCATTTCCCTCAGTATAATCAACATTTTTTTCTTTCTTTATTCTTCTCTTCCTACTTTTTCTTTCTTTTCTCCTCTTTTTCCCCTCGTTTCCCTTTTATCCCCCTTATAATCTTCTTCTATCACCTCAACATCTCATTTTTTCCACCTCCTCTAATTCCCCTTTTTCCAAACCCCATCTTTTTTATTTTCCTTAGTTTCCTCTCCCTCTCTTTATATTCCCCTCTCTCTGTCTATCTCTCCCCTTCCCCTTCTCCAAAAGTCCCAAATCAGCGCGTGCTTTCCCCTCATCCTTTCCTTCTAGTGTGGTTTAGTTTAGTTCCCCTCTTTCCCCTCTCCCTCTGTGCCTTATTTGCTTTTCCCTTTCCTGTATTTCTCCCTCCCCTCATCTCCCCTCACCTCCTCAATACCGTTTGTTCTGTACCTTATTCTCTCTTTCCCCTCATCCTCATTTCCCCTCATTTGCTGTGTATTGTCCTCCTCCCCTCTTCCTCTTGCTCCTCCTCCTTCCTCTTCCTCCTCTTCTCCAACCACCAAATGCACACCCTTCCCTCTACTTTCTCTTTCTCTCTCTCTCTCTCTCTCTCTCTCTCTCTCTCTCTCTCTCTCTCTCTCTCTCTCTCTCTCTCTCTCTCTCTCTCTCTCTCTCTCTCTCTCTGTTTGTTATTTCCCTCTCCCTACCTTCTCCCCTCTTCCTATCTATCTCCCACTTTCCTCTCACACTGTCAACCTTCACAGCTACCTTCATTTTCCTCCTCCTCCTCCTCCTCCTCCTCCTCCTTTTCCTCCTTTCC
>NC_059287.1:12787618-12805118 GCF_017591435.1 Portunus trituberculatus | reverse complement strand
CTCTCTCTCTCTCTCTCTCTCTCTCTCTTATCTTCCCTTCTTCATCCCTTCCATCAGTTCTTCTCTTCTTTTTCCTTCATCTCCTTCCCCTTGTCTTGTACCTTCCTCCTCCTCCTCCTCCTCCTCCTCCTCCTCCATCTTTCTTCCTTCCTTCCCTCTTCTTGCTGTCCTCACCCAGTTCTCCTCTTTCTTATTCCCTCACACACTCTTCTTTATCAAGCTGTTGGTATCTTCCCTTCTGCCTTCTCACAATGCTCTCAAATATAAACTTTCCTACACCCCTTCTTATCTCTCTCTCTCTCTCTCTCTCTCTCTCTCTCTCTCTCTCTCTCTCTCTCTCTCTCTCTCTCTCTGGTAAACATTATTCACTCCACAATTTTCTGTATCACTGCTTTTTTTTTCCTTCTTCATTCCTTTGTTGTAATCCTTGACGTGAATCCTTTCCTTAATCCTTTACCTCTGTTCCGCTCCCTCGCTCAGTCTCTCTGTCTCGTCGCGGTGTCGCCTTTCTTGTTTAATTACTTCTCCTGCTAATGAAACTAAGTGTAATAATGTTCAAAGTTTCTATTTCCTCTGACTCTTGCTCTCTTCCTCTTCCTCTTGCTCTCTTCCTCTTTCTCTTTTTCTTTCTCTTTTTTTTCTTTTCCTTTTCCTCTTTGTCTTTTCTTTCTCTTTTTCTTTTTTTTTTTTTCCTTTTCTTTTTCTCTTTGTCTTCCTCTTCCTCTTTCTGTTTCTCTTTTTTTCATTTTTCTCTTGTTCTTCCTCTTCCTTTTCCTTTTTCTCTTTCTCTTTCTCTTTTTTCTTTTCTTCTTGATGTTGCTCTTCCTCTCTCTCTTTATTATTCCTTTTCTTCTTTCCTCTTCCTCTTTCTCTTTCTCTCTCCTTTTCCTTTTCCTCTGGCTCTTCCTTTTCCTCTTTCTTTCCTTGTTCTTCCTCTTCCTTTTCCTCTTCCTCTTTCTCTTTCTCTCTCCTTTTCCTTGTCCTCTTGGTCTTGTTCTTTCTCTTTCTCTTTCTTTTCATTTTGTGTTTAGTTTCTCTTGTGTAAGTTCTGTTTGTTTCATTTGTTTTCTTTTGTTGTTTTTAGTTTTTTTTTTTTATTTCTTTTGTTTGTTTATTCTTTGTCTCGTTTCTTCGTTCAGTCTTTTTTTTTTTTGTCTTGTTATGTTGTTTACTTCATTATTTTTCGTCCTCTTTTATTCTTTTTTTTTATTTCCTAGTTTCGTTCTCTACTTTACATTTTTCCCTCTTTCTCTTCTTTCCTCCTTACTCCTTAATTTAGCTTCTTTTCTTCCTGTCATTCTCCTTTCTATATCCTTATTTTCTCTTCCTCCTTTTTCTTTCATTTCGTCCTCATTTCCCTACTTCTTACTTAATCTTCATCTCCTCGTTTCTTATTAATCCCTTATTCAATCTATCCTCTATCTTTCTTGTTTTTCTTCTTTCTCTTCTCTCTTCTCCCGAACTTCTTATCCTCTCCTT
This sequence comes from Portunus trituberculatus, assembly GCF_017591435.1. Lineage (NCBI taxonomy): Eukaryota > Metazoa > Arthropoda > Malacostraca > Decapoda > Portunidae > Portunus > Portunus trituberculatus. The sequence continues at coordinate 12,803,639 of NC_059287.1, read as the reverse complement.
CTATCTCATCTCTTCCTAAAGTCCATCTTATTCTTCTTCCTTATTGTTCCTTCGATCACTCCCTACTCCTTCTCTTTCCTCTCTCATTTTCTTTTCTTATTCTCTCCATCTCTTCGTCTCTTCCATCATTCCTTCATAAAATTCTGTATCCTTTCCCTCTTTCTCTCTATTCTCTATCTTTAAACCTCATCTTATCCTCCTTTCTTATTCATTTTTCGCTCTTTTCCCTCGATCCATCCCTAGTACTTCTCTATCCATTCGTATTCTCTTTTTCTCTTCTAATTTTTCCCCCTTTCTCTCTATTCTCTATCCTTAAACCCCATCTTATCCTATTTTCTTACTCATTTTTCGCTCTCTTCCCTCGATCCATCCTTACTCTTTCTCCTTTCCTTCAATCTCTTTCTCTCTCTTCTCCTTATTCTCTCCAGCTCTCTCGTCTCTTCCCGCCTCGCCACGCCATCTGACTCCAAACCATAATAATCCAACTCCTTCCTGCTTCTATCCACGGGCCATTCTCACCCGGGAGTTAAGCTGAGGCGGTGAGGAAGCGTCTCGTAAAACACTATTTCTCTCAACGACTCTGCCAACGACCGCTCATATATAAATGGATCTCAATTTGTCGCTGGCACACACTGGATGGAGACTCTGAGCTCCTTCTTTGCATATGTGAACGGTGAAGGTGTGTGTGTGTGTGTGGATTGAGTGGTTTTGGTATGTCTAAGGTGTTTTTGGTGGGTGTTAGGGTGGTGTTTGTGTGTTGGTGTGTGTTTGTGGGTGTCTCTCCGCTGTGTTGTGTTTTAAAGGGCAGAGATTGTTTGTGTTTCTTACTTCTCTCTGTTTTTTGTCTTTATATTGTTTTTTTTTTCTTTTTTTTTCTTATTCTGGTTAGGGAATGTAGGTAGACTCTTTAAGATCTACATGGATGAACACTTTTTGTAGTAGTAGTAGTAGTTGTAGTAGTTGTAGTAATAGTCAGTCAATCAGTCAGTCTTTATTTGTAGTATTTCATGAGGTGTATATTAGACAATACACAAAAACAGTTGTAGCAGTAGTAGTAGTAGTAGTAGTAATAGTAGTAGTAGTAGTAGTAGTAGTAACAGTAGCAATAGTAGTAGTAATAGTAGTAAGTAGTAGTAGTAGTCATGGTTACGCTGGTGAAGAAATGAGCAGTCTTCCAACTCTCTCTCCTCTCCCTCTTCCTCTCCCTGTCTCTCTCTCCCTAACTTGGCATGGTTCCACCTCTCACCCTCTTCCTCCTCCATCGTCCTCTCATCCTTATCTTATCCTCCTCCTTATTTCTATTCTCCCTGTCATCAAGCCACACTTCCTCCATTCTTCTCATCCTTCACTCCTACTCTGGTGTCCTCCTCCCCTCACTCCCCTCATTTTCCAGCTCCCGTTTTTCCTTTTTCCCTTTTCCTTTTATCCAGTTTTTCATTTTAGCTTTTTTTTCCTCTTTTTTTCTCGTTTTCTTTCCTTTTTTAATTTTTCCTTTTCGTTTTCAGTCCTTTTTTCTTTCATTCATCGCCCATTCGTCAATTTTTATCGTCCATATTACCATCTTTTGAGTTCCTTCTTTTTCTTTCGTTCATTCTTGTCTCTGATCTTTCACTCTTTACGATTTCTTTTCTTCATTGTCTTTTTGTCTTATATTCTATCTTTCTCCTATTCTATCATTCTCTCCTTCTCATTCTTATTAGTATATTTCCTCAATTTTTCCAACTTCTCTTCCTCCTCTTCCTTTTTGTCCTCATTCTCTTCCTCCTTTACTCCTCCTGTTCTTCTATTCACCCTCCTTGTTCTATCTTACTAAACTCTCCTATTCTTTTTCTACTTTCTTACTATCTCCTATTCCTCCTCCTCCTCCTCTTTTTCTTCCTCTTTCTCTTCCTTCTTTCCTTCTATTCTTCTATTCCTTCTCCTATTCTTTCATTTATCCTCCTTGTTCTATCCTACTAACCTCTCTTACTCATTTTCTTTCATCCTTACTCCTCCTCCTCCTCCTCCTCCTCCTCCTCCTCCTCCTCCTCTTCTTCCTCCTTCTCTTTTCTTATTTTTTCCTAAACTGGTTCTACTCCTATTCTTTTATTTTTCCTTATTCTAATTTACTAAACTCTTTCTTTCCCTACATTTCTACCATCTCCTATTCCTCTTTCTTCTCTTTTTCCTCCTTCAATTCCCTTTTTTTTTCTCCTTAAACTGACTTTCCTCTTATTCTTTTATTCCTACTTGTTCTATTTTACTAAAGTCTTTCTTTCCCTACATTTCTACCATCTCCTCCTCCTCCTCCTCCTCCTCCTCCACCTCTCCTTCGCCTCTCACAGCAGGAATCTTCACAGTGTGTCTTGGGATGGCAGCTAAGTGAGAGGTTTCCTATATGAACTCGCTCATAACAACCTACACGTCTTTGGGAGCGACTGAAATTAAGTGGAAAATGACAGCAATCCAGACCCGTCACTCAAAACCCACCTTGCCTCTGCCGCAACTGTCGCTCATCCTCCGCCCTCGCTTCGTTTTCTTCTTGGTTTTGGTTCCGCTGCGGTGCGTCTCGAAAGCGGGTGTTCAGATGTGGTTGGGTGTGTTTTGGGTGGTGTTTCTACGGTGTATCTGTGTTTCTGGGGGTGTTTTAAAGGTATAGCTATGATTTGGGTGGAGTTTTAACCACTTCAGTACTGGGACACATTTTTACCTTGAGATTTGTGTACGATTATACCATTTTATTGACGTTACGAAGGATCTATGGGGTTAGAAGATTAATGGGTACATTCTTCACTATTCTAATCCCCTACATAAGTTTCTGAAGCTGTATAGAATCACCAAATACTAACCAGAATGAATAAGAAAACGCGTTATGGTATTGACAGAGATTTTTTTTTCTTTACGGTAAGGCCTATAGCGCGTTTAGGCACACTTGAAGAGTGTATGGGAAGCGCTGTTCAGCTTCCGCCCATTAGTGGCGCAGACAATTTTATTTATAGTGGTACCCATATTAGGATCCATATCACCCTCGAAGCTCATCTTGGGTGTAACCACCTAGAACCTGGCTGGGTATCATGGTGACATGTAGGTAACTTTAAACCACTCGACAAATGCCAAAGTGTTAAGTGTTTAAGGCTGTACGTGGTGGGATTCGAACCTACGCGTGGATGTCTGCCCGATCCCACGCTCACCACCTTATCCACTACGCCACCGCCTCCCTATAGGGAGGGTACAGCTGTGATTTCGATGTGGTTTTGTTTGGTTAGGTGTACTTTGGGGGTTGTTTCAAGGGTATAGCGGTGTTTTGAGTGTAGTTTTTGGTTAGGTGTGTTTTGGGTGGTGTTTTAAGGGTGTAGTTTTGTTTTGGGTGATGTTTTAAAGGTATAGCTGTGTTTTGAGTGGTGTTTTAAGAGTGTAGCTGTGTTTTTTGTGGTGTTTTAAGGGTATAGCTGTGTTTTGGGTGTGTTTTCTTTGGTTATGTGTTTTGGGTGGGTTTTAAAGGTATAGCTGTGTTTTGGGTGTGTTTTCTTTGGTTATGTGTATTTTGGGTGGGGTTTTATTTGTGTAGCTGTGTTCAGATGTGGTTGGGTGTGTTTTTGCTGAGACCTTACGGGTGTGGCTGTGGTTTGGGTTGGTGCTGTTTGATTGGGTGTGTTTTTGGTGAACTGTGACGGATGTTGCTGTGTTCAAATGTGTTTTTTTTTATTATTATTTTATTTATACCATGTGGGCTTTTCACTGGAATTTATGAGCTAAAGGGGATACTTTTTGTGGCACCTCCTATCTCAAACCCACCCGCTAGGAAACCCTTGAACTGAGTGAGGAAGCCCAACCTACACTCGGACCGTGGACAGGATTCGAACCCTTGCGCTTGGAGACCCCTCGGACGCCAGAGCACACATGGTTCCACTGTACCACGGTTGGGTGTGTTTTGGGTGGACAATGAGGGGTGAAGCTGTGTTGTGGGCAGGGTCTTAATCCATTGGGTGTGTCTTGGGTGAACTGTGGTGGGTGTAGCTGGTTTATGTTGTTTTCTTTTGGTTTGGTGTGTTTTAAGTGGCATTCTAAAGGTGTAGCAGTGTCTTGGGTGTGACTGAGTGTATTGAAGGGAATTCCAAAGGTGTACTAGTGTTTTTTTAATGTATTAGTGTTTTCAGTCAGGTTAGACATATTTTGGGGCGAATTGCAAAGATATAACAGTCCTTTGTGTATAATTGTCTGTGTCTAGTGGGAACTCTTAAAGGTCTAGCAGTATTTTGAGGGAATTTTAAAGGTGTATCTGTGTTTTGAGTGTGACTGGATGTGTTTTAGCGGAATTCTAAATGTATAGCAGAATTTTTTGGTGTTTTAAAGTATACCAGTGTTTTTTTTTTTAGTAGTAAAGTGAATAAATTAGGGTGTTTTAGGGGAGTGTTTATTTCATTGTGGCAAGAAAGATCTATGGTATGTTTCTGTTTTCATTTTATACTTTCTTTATTTTGAATGTGGATTTGGATAGTATTCTCTCTCTCTCTCTCTCTCTCTCTCTCTCTCTCTCTCTCTCTCTCTCTCTCTCTAGGTCTGTTTTTGTTGTTTTCTGTGTATTTTTTGAGAGAAAAAGAGAGAGAAATAGAGAGAGAGAGAGATCAGTTATATCTACCACGTATTCCAAGAAGCAGACGAACTAGAAATCAGATATACAGAACACACTCCACATCTCTCTCTCTCTCTCTCTCTCTCTCTCTCTCTCTCTCTCTCTGGAATGTGATGAAATAAAACTGCTTTTTTTTCGTTTTGTTTTTATTTTTTTTATTCTCGTTGGGTATAAAAATATAAAAACACGCTTACTTATCTCATTCATATCTTAAACAGGAAATAACTTTGTGAATTACTTGTACATGGAATGGCTGTGTGTGTGTGTGCGTGTGTGTGTGTGTGTGTGTGTGTGAGAGAGAGAGAGAGAGAGAGAGAGAGGGTTCATTGTGTGCGTGGATCTCTCTCTCCACGTGTGTGGGAGAGAGAGAGAGAGAGATCCACGTACACAATGAACCCTCTCTCTCTCTCTCTCTCTCTCTCTCTCTCTCTCTCTCTCACCACAAAATTGCCGCGACAAAGCTGCCATCTGCATGAAACAGAAACACACACACACACACACACACACACACACACACACACACACACACACACACACACACACACACACACACACACACACACACACTTTTCTGCTTATACATATGCCAATTTCGCACGTATGATATGATAAACATGCATACATACATACATACATTCATACATAAATAAAAACCTAACAAGAAAATACATACTTTTTTTACAAATCAGAAAAAAATGTTCAGCAAAAGAATATACAGGTCCAAAAGTTGCATTTTTATACTTATGGAAAGAAAGGAGGTTTGAGAAAGGGAAACAGGGAAACCTTGAGAGGAAAGAAGATACTCGTTAAAAAATAAAGGATAACGAAGATTGAGAGGAAAAAAAGAAAAGGAAGAAAAGAGAGAGATATAAGAAGAACAAGTGAAGAAAGAAAAGGAAGATTGAAAGAAGAAGAAAAGAAAGTGAATAAGAAAGAAAAAGACGGCTTGAAGAAAGAAAAGATTGAAAGAAGAAAGAAAAAACAGAGTGAAAGAGAGATAAAAAAAATGAAAGAGGAGCTTGAAAGAAAAATATTAAATGAGATAGAACAAAAAAAAAAATGAGGCTTAGGGAAAGAAAACAAAACGAAAGATGAAGACACAGAAGAAGAAAAGCATAAAGAAAGAATAGCAAAACGAAAAATTGAGAAGAAAAAAAAATAAAAAAGAAAATAGCAAGTTAGCAAAATAAATGAACAATGACGAAAAGGAAATAATGAAAAATAAAGTTAAGAAACAGAAGGGAAAAAGAGAATAGGCCTATAGAAATTAGCAAACCACGACCTTTCAAAGTAAACATGGCGGTCTGAGCTGCGTGCCGTGAGTGAGGCTGAGTAACGAGAGTCAGGTGCATGATTGACTGACTCATGACCTTCTGTCTGACTCGTGTCCTGTTGACTGATTGATTCCCTTCCTGCCGCCGCTGACGCAGACATTCTCCCCTCCCCTTCTCTCTTTCTCTCTCTCTCTCTCTCCTTCTCCCTCTCACTCTCTCCTTCCTTCCTTCCAGCTTTACTTTTGTCATGGGTGTGTGTGTGTGTGTGTGTGTGTGTGTGTGTGTGTGTGTGTGTGTGTGTGTGTGTGTGTGTGTTTGTGTGTGAATCAATGTTTGCTTTTTTTCCATTTTTTTTCTTTGTCCTTTTTTTGTTTTTTATATGTGTGTTATTCTATCACTATTATTGATTTTTTTTTTGTTTGTGTCTATTATTCTTTTTATTCTTTTTTTCATTTTATTATTTTTTTTGGGGGCGGGGCATCTCTGGTGATTATTTTGGGAGTTGTCTTTATTTTTTTTTTATTATTTTCTGTTTCATTTTGCTCTAGTCTTATTAGTGAACTGCTTATCTTCCTCTTTTTTTTTTCTTCTTCAGCATTTTTCTCATGATTTTTTATCTGTTTTTCTTCAGTGTCTTTTTCTTCCTTTATTTCTTCATGATTCTACCTGTTTTTTTTTTTTCTTTCTTGAATCTTTCCTCATTTGCCTTGTGTTCACTTCAACTGTCTTCATCCTCTAGATTCTCCTTTCCTCATTTCTATCAAAGTTCTTTAATGAGTACTGTTACTTTTCTCTACATTCTTCTTTCCCAATTCCTTTCCTGGCTTTTCGTACTTTTCTCGATTTTCCTTCTATATCTACCTTCCTCTTACTTGTAGGGCAGCGAAGGTGTTTATCCTGGTCATTTTTCCTTCCCTCTCTTGACTCTGCCTTCCTTGGGTCCATGGCGGCAATGAAACCCTCAAGAACATCGAGAGCCTCCAGAATGTCATTGATGTAAGCACCATCTGGCGGCTCGAGGTGGAAATGTGGAGTCTCTGAGGTGAATTGCTTGGAACTGGCAACTCCAATAGATTCCTTTGAGGTGGACGGGATATTGCAGACCTTATGGAGTGACGATGGAGGTGGAGGAGACGTGTGGACTGGTGGATTAAAGGCACGAGGTGTTGGAGGAGAGGCTGGCAAGGTGGTCAGGGCATCGAAATCTGGGGGAACCATAACGTAGATGTCACTGGATTCTGGTGCAGGAGTGGCGAGGGTGGCTGAGGTGAGTGGGAGGAGGAGGAAGGAGTCTAGGGAGAAGTTCAAATCACACTCACTACTCCCCTTACTCCTGTTTCCTTTCTCTCACCACCCGTCGCTATATCGGGAACCTTACACCCTTTGCTATCTTCAATGAGGCGAATCCCAGTGTAAAAAGCGAGACTGGAGGAACCGTCTTTGTAAATCCTCACTTTTGCACCTCCCGCGGAAAGATGCCTCGCCAGTTCCACGTGATCCTGGTGTGACGCCCTAAACTCACCCTTCCAGAAGTCTTTAAAGGTCTCATGCAGCACCGTCATCTCCACACAGTCCCTAGGGTTGCTTGTGAACGCCATATATCTCCTGCAGAAGGCGCTGATGGCTATTTGCTTCTGACTGTAGATGTAATGGCAGCAGAGGAGTTCGCCCTGTTTGCCTGCCTTTCCCGGTGATGGTGGTGGTGGTGGTAGTGCTGGCAGCAAGTCGTCCATAGTGGTTGCAGTGCGTGGAGTGGTGTGGAGTGGCGTGGATTATTGAAGGAGTGTGTGGGAGTGAGGGAAAGAGAGGAGTGTTTGGAAGTGAGGAAGTGATGGTTTGAGTAAGTGGCTGAATGAGTTAATGAATGTGTGAGTGAGGAAGAGAGAAGGAGTATTTGAGAATGTTGTAGTGATGATTTGAGCGAGGGAATCAGTGTATGAGACAGTGAGTGAGCCAGTGAGAAAGTGAGGAAAAGGGAAGAGTGAGAATGCTGTAGTGATGGACTGAGTGAGTGACTGCCCGACTGACCGACTCACGGTGTAGATATGATCATTCAAGAAGCAGTAAAGGATAATTTAGTAGAGAGAAGCTGGAGAGTCATCAAGTGCAGGATAGCGAAGTGGCTTATTGGTGAAGTTCTTAAATAAAACAGGTACCTTAGCAAAGAAAATAAATAAAGAGTATAGTGTAGTGGTGAAGTGTTTGGATATAACAAAATAAGAAAATAAGGAAAATGCAAGAAACCATCAAATTTACACGTGGCAGTCCTTCCTCCTCCTCCTCCTCCTCCTCCTCCTCCTCCTCCTCCGCCTCCGCCTCTTCCTCTTCCAGTAAAATGTTGTGTAGAGTTTCTTGAGATCTGTTGTTTTTTAAGTGTCTGGAGAAAATCTAGGAGTTTAGATATCACAAGAAATATACGTTCCTACTTTGCCACGTGTTCGAAACCTGCTCTGGACTTTATTTTTTTGTCCTATAATTATTTTTTTAGGGTTAAGTATTAAAGTTAGGTTAGTTTTTTTTTTTTTTTTGCGCCTACAACATTACAAATTGCATCGTGAGTAGAAGGTTTACTGAATATTTTTTCTCTCTCTCTCTCTCTCTCTCTCTCTCTCTCTCTCTCTCTCTCTCTCTCTCTCTCTCTCTCTCTCTCTCTCTCTCTCTCTCTCTCTCTCTCTCTCTCTCTCTCTCTCTCTCTCTCTCTCTGGTGCCAGCGATAGCCCTAAGGTTGAATTGAATTAGGGCACATTAGAATACAGAATTAGTGGCTCGCTCAACTGGTATCCCTAGGGAGGCTTAGGATGGGCGAGGTCAGCTCTTGACCCTCTGGTGTATTGAGACCTTCAGGAGGAGGAGGAGAAGGAGGAAGTGGAGGAGGAGGAGGAGGAGGAGGAGGAGGAGGAGAAGAAGGAGGAGGAGAAGGAGGACAAGACTTGTGATATAAACTAAGAAAGCAGTAATGAGGAGGAGGAAAAATTTATGACTTAAAGGAACAGGAGATTGAGATATAGAGGAAAGGAGAAGTGTTGTTATCGCTGCTTGTGTTTGGTATTAAGTGTGAAAATTTATTAGACAGCTGTGTGAATGTCTAGTGGTGTGTTAACGTGCGTGTGAGTGTTATTGTGGTGTGTTAGTGTTTGGTAGCGACTAGTTAGTGTGTTTTGTTTTGAGTACAGTGTTGTGTAAGTGTTATAAGGTTATGTTAGGGATATTGGTTGTGTAGATGTTTAAAGATTGATTGTGAATTGCTGTTTATAAATGTTTGATGGCTGGTAAACTGCATTTGTAATTGTTTGGTGGTCAGTGTTATGCGTTGATTTCAAAATACAATCGTGTAAATGTTTAGTGGAAAGTAATATGCGCTGTAAATGTTTGAAGCATACTGATGAAATGTTTGGGTGCTTGTAAACAGTTTCGTTAATGTAAAACTGCATTTGTAATTGTTTGGTGGTCAATGTTATGCGTTGATTTCAAAATACAATCGTGTAAATGTTTAGTGGAAAGTAATATGCGCTGTAAATGTTTGAAGCATACTGATGAAATGTTTTGGTCCTTGTAAACAGTTTCGTTAATGTTTGATGTGACCGAGTTTTTGTTGTTGTCCTTTTCCCCTCTTACATAAAGAAGTAAACAGCTGTGTGGATTTTAGAACACATGCACATAAATAATTCAAAGAAACTGTACGTGTTTTTCTCCAGTACATTGCTGAGAAAATATCTAAAGACTACTGTGAAAATGTTTGATGGGTTGTAGACCTGTAAACTCCAGTGTGTATAGAAAAGACTTACACGTAAATGTTTGATGGGTAGTGATCTTCTATGTCCCTCCAACACACACCCAGGTTGGCAGAGTAGGCGTAACCACAAAGCCAGGAGGGGGAAAGGGAGGGAAATACAAGTGCATACAATTAAAAGGACGTAGCACAAGGGAGTCGCTCTTAATCAGATTACGAACTACAACGCGATTTGAGCGGGAAAAATGAGCGGCAGCTTCTGGTGAGGTATTAATAAATGTTGCTGAATTGAAATGACGCAGCGACAGAGTAAATGGAAACGAAAGTGTGGAAATAAAATGAACTGAGGTAAATAACGTTTCCTGCAATGAGAGAGAGAGAGAGAGAGAGAGAGAGAGAGCCTATCTACCTGTCTGCCGTACGTTTGTGAATACGTCATAAACCACTGAAATGTTAGGAATAAAGACACCACCTCCACCACCACCACCTCCTCCTCCACCACCACCACCACCACCACCACCACCACCACCACCACCACGTGTCACCTGAGCCTCCCGTGGCTCCAAGTGGTGGCTGCCCCTAACACTAGCGTAACCCACACATGCAAAATGGATACCGTTGGGTTATGCCCTGTGTTAAGCTGCTACATAGCGCCCTGAGAGAGAGAGAGAGAGAGAGAGAGAGAGAGAGAGAGAGAGAGAGGCGTTGATGTTGTATTATGATTTCCTAATGTGTGGAGTACTGGTTATTGTGGTTTTGGTAGTAGTAGTAGTAGTAGGAGTAGTAGGAGTAGTAGTAATAGTAGTAGTAGTAGTAGTAGTAGTAGTAGTGTTAATATTAGTAGTAGAAGTAGTAATATCAGTAATAGTAATTGTAGTAGTACTAGTAGTAGTAGTAGTAGAATTAGTATTAGTAGTAGTAATAGCAGTAGTAGTAGTAGTAGTAGTAGTAGTAGTAGTAGTAGTAGTAGTAGGAGGTTGTTGTTGTTGTTATTGTTTTTGTTGTTGTAGTAGTAATTGTTGTTGTTGTTTTTGTTGTACCAATATCAGCTTTATAATTTCATCTACCACTTATTTCACTTCCATCTCTTCTCTCCCAAATCCTCACTCATCGCTTTATTATCATCCTTCTCCTTCTCTTTCATCTCATCCTTTCCTTCTCTTCCTCTCCTCCTCATCTGTTCACCCTCCTATTTTTCCCCTATTCCCCTCATCATCTCTCTACCTCTCTTCTTTTCTCTTTTTCTCCATTCTCCTTTCCTTCTCTTCCTCTTCTCAGCTGTTCACCTCCCTTATTTTTTCCCTACTTCCCCACAACAGCACTCTCCCTCCCTTCATTTCCCTCTTTCCCTTCCTTTGGCCCCAGGTGAGAAAGTTTCATTTACCTTTCCCCTCCAAAAAAAGTTTTCAAATGAATGAACAGAAGAATGAGAGGAGGAAGATATGAAAAAAAAGGAAAACAAAGAGAGAGGGAGGGTGGAATCTCTCTCTCTCTCTCCCTCTCGCTCTCTCTCTCTCTCTCTCTCTCTCTCTCTCTCTCTCTCTCTCTCTCTCTCTCTCTCTCTCTCTCTCGCTCTCTCTCTCTCTCGCTCTCTCGCTCTTTGTCAAAAATAATTATAGCATGAAGCAAATGGAACGTTCTTTGAATTTCTAATAAAATTTCATAAAGCAAATATAAGAGACCTCCTTGTGGCTGGGAGAGAGAGAGAGAGAGAGAGAGAGAGAGAGAGAGAGAGAGAGAGAGAGAGAGAGAGAGAACAAAAGATCCCAAGTTATATAGTCTCTTTAGAAAATGGAAACTTTAATCATTAGCTTCCCAGGCCTTGAAAAAAGAAAAACACGTATTATTATTAAGGGAGAGAGGTAAAAGAGAGTGAGAGGGACGCCGGGAGGGTGGGGGGGAAGCGGTGGCGAGGGAGCTTAAACATTTTTATCTTAACCCTCAACAAGACTGTTCGCGTCATCACTCTTAGTCGTTGAATGATTAAAATAATGAAATATAGATGAAAGTAAGGCCATCGTAGCCCACTCTATCCTCCTCCTCCTCCTCCTCCTCCTCCTCCTCCTCCTCCTCCTCCTCCTCCTCCTCCTCCTCCTCCTCCTCCTCCTGCTCCTCCTCCTCCTCGTCTTGTTCCTCCTCCTAGTCTTCCTTTTGAGGTGAAGGACAAAACTAATAAGTGATTGACGACATACATGAATCTTTTTGGAATTGAAACCCATGTGTGTGTGTGTGTGTGTGTGTGTGTGTGTGTGTGTGTGTGTGTGTGTGTGTGTGTGTGTGTGTGTGTGTGTGTGTGGCCATGAGCTATGCATTAAATATGATGAAGAACACATAATATTATTACCGTGCCATGAAAGTAAATATGATTTTCTCGGAACAGAAGAGAGAGAGAGAGAGAGAGAGAGAGAGAGAGAGAGAGAGAGAGAGAGAGAGAGAGAGAGAGAGAGAGAGAAAGAGAGGAGCTTACTATCTTATATACATACCTTTCTAACAATCCTGCTATTAATCTTGCTAATTAAGTAACTGTCCAATTTGATAAACAACTGCTTAACTCACTCACTCACTCAGTATGTAAATAACAAAGTAATAAACTAACTGAATTACACACACACACACACACACACACACACACACACACACACACACACACACACACACACACACACACACACACATACACGCACACGCATGCAAATTAGACAGACTCAGGTAAACACAATATACAAAACTATTAATCAGAATTCCCACGATATCCTACTCTTATTCTCGTCTAAAAGTACCATTCCCCGAGCTGCTGCAGGGTGAAGGGCGACCTCAAGGCAGCCACAGATCAATAGCGGTTCCCTCGGTGCTGGCGTTCACGGTGCTGTAAGTTCCAATCGGCGAGTAATCGTGAGCCTTCCAGACAAAGCGTTATGTTATTTATCGTCGTTGATGTTTGCTCGTGTGAAGATTCTCGCTTTGTGTGTGTGTGTGTGTGTGTGTGTGTGTGTGTGTGTGTGTGTGTGTGTGTGTGTGTGTGTGTTTGGTGTGAGAGGTAACTTTCTTTTTCTTGTGTGTGTGTTTGGTAAGCTTTATTTTTTTTCCCTTTTTTTCCCTTCCTTGGCCTCCTTGGTGTTGTGTCTTTTCTGCTTCAATTTTTTCCATGTCTTGTCCTTCGTTGGTTCTCTCTTTTTCTCTTTCTCTCTTCCCTGACCTTCACCTCTCCTCCTCTCTCTTGCATTCCACTTCGCTTCATATCATCGCCTCTCCCTTTGTCTCGCCAACCTCCCTTGCCTCCTTCCTTCCTCTCCCTTTACATGTCTTTCTTCAAACCAGTTCTTTTTTCCTTCTTTCCTCCAGTGCTTTGCCTTTTCGCTATTCCCTATCTCCTTATTTGTCTTTTCTTTCCTCCTCTTCCCTCGTTTTATCATCGTTTTCACTATTCTCTTTCCCCATCCTGTTTCCTTTTTTGTTTTCTTTCATTATCCTTCTCTTCCTTTTCTTCTTTTCCTCATTTTCTCTTCCCTTTATTTCTTCATTCCTCCATTTCCATTCTGTTTTCCTCTTCTACCTTCTCTTTTCATCTTCATCTTTCTTCCTCTTTCTCGTCTCATATTATCTCTTTTATCTCATGTTTTCTTTTTCTCTCTTCCTTATCACCTTTCCATTCACCTTACCTCATGCTCTTTCTTTCTCTCCCCCTCATCTCCTCTCTTCTCTATTCCAGTTATCTCTTTTTTTTTTCCTCTTTTTCCTGCTCTCTTTCTCCCCCTCACTATACCTTATGCTCTTATTTCCCTCTCACTTTTACCCTTCCTTCTCTTTTTTCTCTTTGTTCATCTCTCTCTATTCCCCTCACAAGCTTATCTCATTTTCTTTCCCTCTCACTTTGCCACTTCTCTTTTTCCCTTCACCTGGTCTCCTGTGCCTGCTCTTCTGCTCTCACCTCTCACTTCGCATCAGTGACCAATTTCTCTCTTTCTCTCCCTGCTCTCCCTCTCTTAGCATCGCGTCTCTCTCTCTCTCTCTCTCTCTCTCTCTCTCTCTCTCTCTCTCTCTCTCTCTCTCTCTCTCTCTCTCTCTCTCTCTCTCTCTCTCTCTCACACACACACACACACACACACACACACACACACACACACACACACACACACACACACACACACACACACACACACACACACACACACACACATAGCGGCATCCAAACCACACAGCCATGAAGACTTCTACCATAATTGCACAGTTACCGAGAGAGAGAGAGAGAGAGAGAGAGAGAGAGAGAGAGAGAGAGAGAGAGAGAGAGAGAGACTTAATCGACACATCTAATAAAAAGTACAGGAAGGTAGATCAAACCATGACGAAAATAAATGAAAGAGATATACGAAAATATATAAAAAATTGAGGAGAGAAAAGTATATACAGGTGCAATATAACAGGTGGTAATTAATGCTGAACCTAACCTCTCTTAATGCCTCAGAATTTAACATTTTTTATAGGAGTTTATGCTATTACCTCCTGCCAGAGTCCCCGCGTTAGTAGTAGAAATAAACGTTCATTATAATTTGGCTGAAAAAAAATTGTTATGAATGATGAAAAAAAGGTGAAAAAAAACATTAGGGGTTGGTGGGTCTACTCTCCTTTGACTCACCTGTGCCTCACCTGTGACTCACCTGTGACTCACCTGCCTCGCCACTGCTTAGGTAATTAGTTCAGCCTTTGTGTAGAAAAATTTAGTTGATGACAAATTCGTGTAGGATAAAAATAAGGACGTACTTGTGTTTTTGTTATTGTCTTTGTTGTTTGGTGTTGTGTTCTGTGTTTTTTGTTGGGATGTTCAATTTTTATGTGAGTGTTGTTATTGCTGTTGGTGTTGTCATGGGTGTTGTTTATTTGTTTATTAATGTTTTGAAAATATGCTGGAGAGAATTCGTTTCCAATGTTGTTGTTGTTGCTGCTGTTGTTGTCATTGTTGTTGTCATTGTTGTTGTCGCTGTTGTTGTGGCTGTCGTTCTTGACAATATACACGAAAAAGAGAGAGAGAGAGAGAGAGAGAGAGAGAGAAATAAATAAAATATTACAGTTGCCGTTTGGAATATTATAAAAAACAGACAAATGTCCTAATGTACTAGAATATCACTGAATAAAGCTGCTGAATTATTGTTTATTTTTTTGCAATAGGTGTAATGATGCTTTAAATGTTGTTATGTTATGTGACTCCCTGCCTTCCATAAACACGTGACGACTTAAAGAGGAGACTGTCACATTTGCTAGTCAAGGCTGCGTGGTGAGCTGGGAGAGGCAGGTTAGGTGAGGTGAGGTTAGGTTAGGTTAGCTTAAGTGGGGTTACATGGGGTTAAGGTAAGGTAAAATTGGGTTAGATTAGGTTAGGTTAGGTTAAGTGGGGTTACATGGGGTTAAAGTAAGGTTAGATTTGGTTAGGTGGACTTTGGCTAGGTGGAGTTTGGGTTAGCTTGGGTTAGGTTAGCTTAAGTGGGGTTACATGGGGATAAGGTAAGGTTAGATTGTGTTAGGTGTTCTGGGGTTAGGTGGAGTTTAGGTTGGATTAGGTTAGGTAGTCTTAGGTTAGAATAGGTGGCCTTGGGGTTGGATTAAGTTTTGTAAGGATAACTAGGATTGTACTAAGGTAAGTTATATTTAAGATGAATTTAGATTAGGTTGGGTTGTTTAGGTTTGGTTTGGATTGGTGTGGTTAAGTTGGATTAGGTTATTTTGAGTTTGGTTACGTTAGGTTTGGTTAGCCTAGGTTAGTTTTTTTTTTTTTTTTTGGCGGGGTGGAATTGAGATGTGTTGGGTTAGTTAGGTTTCGTTTGGTTTCGGTTAAAGTTAAGTTGGATTTAGTTAGGTTTGCTTAAGTTTGATGAGATTAATTTAAGATAGGACTGAATTAGGATACGATAGCTAAGGTGGTCTTAGGTTTGCTTAGGTTAGGCTGGGTTTGGATTTTGTCTTTTCCTTCCTTCAGAAAAGTTAAATGATAGGATAAAGTGAATTAAATTAGGATTAGATTACTGTATGATAGGTAAGGTAAAATTCGATTAGATTAGGTTAGAATAAATCAGCTTTATTTCAGGTTAGGTTAGGTTAGATGAAAGTGAAAGTATTCGATCATGTTATCAATGTTATATAAGATGAATGTTAGTTTGAGTCAGATTTAAATCAGTCAAGATTAAAACTTAGATTAGAATGTGCTAGATAGACGCTTTACTAATCATATCTATAAACTCTACTAATGAACACTTTATCTGCAGTGTTAGATGAGATAACTCTATATTCACCTTCCGTTAGCTTACCTTTAGTAGAACCACAGTTTTATGAATCTCGCTTTCTCAACACTTTTAAGATCAGCTCATCTTTACCTTCACACTGACGGTTTACCTTTAGATCCACGCTGCAACTTTC
>NC_059287.1:12767618-12782618 GCF_017591435.1 Portunus trituberculatus | reverse complement strand
AATCAAACAGTGAAACACACACACACACACACACACACACACACACACACACACACACACACACACACACACACACACACACACACACACACACCGTTACACTTCCTGCCTTCGACTCACCGTGCCTTCCCGCCACTCACATCTCCGCACCACCACTAACGAACAGACTCCCACTGGGGTTTCTCAGTGCCTCCCCATCACCAGAACTGTGGCTTAGTCTTTGACAGATTGGCAGCAGCATGTACAGGCAGATAGAAGGATATCGGTAGCTTCTGTGTGGTAGATAGTAGATGGGTAGGTAGTGTATTTATATATATGTAGATTAATCAGTTAAGATGTAGATGAATGAATGAATGGACAGGTAGATATAATTATAGTTAGATTGATAAATTGCAAGAGTTAATCATTATTCTCGATCTTTCCCTCTGTCTGGTAAACTCTACAACTCCCTGTCTACTATTGTAATGCATCTCTCCCAAGACCTCAACTCACCATGGAAATCTCAAAACACTTATCTTGATTTTTTCTTTTATTTTTTACCTTTCTATTTGACATCTATATGAGGATTGATAATAAGTGAGCCTTTTTATATATATTTTTTTCCATTGCCAATCACCCTCTTGCATAAATAAATAGATTAAAACGTTATTAGACTGTTGAATATGCAATCTTATACATAACTGGTTGTTTATAAATTAGA
Source organism: Portunus trituberculatus (assembly GCF_017591435.1). Taxonomy (NCBI): domain Eukaryota; kingdom Metazoa; phylum Arthropoda; class Malacostraca; order Decapoda; family Portunidae; genus Portunus; species Portunus trituberculatus. Next base: position 12,781,918 of record NC_059287.1, on the reverse strand, counting down.
AAACAGATAGATAGATAGATAGATAGATAGATGATATGATAAAGCGGTAGGCCGACTCAAACTTACTCCTGTGTGATGGACTGTGAATTATGAAATAGTTCAATGAAATGTGGAATGAGTTGGGCTGGAGTCTATAACCTTCACATTCCCGTGCTGACTCTGCCCTGAAACATCTATTAGATCGCTGCATGTTAGGTTTGGTCTTCTAAACAAAACATTTTCTTAATCATTTTGTTTGCATGTTATTTTGTTACAGAGATTAAAGCTTCCCTGTGATATTTGCATTGTTGTCCGCCTCTGTAGCCAAGTGGATTGATAGGACGATAGAGTATTTTGATGGTTAAGTATACTGATAGATATATGAATGCCAGGATGAAATAATGCGTAGACTTACTACATAATGCCAAAGGACTGGGAGTGATAAAAAATGATCGGATTAAACTCATAAATGCAGATAGAAATTAATGAAAGCTGATGAGTGACACACACGCACACACACACACACACACACACACACACACACACACACACACACACACACACACACACACACACACACACACACACACACACACCAATCCATCACCGTAAAACACGCACATAATAATTGTAATCTATTACCATCGCAGCTTCCCCAGGTGTGAAACAGGTGATTATTATTGCTGCTATTTATCAACATGAAGGCTATTAATTAACGATAGAGAGAGGATTGATTTTTGAATTAATCCATCGCTATTCCTACAAACACGTCTGTCCATCATGTTTCGCGGTGCTTTTATTGTTATTATTTTTACCTGTCCATGAGTCGCGATGTACAGGTGGGGGCGAACAATATGTCAGGTGTTCAGGTATTCTGGTGTTCCCGTTTGCAGTACCTGGATCAGAAATGGCTACCTGTCACTCCCGGCGCTATCGAGGCAATCTGTCAGTAAATGATTTAGTTTATCTTTGTGTTTGTAAATTTCTCGTTCTATTTATCACCCCATATTTCCTATCCACCTGTGGCTCTGTCAGTTGATCTTCATTTTTTTCATTCTATCGTACATATGTGTTTTTATTTCTCTATCTATCATTCAGTTAACTTCTTTTTTAAGTGATGATCTTTTTATATATTTATTTGTCGGTCTATGTGTCTATCTATTACTGTCCGTTAACGTTCTTTATGTCAGGGTATCTTTCTATATGTCTATTTTATTTGTCTATCTATCACTGAGTTTAGTTTTGTTTTGTCACGGTCTATTTATATGTATTTTCCTTTTTATTCTCTCTCTCTCTCTCTCTCTCTCTCTCTCTCTCTCTCTCTCTCTCTCTCTCTCTCTCTCTCTCTCTCTCTCTCTCTCTCTCTCTCTCTCTCTCTCTCTCTCTCTCTCTCTCTCTCTCTCTCTCTCTCTCTCTCTCTCTCTCTCTCTCTCTCTCTCTCTCTCTTAGTATTAGCTAACTTTCGTTATATGTATTTTTATATGTTTGTTTATATTTCTTTCACTCTGTTAGTTAACTTTCCATCTTTTTGTTCATTGATATGCATGTCTATTGATCCATCTGTTTCTTTGTCGATCACTATTTACCTAACTACCTCTCTCGTATCATATCTTACATTACTAATTTAACATTCTTTTAACAATAATACTAAAGCAATTTCCTAGGTGTTTGTTGTGTCTTAAAATGAATCACTTAACCACTCACTCACTCACTCACTCACTCACTCACTCAGTTCATCAGTCTCTTCCTATGTAGCGTTATGATGATCCTATCTTGAAAATATACACCTATTTCCTGTCTATTTAAATTATTCCTTACTTACGTCACTTTCTCTTACGTACAAACTTTCCTTTTGATACACGCAGATATTTTTAAACTCCAGCTTGTTTTATGCGTGTGTAGTTTTGCTCTTGTCCACACCAGTCTGCTGTTTATTTATGCATTCCCCTGATTAGATGAAGTTTTGTTATACCCCCACAAACTTTTTCCCCTTAATAATGCATGCAGTTATCCCTAATGCAAGCAGGCCAGGCACCGTAGTAGTGTGTAGTAACTTACTTTTATTAACTTTAAAGGTTCACACATTCGGAAAAAAGTTTAAAAGTCCGAAGGGAAGAAGGAAAAAAATGGTCTCAAAAGTTAGCAAAGTTTATTAAGACTCGAAGTTCTGTCGTGGATTTTATTAACTGAGTCTTGTGTGTTTGTACCTGGCGGGTGAGGCGTCGTGGAGTGAGATGAAATAGGGTGAGGGGTGGTGGTGAGGAGTGATTAGGTACTACTAGGGTGAGCTGTTCAGGAGAGTCTTCAACGCGTTTGTTCAGTGCTGAGGCGAAATGGGGTGATCTGATAAGGTTTAGTACAGAAAGGTTGTGTTTTTTGTGGTTTGAGTCATATCAGCGTGTGGTCCGTTCATGTTTAAGTTAGGCTAGGTTAAGATAGGCTAAGATAAGTTCGTCACATATCAGTCAGGCTGTATTCTCTCGTGTTGTGTCCTCTTCTCTTCTGTTCTGGTCATTTGGTCACTTGGTTAGTATCTGGTATAGACCAGTGCTAGTGATGGATAGTAGTAGTAGTAGTAGTAGTAGTAGTAATAAAAGTAGTAGTAGTAGTAGTAGTAATAGTAGTAGTAGTAGTAGCAGTAAAAGTAGTAAGAGTTGCAGTAGTAGCAGTAGTAGTTATAGCTGTAGTAGTACTAGTAGTAGTAGTAGTAGTACTAGTAGTAGTAATAATAGTAATAGTAGTAGTAGTTGTAGTAGTAGTAGTAGTAGTAGTAGTAGTAGTAGTAGTAGTAGTAGTAGTAGTAGTAGTAGTAGTAGTAGTAGTAGTAGTAGTAGTAGTAGTAATAGTAGTAAAAATAGAAAGCACAAGAGAAGCTTACACATTAGTTTGCTTAATGGACAATTGTTACCCGTAATTACTTATCATCATTCCCAATCAGATACGTCGCCGCATCACTCTTCCTACTGGGTCCTACTGGGCCACACCGCTTCTCACCTACCATTTAGATTACCTATTACTGTAATGACCTCTCCTTTCCCACAACCTCTCCCTCTTTCCTATTTCCCTTTCATTAATTCACTCTTTCGTAAACTGGCAAGAAATGCATAGGAGGAAAGAAAAACAAGAAAAGTTGAGTTGGAAAGGGCTTATTTATTTTCATTCCTGGTATTGAATCTCATTGACATTAATGTGATTAGGTTTCGTAAGGACGTTAGACGCTAAACATTGGAATTTGTGTCCCATTCAGGCGTAAATGCACCGAGGAGGAATATTTAAGTAGTGGTGAGGAAAGCAAAGGGTGTTTGAATTAATGCTAAAACAAACAAATGAAGACTTTGATAGGATTTGGAAGGGAAAGAGGGCATGAGAGAGAGAGAGAGAGAGAGAGAGAGAGAGAGAGAGAGAGAGAGAGAGAGAGAGAGAGAGAAGGGAAATGAAGAAAAAAATAAAGTGCCGAGATAAGAAAATGAAACACGAAAGAGAGAAAAAAAAATAAGCGGGTGGAAATTTTTAGAAAAGTGAAAAGTGGCAAAAGAACGAAAAAAAAAAGAGGAGAAAAAAGAGCAAATAACAACAACGAGGAACATTTTCAAAAACATATTTCACGTTCTAATGTTTGGTGACCTAATTGAAGCGCATCAGGGAACAAAATATTATACAAAACACAGCAACTGAGGTATATATTTGCTGAATTGGAGAGAGAGAGAGAGAGAGAGAGAGAGAGAGAGAGAGAGAGAGAGAGAGAGAGAGAGAAAATCCACGCACGATACACGGACAGACGAATGGTGACTCTTTCTCTAACGAAGGTAAATCATTTTTCTTTCCTCGTGCTTCGTGTCAACCTTGTGAATAAATATACAGAAGGAAACACTGACGAAAGGAACAGTGAGGCATGAACGTGGTCGGCGGGGCGGAGAGGGGCATGAGGGGAGGAGTAAAGAGGAACAAGAGCGTGAGAGGAAGTGGTGAAGGCGAAGCAAGGAAGTTTCCCGTTGATGTCACGATATGTACTACTCTCCTTCGTTAAGTTACATATTCAGTGTTTCATATGTGTTGTTTGTGTTCTTTCTCCTTTATTAATTCGTATTTGAGTATTTATTTATTTTGTTTCCTATTTTTCTTCCCTTTTGTTTTTTTTTTTTTTTTTCGATATTTATTGTTGTGATTTCATGTTTGTTTTCTTCATCCTCTGTCACTTCCTCTTTTTATTTGATTTGATTTCATTTTTATTTCTTATTCTTTCATTCCATTTTGTACTGTATATTTTTATTTGCTTTACTTTTCTTCAGTTCTCTGCCTCTTCTCTTCTTTTAATCCTTGACTGTATCCTTACATGCTCCTCCTTCCTCTATTTCTTCCAGTCCCTCGGTGTGTGACAAACGCTGGAGATCAACATAGCATTTTCTACTCCATTGTGTTCATAAGCCTCCTTTAGCACTAGAAATATCCAAAACTACTAATGAAAATTGATTCATTTTACTATTTTGCATTATATTATCGAATTGTCTTACCCTTCTCACCTCTAATTCAAGAAGAGAAACGTCAAACAGTTATGAATGATTAAACAGAGTGAATTGAAATCTAAATGTCAACAGGAAAATGAACACGTGAATAGAAGATATACAGAAATACACAAAAGATGAGCAATTGAATGACTGCGTAATAATGAGCATATAGAATTAGAGGGAGAGAGAAGTACAGGATAGCGAAGCACAAGAGGTTTTATCTAGGAATGGCTATTATAAACCCCACTTTTCATTATAAGCCCTCATTGTTTTTGCCTCCTATCGTAGTTAGACCGAAAACTTTATTTCACCCATATTGTCGTTGCTTGTTTGTGAGGATAAGTTTGTCAGCGTCACGTAAAGACTTTCTGTGTTTGAACCGCTCTTCTTGATAGATTCCCAGAAAACGGAGAATGTTTATATTACCGACTTGCTTTCTTGTTTTCCTCTCCGTCATTCGCTTCTTGGAAAACTGTATAGCGCTGGGTAAAATATCCTTTGCCACTCATACTTTTAATATTTCCCCACGCACCGCCATGCCTTGATCTCAGAATGCCGTTAAGGAAGCGAGGAAATGCTGAAGAAGAAAACACCCTGAACCGAAAAACTGGTCGGTTCTATGATGTTATGGAGTAGGAGGAGGAAAGAATCAAGGCAAAAGAACCGTCTCTATTTTGAGTTGCTTTCTATTAAACCGTTTTCAACAAGTAATGGTCCTATTGCTTAAAAATCCTGTTATCGAAATTTCCCTTAATAGCGAATTCTTAGACTACCCTCGGCATGCTGAAAGGTTCACTCTCCTCCTGACTGGCTGGCAGAACATGGCGGGAAAGAAGTGGTGGGGATCTTAAGCTGAAGTGGCTGCGATAAGTGTTATTTTAGAAGCATTCACTTGGAGAACACACACACACACACACACACACACACACACACACACACACACACACACACACACACAACGTTTCGGAATATAAAATCAGATCGTAAAATTAATTCTCTCTCTCTCTCTCTCTCTCTCTCTCTCTCTCTCTCTCTCTCTCTCTCTCTCTCTCTCTCTCTCTCTCTCTCTCTCTTGAAAAAGCACTGCCAGGAATGAATAATGAAAGTCTGTCGTCCACTCACTAATTTGTTTCCGCCTGATGACTTTAGGATGTGGAGGTGGAAGAGATGGAGGAAGGAAAGGATGAGGGTGGAAGTTCCGAAGAGGTGGAGCTTCTATTTGAACCATTAGATGAACTGGAGTAGATTGAAAGAGTGAGAGTGGAAGGCTTTTCATTTAGTGCTGAATGTGGAGTATTTGGGTGGAAGTGACTGGTGGAAAAATCTTATAAGTGTGTGGAGTTAGAGAAAAGATAAAGTAGATTTCGCAGTGATGTAGAATACTTAGTAGTAAGAGTAAATGAAAGTGGAACTGGTAGTGGAGTTGTAGTGATAATGTGGAGTGAGGAGGAAGTGGAATATTTAGTTGTTATTGTTGATGATGAAGGAAAGACCAAAGAGGAAGCAAAAATGAATAGGTATTTGTATATATATTCTTATGTAAATAATCTCCCTCTCTCTCTCTCTCTCTCTCTCTCTCTCTCTCTCTCTCTCTCTCTCTCTCTCTCTCTCTCTCTCTCTCTGTAGCTTTGGATGACATGAATTTCCATTTTCATTTGCATATTTTTTTCTGCACTCTTAATTTTTATCCGGTCTCAGTTTGCGAGTAAATATTCCCATCTCGAAGTGAAGCCTCCACGACTTCACTATCGCATTATTAATTTTGCTTGCAGTCTATTTTTGATCTTTTATTGCATGACCTTGTTTGATGAAAATGAGAAAAAAATTATGAGCAACGAGCAAATATACAGATGGATATACTTGCATCCGTGCAGCTACGCACGTATGTACACGCACACGCACACGCACGCACGCACTCGCACGAATACACTTGCACACGCTCACACACACAGTCGCATATACGCTCTCTCTCTCACACACACACACACACACACACACACACACACACACACACACACACACACACACACACACACACACACACACACACACACACACACACACACACACACACAGTTCACTTTAAGAATACTGCTGCCGCTCCTACTACCACCATCACTACTACTACTACTACTACTACTACTACTACTACTACTACTACTACTACTACTACTATCACCAGCACCACAGCAATCTACTTATTACCACTCTCAAGCCAACAAAAGCTATACTACCACTACTAATACCACCACGACTGCCTCTTAACCTTCACACACACACACACACACACACACACACACACACACACACACACACACACACACACACACACACACACACACACACACACACACACACACACACACACACACACACACACACACACACCTCACCTACCATACATCAGCGTCACACATTCGTATATCACTGAGCAATAATAATCAAGTGTGATTTATGAACTGATTGCCTTTCAGTGTATTTTTCTATGTTAGGTTTTCATCTTTATACAATCCCTCCCCCTGTCCCGCTCAGTTTTATTTGATACAGTCATTAGTTACCCCTCGATGGCAGTAAATGAAATGTGGCAGGTCGGCACCGTGGAGTGTTTTTTGCCGGAAGGGATCGTGAGTCAGGGTGTGCAGGAGAGCGAGGATTAGACGAGTTGTACTGTGATTGATTTTGCTGTTGCTTTTATTGTTAATGGTGTTAGTGCTAGAGGGAGAAGATGGATGACAAGAAAAGTCAAGGAAAATAAAATAAAAAGAAGAGGATAACAAGCTATTACTGCTTTTAATACAACTGCTTTTTCTACTACTACTGCTACTTATGGAACTATTGTTATTACAGCAGCAACAACAACTCTTACTTTTACCGCTGCTACTACTATTCCTACTACTTCTACTACTAATAATAATAATAAGGATAATAATAATAATAATAATAATAATGAATAATAATAATAATAATAATAATAATAATAATAATAATAATAATAATAATAATAATGATAGTAATAATTGCTCTTCTTTTCTTCTTCTTCTTCTTCTTCTTGTTCTTGTTCTTCTTCTTCTTTTAATGTAATTGTCACTTGTAAAATCAAAATTCCCAATATCACGACTACTGTTATTATTACCACCTCTTTCATACCACCATCACCACTACCACCACCACAACCACCGCACCACTTAAATTATCCTCACTGTCATCACAGTCGCCTGCTATCCTGCTATCCTGCATTAGACTTAATTAAAGGCACTTACTTGGCTTCCTTACCGGCCTTGACCTAATACTACCATCTCTCCCTCCCTCCCTCTCCCCCTCTTGCTCTCCCTCCCTCTCCCTCACCCTCTCCTTCTCCCTCCGTCCAGCCTCCGCATTACTGGGATAAATCGTGACCGCTGGATATATAGGCTGGCCGCGCCCATTCAGAATGACTTAGGGGAACAATTTAGCATTATTTTCCCCTAACGGTGGTCTCGGTGGCTGGCATCCGACAGTGGTGTAAAATATCACAATACAATGAATTTATGGCGAAAAACTGCACATTTTTGGCTAATCCTCTTTGTGTGTGTGTGTGTGTGTGTGTGTGTGTGTGTGTGTGTGTGTGTGTGTGTGTGTGTGTGTGTGTGTGTGTGTGTGTGTGTGTGTGTGTGTGTGTGTGTGTGTGTGTGTGTGTGTGTGTGTGTGTGTGTGTGTGTGTGTGTGTGTGTGTGTGTGTGTGTGTGTGTGTGTGTGTGTGTGTGTGTGTGTGTGTGTGTGTGTGTGTGTGTCAGTGATTTTTTTTTTTTTTGTGTGTGTATGTGTGTGTGTTTGTGGTGGATATGAGGATGAGGACTACCACTATTTTTGTATATTCCTGGAGAGAAGCGTGAGCGGCGAGGTGTATTTTCTTTTTCTTTCCTTTTTCTTCGGATTAGACTGTGAAGGAGACAGAGAGAGAGTGATGAGGGGGTATTATCCCTCTTCATCCTCACTCTGCGTGTGGTGCCCAAGAGGAGGAGGAGGAGGAGGAGGAAGAGGTAAAAGGGAAGAAAAAGATGTGAGAGGATAAAACGAAGCGCATCTATGTCTTCTTAGTGCGAGATTTATTTTTCTATGTGTTTTTTCCTTCGATCATGACAAAAGGTAAAGAGGAAATAAGAGATCAGATGACGCAAGAGAAGGGTTTAAAAACGTTTGTTGTTGAGAAATTCCCAGAAACACAAGAAAAAATATGTTCTTGACCTTTTTTTCAGTGGAGATATATCAGGGAAGGAAAAACAAGCAATGGATGAACTTTGGACATTCTGTAAGATAGGGTTTAAAAAGATCTCTCAAAAAAAAAATCATCCTTTATTCCTTATCCTGGTCAGAAGAAATAATATTGGTGATCTGTGTGATAGTAAAAGCATAAAAGAGAATAAAAGAAAAGGAAAGGGAGCAAGAGAAAAACGTGAAAATACTTTATTAGATCTGGTTTGAGGAAAGTATTAATGTTCTCTGTGATGTCAAGAAAAAAAAACTGTTGATGTAAGAACAGACAGAAGAGGGAAATTTTACATGGAAAGACACTAACAAATTATGCCTTTATTGTTATCGTCTATGAAGGTAAAAAGAAGATGCAAGGTAATAAAAGAAATAGAGTGAATGTGAAAAAATTATATAAAGTAAATACCAAGAAAATCGTAGTTTTTGTTGATCAGAATAATGTAATACTATTGGCCTGTAAGGTGAAACAGGAGAACGAGAATAGAAGTAAAAGGAAAGAGGAGAGCGAAGTATAAAGGTCACATGAAAGATATACCTTGAAATAAGTCCTTCTGATCATAAGAAAAATATAATCGTTTCCTTTATTTTAACAGAAAGAGGAAAGATGAAAAATAAGAATATTGAAATTAGAAGCAAGAGCAATAAAAGACGCTCTAGGTGTTATACATGATATTAACAAGACTCACAGTAAATACGTAAACAAATCTTAGTTAAATATCGTCAAAATCTTCTATCATAGTAATATATATAACTTATTAATTTGCAACTCGGAGAATATTCTTTAAAATTACATAGTTGTACTTGTATTATCATTTTATACATTGAAACACGTCAGTAGAGAAATCTTTAACCCTTTCAGTACTATTTCACATTTCTTATTCATTTTGGTGACTATTTAGTGATTTTATACAGCTTCAAAATCTTATGTAGGAATTGAAATACTGAAGACTGTGTCCATTAATCTTCTGACCTCGATAGACGCTTTCTAATGTCAATAAAATCATCTCACCATACTCAAAATTCATGGTAAAAATGCATCTCAGTACTGAAGAGGTCAAATATGATAAAGAATAGGAAAATGATGAAAATGAAAGTTAAGGCTATAGATTACGTGAGCTTTGGATGAGGTGGGTGGGAGACGAATAAGACACAAAGACAGGGGTGAAGACAACAACCATAAGATGTAGGAGAGAGAAGAGGAGAGTGTGAAGAAGACTTAGTTGAGCAATCACTTCTCCCTTCTCTCCCTCTCCGTCTCCCTCTCCCCTCAGAAGGATCATGGTACAAAGAGTCTTTTCCTTCCTTCCTTCCCTTCTCCCCTTCTCCTTCTCTCTCTCTCTCCTAATACCTTCCATGCCTCTCTCTCTCTCTCTCTCTCTCTCTCTCTCTCTCTCTCTCTCTCTCTCTCTCTCTCTCTCTCTCTCTCTCTCTCTCTCTCTCTCTCTCTCTCTCTCTCTCTCTCTCTCTCTCTCTCTCTCTCTCTCTCTCCTCTAGTAGTCAATAGAGAAAAAGAGAGTGAGGGTGAGGTAGAGAAGGAAATGGAGAGAAGTCGTGAAGGAGATTGTGAATACAGGAAGAGGAGGAAGAGCAGGAGGAGGAGGAGGAGGAGGAGGAGGAGGAGGAGGAGGAGGAGGAGGAGGAGGAGGAGAAGGAGAAGAAGAAGAAGAAGAAGGAGAAGGAGGAGGAGGATGGGGAGGGGAAGACAAAATCCCTCGTAGTTTGAAAGTGAACAAAACCCAATGTAAAAGTTTTTATTAATCTTATTTTTTTTTTTTTTTTGTATTCTTATTTTTTCGTGTCTTTTATCTGTCTTCATTCCCGCAACAAGAGTGGAGGGCGGTGACAGCTTTAAAGGAATAGAGTAAAATAAGAATGGAATATAAAGGACGCTGCAATAACTCTCTTTTTGTGGGATCTACGTATATATAGACTTACTTTTACTTTCTCTTGTCATCTCCATCTGTGAATTTATCGTATCCGAACTCTACAAATTTCGGCGTCTATTTGAAACTTGATATCGTTTTTAACTAAAGTATATGTGAAATCAAATCTACATTGTGTATCTGTTCCGATATATCATTCTCAACAAGTGGTTTTGTAATTTTTGTCGTTTTTGTAACAGTTAATGATTATGATGCTTGATGTGTCAGTAAATTTAGATCTTTGGAAGTGAGAGGAAAAATCGGTGAAATCAATACTGCATTCCATATATTTTTAGCTCCTTTTTCTATTATTCTCGTCCGTAAATATATGTAATCTTAACTTTAATTCCTATAACACTTGATACGATATTCAACATTACTAATCTAACTAGTTAAAATGAAATGTACGCTCACTTCAACTTAATGTATTTCCATTTACCATTTCAATCCATATCTTTATATAATATGGACCAACTATTAATTACCATATGACATTTCATATTTCATTAATCTACTATATTTTTACCGTCCATGAATGTATCTTTTTTTTTAACTCTCTAGCTGCTATTTTGTAATTTGATATTCAGCTAGACTAAGATCAGAGGCACTAAAATAATTTATCTTCACCTTTCCTTTTGCTTTAACCTCAACATTTCTATTAAGGATAGGAAACCATCACAGACACAGGATTAAAGCTTCTCATTGATCTTATAAACAACTTGATAAGTCAGACATCAACCAGAGTAGTAAATGGCCAGATAAGCATTACTGAAACTATTATATATATATATATATATATATATATATATATATATATATATATATATATATATATATATATATATATATAATTTGGAATTCTTTTTAATATATTTCTAAGGAAAGTGTTTGTCATGTGTATGTTTAGGCAGACAGCAGCGAGGTGTTTGTAATCACCTGAAAAATGGGCTTTTAAATATATGTTTTCCCAATGCCTGGATTATTGACGGAAATATTTTAATAGCCTGCAGCTTAACCGTTAATTGCTCTTTTGTAAACAAAGTCCTTCAACTAATTATGTTAATCTCCTCCTCTGGAAGGGAAGCTCTTTTTCTGAACGGACGTTATTCATATGGACAGACTTTATACAGCACCAAATTCTCTGTACATGGTGAGTTCACTTTCTTTATTCATATGTTTCTTGCAAGTCGATCTTTCCTTCTTACTAAACTTTGTTCGTAAGGAAAATCTTTAAAATACGTAGTTTCCATAAATTTTCCTTAGAAAACAGCATCTTTTCTTCAGCCAAGTAAGTTTCTTCATAACCAAAGTCTTCTGAATACGTGGGATTTCATGAAGGCGTTGGAGAGACGAGACGAAGTTCTTTATCGTAAATTCAGTGTATTTTTTTTAAGAACTTTCTTCCATAGACGAGTGTCATTTTTGTTAAAAAAAAGTCACGCGTCCATGTGAATCTTAGCAAGGGATCAAGGCGAAGCGTAACGACACAGTGGTTTGTCTGCCATGACGAGAAGCATTGAGTGTTGCGGCCACTCGGCGGAAACCTTCACTCACTCACTGCCATTGGAGTCTTCCTTCTATCCTGAGTCATTGATCTGCCGGAATCAATGAATTGCAAGGTTTTTACTCTGCTCCAAAAATTAGAAGATTTATCAGTTGAAAAGGAGATACTGAGAAATTGCATCTCAAACAGCATAGCGTATGAATGGACAGGACTCAAAATTTAGGTTAATAGAGAACTTTAAAAGAAGAGTGGGCAGATTTATATATGATAATAACAAACATGTTTTATACAGAAACTGCTACATTTTGACCTGATTGCCTCTTGTTGCTTCTTCTATTGGATTTAATGGCAAGAGGTAATCGCCTTCCAGTAAGACCTTCACTTTTCAGCACAAGAGAAACGTTGATACTTTGCTTATAGGGACAGCCACTTATAGACTTCCTGTGCTTCTCAAAGTTTCCCTTATTTTCTTACATTAATATTTGAAAAAATATAGTGAAAGTGCTAAGGGATAATGGAATTGCGATGTCTGTTGCTCGACTTTTATTTCGTTGCATTAGAAAAGACTGACACTTGTGAACATAATAATTGTTTGCAGGTTTTTTTATTTTAACATGTTCTTAAATTCGAAAAAAAAGTAAACACCGGAAATATGAGAGTTAAGGATTCAATGACTTCTGACTACTGCAAGACTAACCATTCCCAGCACAAGAGAGGCGCTGGTAGTTTCCTCACGACCTTGAATATAGGAAAGGAAAACATGTATAATGGATGACACGCCTGGCTATTGCTTGGGCGGCTTCAAACACACATTTATCCACGTCGCAAGGGTTCAGGTGGTCCTTCCTTTGCATAGTGAGGGCGGCGCCGACGGGCAACCCTTTGAGCCGCCACCACCAGGCCGCGCGCCACGCAGGGACGCCGGGAACCCAACAAATCAGAGAAATCGAGCTTGACGAGAATGTCTGTAAGAATTCATATTTCGCCTAGACTTGTCAGAAATGTGGAGACTTGTATGCATGAATGTATGTATGTATGCAGGGAGGAGGTAAGTGTGTGTCTGTGTATGTGTGTGTGAGTTTGTGTGTTTGTCTGTGTGAATGTTCAGCAAATATCGGTGATCTTAGTGGACGGTTCGTCTGGTGTAATTTTTAGAACCCATTGCTATCACCCTTTACTGGCCAGAGGAGGGAAGAAAGAGTCATTCGGACGCTGGTGCTGAAGGTGAATATAGCGCAACCATCCTCATTGGCAGGAGTGGCGGCGATGGTTGTGAAGGTTCGAGCATGTAAGACCCCTTCCCACACACACACACACACACACACACACACACACACACACACACACACACACACACACACACACACACATGCACAGACGCACGTACACATACCTGGCCCCCTGAAACAAGCTAATTAGCATGTCCTGTCCATTCCTTCTGGTCGGCAGGTCTTCAGAGGAGCGTAAAATGTGCCGTGAATGAGACGAGGCGCCGCCATAACAAGGTGGGGCGAGATTTGTTTTCTCGAGGAAGGGAGAGGTAATTAGTGACGCTGCGCTGTTTAATATTCACAGGGACCGCGAGGGTGCGCTCTAGGCGGTGCGGCGGCGTGGCGTGTTTTGGTGGGAAAGTGTGTGTGATTTTAGGGCATTTCCGGGTCAGGGTGGCGGTGAAGTAGCCCTTGGTTTGTTTAAGGGACGAGGGGGATTATCAGTAAGCAGGGCGTGACGTGGGTGGTTCAGGAGGGGATGTGTGTGTGCGCGTGTGGGTGAGGGGAGTGGTTAAAGTGTGTGGGTGATTGGACTGGAAGGGTGTGGGTGTGTTTGTGGGTGACGGGGATGGCACCAGCGTGTTTAATTTCTTTGCTGGGTTATGTTCAGTTTGGTTTGGTTGTTTGGTTACGTTAGGTTAAATTAAGTTTGGTTCTGTTAGTGTGGGTGTCTTTGTGGGTGACTGGAGTGCCAACAAGCTTGTCTGTTTTATTTTCAGAGTCATATTTAGTTTGGTTAGGTTGTTTGGTTACGTTAGGTTAGATTAAATTTGGTTCTGTTTGGATAGAGTTAAGTTCAGATATTTCGTTAGTCTTTTTTTCTCTGGCTTGTGTTCAGTGTGATAATAAAGAAGCGATATGAGTTCAGATT
>NC_059287.1:12747618-12765118 GCF_017591435.1 Portunus trituberculatus | reverse complement strand
TTCGTCCTGCTCAGACCTTGCCCAAACCTGCCCAAAACCCGTTCCAGCCTGCTCAAGCTCCTGCCTTCCTCTCTTCTTCTTTCTCTTCTTTGTTACCTCTTTTTTTTTCTCACTTTCTTTTTTTCTTGTTTTGTAATTTCCTCTTTTTTTTTCTTTTTTCTAATTTTCTCTTTTTTTATTTTCTTTCTGATTTTCTCTTTTTTCATTTTTCTTTCTAGTTTCTCTTTTTTTCATTTTCTTTCTAATTTCTCTTTTTTACTTTTTCGTATGCCACTTTTTTTTTCTCGTTTTTTTCGTGTTTTCCTTCTCTTCCTTCTCTCTCTCTCTCTCTCTCTCTCTCTCTCTCTCTCTCTCTCTCTCTCTCTCTCTCTCTCTCTCTCTCTCTCTCTCTCTCTCTCTCTCTCTCTCTCTCTCTCTCGCGTTTTGCCCATTCCACTCATATTTTTCTCTTTTTCTCTCCTATTCTTGGTTTCTTCCTGCTTTTTATCCTCTCTTCTCTAACTTTTCATTTCATTCCTTGTCCTTCTCCTTCTCCTGCTTCTCTTCCCCCTTTTTCTTTTTCTTCTTCTCCTTCTCTTCGTTTCCATATTTTCCGTCCTCCTTCTCTATATCTTCATCTTTGTTTTCTCTTTTTCGTTCTAACTAATTTTCATCTCCTCCTCCTCCTCCTCCTCCTCCTCCTCCTCCTCCTCCTCCTCCTCCTCCTCCTCCTCCTCCTCCTCGTCATAATGTATCTCATCTCACGTTCTTTATTCTCACGTCCATGTTACGATCTTAATTATCTCTTATTTTTCTTCTCTCTTTTTCTCTTTTTCTCTTTCCGTAGCAGACGCCTCTTCATGATCACCTCTTCGTTCTAATTTTCATCTCTCCTTCCTTGTTTTCCGCCTCCTCATCTTCCTCTTCTTCCTCCTCCTCTTCTTCTTCTTCTTCTTCTTCTTCTCCTTCCTCCATCCTTCATTCTTCTCGTTTTATTTTTCCTTCTTCTTTATTGAATTATTATGGAATTATCCCCACCTGCTCTTCATTCCTCACCAACTTTTCCTCTCTCTCTCTCTCTCTCTCTCTCTCTCTCTCTCTCTCTCTCTCTCTCTCTCTCTCTCTCTCTCTCTCTCTCTCTCTCTCTCTCTCTCTCTCTCTCTCTCTCTCTCTCTCTCTCTCTCTCTCTCTCTCTCCACACCATTTCATTCTGCTTTCTCCCTTTCCTCCATATTTCCTCCTCTCTCACTTTATCTTATTTTCTTTCTCTCCTTCGTCTTTCCTATTCATGCATTTACTCTTTTCCTTCCTCTCTCTCTCTCTCTCTCTCTCTCTCTCTCTCTCTCTCTCTCTCTCTCTCTCTCTCTCTCTCTCTCTCTCTCTCTCTCTCTCTCTCTCTCTCTCTCTCTCTCTCTCTCTCTCTCTCTCTCTCTCTCTCTTGGTGTATTATGTTAGTGTGAGAGAGAAAAAAAATGTACGTGTGTGTGTGTGTGTGTGTGTGTGTGTGTGTGTGTGTGTGTGTGTGTGTGTGTGTGTGTGTGTGTGTGTGTGTGTGTGTGTATTGAATTGGGATCGGAAAAACTTCTCACGTTTCACTTTGTACTTAGTTTATGTTATACGTGTGTGTGTGTGTGTGTGTGTGTGTGTGTGTGTGTGTGTGTGTGTGTGTGTGTGTGTGTGTGTGTGTTTGCTTTTCTAAATTCTCGTCGAACAAAAGACAAAGAAAGAAGGAAAATGTGTGTTTGTTTGTACGTATTAAACTCTGCCTTTGTATTTCTCTTCCATAATTCATTTGTTTTGTTCTTCATGTTTTCGTTGCTGTTGTTATTCACCTTTTCCTCCTTTTCCTCCTCCTCCTTCATTCGTGTACATATCCATTACATTTCTCTATTCTCCTATTATACATAATCTCTTCTTGTTATTTCTCAAGTTTTTTTTTTCTCTCACTGTCTTTATCATTATTCTTTCCTTCCTTCTGGCTTGTTGGATTTCCTTTGTGTTCTTTTATATACCATCCTCTTTCCACTTCACTAATGCAAGAGTTAACCAGTATTCTCAATCATTCATTCCTTTCTCTGGTAAATTGCTTTCTGCCTTTATCATTTATTTTCCTTCCTTTTGGCTTGTTGGATTTCTTCTATTCCTTTATATACCATCCTTCTGTCCACCTCACTAATGCAAGTATTGACCAGTACTCTCTATTCTTCATTCCTTTCTCTAGTAAACTCCTCTCTGTCTTTATCATTATTCTTTCCTTCCTTCTGGCTTGTTGAACTTTCTTTGTGTTCCTTTGTATACCATCTTCTGTCCACCTCACTAATGCAAATATTAACCAGTACTCTCAATCATTCATCTTCTCATTTCCCTCTCTGCTTATGACCTGATTCAAGAGGAAGGTTTCAATTCATTTCTCCCATTCTCTTGGCTAACTCTCAGACCTGCTCGGGGACTGGCATTTAAGTGGGCCTCTTTTTTAATCGTTCTAATTGTAGCCCTTTGCCAGATTTCCACTCTTACGTAAAAAGAAATCGCTGTTCTCTTCCATCTCTTACGATCCAAGATTTCAATGACAGGGCCCGTGTTGGCAGAGTCCTCGCATCTCGAACGCCAGGAGGACACGGGCGAAGGGCTGGCGGGATTAATAGTGGTGCGTGATGCTGCGTGATGCCTGCGAATAATATAGATAACTAATGGCCTTTCAGTGGCGACTATTAGCGAGAGGGTGTTCCGTAGTTTAATTGGTCTGGGAGTTCTGTTAGTATTGATTAGTGCTGTTGTTGTTGTTGTTGTTGTTTGTTTTTGGTTTGTCTCGTCTTGGTTTTCTTGTTTCTTTCCTTCGTTTTCCTTTTCTTCGTCTTGTGTTTTATTTTTTATTTTTTTTTTTTTAGTTGAGGTTTGGTAAGGTTAGGTTGAATATGAATGGTGGTAGTGGTGGTGATGGTGGTGGTGGTGGTGGTGGTGGTAGTAATTTTTTTTTCCTCTTTTTTCTCTTTTTCTCGCTTTTTAAATTTTTGTACAAATCCACATCCTTTTTTACTCTTTGCCTTCTTTTTTGCCGTTTCCTTTTCTTCGTCGTGGTCTTCGCCGTCCTCCTCCTCCTCCTCCTCCTCCTCCTCCTCCTCCTCCTCCTCCTCCTCCTCCTCCACACACACACACACACACACACACACACACACACACACACACACACACACACACACACACACACACACACAGAGAGAGAGAGAGAGAGAGAGAGAGAGAGAGAGAAAGGGTTTAGAGGAAAGGCATCCAATATTTACCTGTTCTGGCCTTAATTGGATGCTGGCTCACCTTTCCTACACTGCATCGAGAGCTTCAAGAGTAAACCACACAGCTGATGGCCCGGAAGGAGGAGGAATCTTAGTGAACTGACCTGGTTTGGTTGAATTGAATAGAGGGGGAATGTCTTGATTAAATTTTGGGTGTGTTTATTGAGTGAGATGCCTCATTGGTTGTCTGATTTACCTCTGGGTTGATTGGTTTACTTACTGACTGAAGGATCGACTGACTAACTGATGACTAATTGGTTGACTTATTATTTATTGATTGGTGACTTAAATATCATCAACTGACTGGATGAGTAAGTGATTTGACTGAAGTTTATTTTAGTTGATGGATTAAATAGTTAACTTACTTATATATTGTTTCACTTACTGACTGACTTACTTACTGACTGAATGGAGGTTGGTTGTGTTCTCACTTGTCTTAACTTGTCATAAAGGTACAAAATGTATTGATAATGTATTAGCTGGTGTATTGATGGGTTGAATGGTCAAATTAACTCATATATTGACTCATTGACTTACTAATTGAGTGAATGGTGATTTATTGTTCTCTTAGTTATCTCAAAGGCAGCAAAAAATGTTAATGCAAAAAAGTAAATAGCATTATATCTCCTTAACAAAAAAATAAATATACCTTCTCTCTCTCTCTCTCTCTCTCTCTCTCTCTCTCTCTCTCTCTCTCTCTCTCTCTCTTCTCTCTTTCTGTCCCCTTGTAAATAAAACTTAAGGCCAACGAAGGAATCCATAAAGAGGAAAAGAAACTCTACTTATCACACGTACCTTACCACAAACACCAACGAGGAGGCCAAACACAACACTACAGCAGCTCACATTCTTGGCGTAGCTTGCCCTTCCTTTGTGTTGTGTAGTGGTGTCTCCCTCGCTCGCTCACTCGTTCATGGACAAAAAAAAGAGATGAAAAAATAATGAAGTTTCCAGCCTCCCTAAAACTTTGGTAATGACTTCTGCCTCCGTCTCGTCATCTCCCAAATGTGAGTAATAAGAAATCATTAGCCCAGTTGGCGGCAGTTAAGAGAGAGCAGAAGTTAGCGGTGGACGAGCAGAGAGAGAGAGAGAGAGAGAGAGAGAGAGAGAGAGAGAGAGAGAGAGAGAGGGGGGGTATTCTAGCTTAGGATTTTTCACACGTTTGTCTTGTTTATGTGATTTTTTTGGTGTTTTTCTTACTTTTTATGCTATTTCTCTTTTCGTGTTGTCATATAATAGTTTCTCTCTCTCTCTCTCTCTCTCTCTCTCTCTCTCTCTCTCTCTCTCTCTCTCTCTCTCTCTCTCTCTCTCTCTCTCTCTCACGAACAAGGAGAAAAATCAAGTCTAAGAAAAAAAAAGAAAAAATCAAGAAAAATAGGACGAGGAAGAATAGGAAGGAGAGAAAGAGGAAGAGGAAGAGAAAGGAGAGAAAGAGGAAGAGGAAGAAGAAGAGGTGATGTTTTCGCTGTCTCTGGACAAATGGAAATTGGAAAAGAAGACGACTAAGACGGAGAGGAAGAAGAAGAAGAGGAGGAAGAGAAGGAGTCAGTGTGAGGTAGGAAGAAGAGAAGGGAAGACAGTGCAATTCCCTGCTAATCCTTTCCCTCTCAGTGGTCTCAGTTGTAGATGGTCTTCAAAGCCTCTTCAACTCTCCATCACACTCGTCGCAAAGGAATCCAATACCACGTCCCTGAGAATCAATTAGAATCACTTTTTCCTTTTTTTTTTCTATTCTCCTTTTTTTAATCGTAGTTATTCTGGAGAGGAGCTGTTTGTCTTTTTTGGATACAGCTATTTTTGGAAGAAAGAAAGTAGTGGTGGTGGTGGGAGGGATAAGAGAGGGAACAGTAGGATTCTGTGGAGGAAGGATGGTAGGATGTGGTGGAGTGGGGAAGAGGAGGAGGATATAAGAAATACATACCAGACGAAAGAACAAGAAAGGAAGACAAGAGGTATTGGTAAAAGGAGGATGGAGAAGAGGAGGAGGAGGAGGAGGAGGAGGAGGAGGAGGAGGAGGAGGAGGAGGAGGAGGAGGAGTGGAATAAAGTACGAGAATTGGAACAGAAAGAGAAATACGTAGAAAGAAACTTGCGAAGAAGAAGAAAATAAGTTGATACGAATTAGGAGGAGGAGGAGGAGGAGGAGGAAGAGAAAGAAAATGGAAAGAAAAGACACAAAGAAAGAATAGAAAAATAACAATCTTTTTCAGTGTTCGATAATAGTAGTTGCAGAAGTAGTAGTAGCAGCAGCAGTAGTAGTAGTAGTAGTAGTGGTAGTAGTAGTAGCAGCAGTGATGGTGGTAGTACTAATATAACACGTAGCACTAATATCAACCTACTATAATAATTTTTCCCTAAATATCACCAGCAGTAGTAGTAGCCTTAGTAGTGACGGCTATGGTGGTTGTGGTGATGTTAGTAGTGGTAGTAATACAAGTAGGGGCCTTAATATCAACATGCCAGGGAGTGTTGATGCGGGAACCAGAAGGGAATCATGGAGCGAGGACTTTGTATTAGCATAGAGACGTAAAACAGCGCGTGTAATTAATATTTATGTGTTGGGTAATAAATTTCATCAGGAGCTGTAATTCATTATGGTTATCACACCGGCGGGACGCGACTTTCCACGGGTAAACTTTAGATAGATGTGCACCGCTAAACATCACATTATTTTGTCATTTTTTTATATATATTTTTCATCTGATTATGTTTATACGTGTGTGTGTGTGTGAGAGAGAGAGAGAGAGAGAGAGAGAGAGAGAGATAGAGAGAAAAGGGATGTTTTTCTTGTTTTTTTAATTAGTTTCGTCTGTTATTTATTATACTTTCATTGGCTGTTATTCATTTCTTTGTTTGTATATTTTAATTTAGTTTTGTTTTGTGTAATTGTTTTTGTATTGATAGCTTTAAAATCTCTCTCTCTCTCTCTCTCTCTCTCTCTCTCTCTCTCTCTCTCTCTCTCTCTCTCTCTCTCTCTCTCTCTCTCTCTCTCTCTCTCTCTCTCTCTCTCTCTCTCTCTCTATCTCGGGGAGGCTCACGTTCCTCCGTTCTCTCTGGCCCAATACGGAATGCAAATATAACAAAAGCAAAATACTTCAAGAATCTCACTTCCCAGAGAGAGAGACAGAGAGAGAGAGAGAGAGAGAGAGAGAGAGAGAAGGGGCAATAAAAGAACCTTCTTTCTTTTCTTTCCATAATTTTTTCCTCTTCTTTCCTCCTCCTCCTCCTCCTCCTCCTCCTCCTCCTCCTCCTCCTCCTCTTCCTCCTCCTCCTCCTCCTTGTTTTAACCCATCACCAATGTTTTGAGGTCCTAGTGAAACGCAAACTCAATACTAAAGGTGGTGGTGGTGGTGGTAGTGGTGGTGGTGGTGGTGGTGATGTTGGTGGTTGTGGTGGTTGTGAACAGTATTGCTTGTATTAGTGAATCTTGATATGATTGTATTTGGTGGTGGTGGTGGTGGTGGTGGTGTTGGTGGTGCATTGTAAGAGTATTTAGTTTTGTGGTGGTGATTATGGTGATGTTTGTGGTGGTGGTACTATTCAGCGGTTAGTTGTAGTGATAGTAACGGTAGTAGGTCGTGACAGCTTTGGTAGTAGTAATAGTCGCATTAGCGGTAGCAGTTCAGTTAGTAGTTAGTAGTAGTAGCAGTAGTAGTAGTAGTAGTAGTAGTAGTAGTAGTAGTAGTAGTAGTAGTAGTAGTAGTAGTAGTAGTAGTAGTAGTAGTAGTAGTAGTAGTAATTGTCTGAGTTGTAGTAGGAATAGTAGTGGTTGTTGTTGATCTTATAGTAATAGTGGTGGTGATGTTAGTGGTGTTAGTTGTGTAATAAAAACTCTATTAACTCACCTTGATATTTGTGTACGACTAGACCATTTTATTGACATTAGGAAGGGTCTATGGAAGTAAGAAGATTAATGGCCGGAATCATCTCTATTTTAATCCCCTACATAAGTTTCTGAAGCTTTATAAAATCACCAAATAGTAAGCAGAGTGAATAAGGAAACGCGTCATGGTATTGAAGGTGTTAAAAGGAAAACAAACACTATTTTCCCCTATTTTTTCTATGTTCATATCCTGAATTCTTGATATCATTAGTTTCGTTTTCCTTCTGCCTACCTGTTTCCACTTCAGTTTGATATTCACCTTGTTATTTTTTTTTTTTTTCGGAAAGATAGAGACCATTTTTTTTTCCTTTTTTTTTCTTTTCCTTGCAGCCTTGCTTGTTCTTGCTGAATGGCCTTCCTGTTTTCTAGAATTTGTCCTTGTTATTTTTGTTTTCCTTTGTGTTAATAGTATTCTTGATTTCTTGTTTTCCCTTGTGTTAATCGTTTTCCCTTGTGTTAATAGTATTTTTTCATTTTTTATTGGATTTACTTAACAGATTTCCACTACCTGACATTTCTTTACTTTGTTCATCTGTCGCTAAAATATACATACGATTTATTTATTCATTTGTTTTTCCATGTACATCTCCTCGCAAAGGTCACGAAAATATGCGCACGATTGATTTATTCCTATGTTTTTTTAAGTTTTTTTTTTTTTTTTTTTTGCAAAGCTCCGCCCACTATGCTTTATGCCGAGGCGCAGAAGAACTCGCTTTTCAATTTCACCTGTCAGTTTCCCGCCAGGTGCTAATGTACTGACTCCTGTGATTGATATTCCCGGCTGAAAAATGCTTAGAAAAAATATCCACAAGTGACTTCATTAGTGTTAGTAGTAGTAGTAGTAGTAGTAGTAGTAGTAGTAGTAGTAGTAGAAAGGTTTTTTCAATGTTAACACTTATTTTTTTATCCTTTTACCTATTTTAGTAGTAATTGGAATAGTAATAGTACCAATAGAAATGCATATGCTTGCTTCATAGTATTAGTAGTAGTGGTAATAGTAGATTTTTTATGCAAATTCTTATATTTTCATTACGTTTTGCTATTTTAGTTGTAATAGACTTAGTAGTATCAATAGCAATAACAATATACATGTTTGCTTTATTCAAACATTTGTTATTAATTCACTCATTAAGATGTCATTTTCATATGTTTACGAATTCATTTAAACAGTACGTGCTGACTCGACTGACTTGCGTGATGGATGTAATGAAGGAGAGAGCAGTGAGAGAAACAGCGAGCGAGGGGAAGACATTTTATGCAGGCGAGTGTGGGAAAATGTTTGCAGGAATTATGTGACAGGCGATGACCTTCACAGCGAGGAGGCAACGTAAAGGCACAAATCTGCAGCAAATTGAGAGTTTATAAATTGTTGCTGGGTAAAATGTGGCGTGGTGGAGTGAAGGAGTGAAGGAGGAACGAACTTACTTGCGCGTTGTGTGGAAATGTTTCATATTGACTGGAAAGATCGAATGAATAGTACAGTCCGTCATGTTTAGAAAGAGAATATTTGGGAATTATGTATTAAAATTTTCCTCTGAAAAGAACCAATAGATAATATGATCAGTGAGGTACGTAGAAATGAATTGTTTGCTTTTAGTTAGAGTGAAATGATAATATAAGCAGCCAGATGTTTGGAAATGTAATTGTTGAGAATTATGCTTTGAAATTTTGCTTTAAAACATGCTATGACCAATATTAGTTAGAGTGGAGATCATCTTTTTCGTTTGTTGGTCATAATTTTAGCTCGAACGAACAATATGACGAGTGAGTGTTATGGAAAGGAAATGCTCGGGAACTGTTGATGTTTGTTGAAATTTGGTGTGAAAGATGAAATACATAACATGGCAAGTGAGATCCGTGCAAGTTCATTCGTTCATTCATTGTTTGTTTGAATTTCAGTGCAAAGCGTGAAATAGACAAGTGAGTTATATGAAGAGGAAATGGTTAAAATGCTGCTTTGCTAAGATTTGGTTTAAAAGATAAGTTAGACAATATGACAAAGGAGATCTGAGGAAATACAATGTTTGGGAGTCATTGCTTATTACAGTCAGTTTACCACATGGAATGCACATTTTGATCCGTGAGTTCTATGGAAAGAAAATGCTTAGATTACTGTTTTTGATAAGCTTGAACATAATCGATGAGGTAGACAATATGACGAATTAGATCCTTGGAAGTGAAATGTTTGTGTGCTTGTTAAAACTCTTCACTGATAGATCAAATAACCAATATGACTACTCAGTTAGATAATGGAAATAGTTGAGGATTTGTCTTGAAAACTGAAGCCGGCAACGTTACAGAAGAGAGGCGTGATAGTGAAATGTTTCCGAACTAAAATATGCTTTGCTCAGTGACAAATACCGTGTGAGGTGCGCAGCCACAGCGGTAGTGTGTTACAAAGGGCTTTTCCAGGAAAGTTAAGTGGGGTGGCTAAAAATAAAATTGAATAGCATTGCGTTTGTTGCTTTATCCGATTCATTTCTGGTGGTTTGGCGTGGAATGAGCAAATCTACAGACACTGAAGTATTTTGCTGTTAGTGGCGTGTTGCAAAGTTAGATTCTGAAGTACTAGACCTGTTTTCTCTTCCCTCTCTCCCTTTTTAACATAATACGATATCTAATACATATACTCCACTAATTTCCTCACACATTATCGTCCAGTACCAAAACTTTTCATACTTCTACAGCATGTATAGATACAGTCATCGAGAAATATATAGTTTGACGGAAAAGATACTAAGAACTTTTAACATAATGGAATAGAAAGGTTTTTGTGAATGCTGTTAATCTTTCCCTTTCAATACTTTTTACATGAGCGCCTTCATACTAACACAGCTTTTTTTATCTATCTCTCTCTCACCGCGAAACACACGAGACAACTGCTTGCCTGTAATTAAAGATGGAAGCCACGCAGGTGTACACGAGGATGAGAGAGAGAGAGAGAGAGAGAGAGAGAGAGAGAGAGAGAGAGGGCGTGGAGACAGCTGGTGGATGAAATATTTGAAGAGACACATAGATGTGGAGTGATGTGTGTGTGTGTGTGTGTGTGTGTGTGTGTGTGTGTGTGTGTGTGTGTGTGTGTGTGTGTGTGTGTGTGTGTGTGTGTGTGTGTGTGTGTGTGTGTGTCGTCCAACATATAGTCCTCACACCATCTTCAGTTAGTTGGACACGCGACGCTCCTCCTTCTCCTTCTCCTTCTCCTTCTCCTCCTTCTCCTTCTCCTCCTCCTCCTCCTCCTCCTCCTCCTCCTCCTCCTCCTCCTCCTCCTCCTCCTCCTCCTCCTCCTGTTAGACTGTTCCGTGACAATGTTCCTACTGCTCCTGCTTCTGTTTGTCCTCTTCCTTTTCCTCCTCCTACCCTTCCTTTCGATATTCTCCATCTACCTCTCTTCTCGTTCTTTCTTATCTTCCTTCGTTTGTTTTTCTTTTTCTTTGTATTCCTATCAACCTTATTCACTATAGTCCTTTTTGTCCTTCTCCTCCTTCTCCTTCTTTTCCTTCTCCTTCTTCTCATCTCAGTTTACAAGACAATACAAGTTAGTGTTGGCAGTAATATGAGTAAGAGGAGGAGGAGGTGCAAGAGGAGAGAAGAACAGTACGAGGGAAAAGATTGAATGGAGAACAGCAATAGGAGGAGGAGGAGGAGGAGGAGCAGGAAGAGGATAAACAGAAGGAGAGAAGGAGAGAGAAAAGATTGAATGTAGAGAACAACAGTATTATTATTTCTGGAGGACAAAAAATCCCGCCAAACACACAAAGGCTGGCCTGAGAATCTAATTAATTTGCACGGTGGTATCACATAATAAAGAGTTAGATCATTAATTTGACTGCGAAAACTTCCACTCGCACGTGAAGACTAAACAACAAACAAACACGCACCTACGACCTCCCCCCCCCACACACACACAAACAAACACACTAGAAACACTCTCGACTCTGTATTTCCTTGCTATTTCCTTCCTTTTTCTTCCCTTTCCTTCTATTACCTTCATTTCTCTTCCATTCCTTTCCTTCTATTCCTTTCCTTCCCTTCCTTTCCTTCCCTTCCCTTGCCAACTTCACGCCTCTCCTTGTCTCCATCACACACACGAACACAAACACTAAAATTACTCCCCACTTTGTATATCTTTGCTATTTCCTTCCTTTCTCTTTCCCTTTCTTCTATTACCTTCCCTTCCATTCCCTTTCCTTCTGTCCCCTTCCCTTCCCAGTCAGATTCACGTCTCTCCTTGGCTCCATTACCAGGGCTTGTCTGTGAAGGCGGCCACGTGTCGGCTACAAGTGATACATGATACGAAGGTTGAGACATGTATGTGTAGTCAGCCATTTCACCTGTAGTGTATAGCTGGTTCCTCCTCTCTGCCTCTGTGTCTCTGTATACCCGACTACTTCTCTCTGTCTGTCCGTCGCTGTTTGTCTATGATTTTTTTTTCTATTTTTTTCTTTGTTTTCTCTCGTTATTTATTTCTGGGAACACACACACACACACACACACACACACAGAGAGAGAGAGAGAGAGAGAGAGAGAGAGAGAGAGAGAGAGAGAGAGAGAGAGAGAGAGAGAGAGAGAGAGAGAGAGAGAGAGAGAGAGAGAGAGAGAGACAACCAACTTGTACATATACCCTTAAGTCTGTTTCAATGTACGTTACTGAGGGAAGCCTTGTAACAAATAACCTTTCCTCTTTGTGGTTCGTGTTTCTGATCTTTTTCTGTAGAGTGTACAAGAGAGCAGTGATCGAGACTTGATTTTGAACGTTTTTGAGGTCAGGTTATGTCCCTTGACACTCCGAGCGAAAGTAACAATGGTCAGAAAGGACGTAATGAATTCTCTCTCTCTCTCTCTCTCTCTCTCTCTCTCTCTCTCTCTCTGTTCTTGATAGTTTATTTTCATTGCTTTTTGTGCAATTTTTTTCTGAAAGATAGATAGATTGATAGATTGGTAGATAGATAGATAGAGAGAGAGAGAGAGAGAGAGAGAGAGATCAGATATATTTGGCACGTATTCCAACAACCAGACAACCTAGAAATAAGAGATATAGAACACATTCCACATCTCTCTCTCTCTCTCTCTCTCTCTCTCTCTCTCTCTCTCTCTCTCTCTCTCTCTCTCTCTCTCTCTCTCTCTCTCTCTCTCTCTCTCTCTCTCTCTCTCTCATTTTCACCATTTACATGCATCAAGATAATCACTTCCTCACCTGTTTTACACCTTAACTTCTGTCAAAACAATTTTACCTGCAGCTTCTTCACGTCTCAGGTAAACCTCGAGGACTCACAGGTGAATGGCCGCCCCTTCACCTGCTTCCTTCACACCTGATAAATTTACCTGTAATCACCATAACTGCACTATCTTCATCCTACTCCTCCTCTTCACTTTGTTTCTTATTTTTGTTTTATCTATTTTGTTTGCTCTGTTTTTTTATGTTTTTCTTGTTTTTTTCCTTTTTATGTTTGCTTTGTATGTTTTCTTTGTCTTCATTTCTTGCTTTTTGCCATTCCCAAGTTTTTTTTGTTTGTTTTTTTCGTTATTGAATTCTTTGTCTGATTTTTCCTTCTATTTATTGTTGCTCTCGATAGTTTTCCTTTCCTTTTGTTTTCCTCACGTCACTTAACTTAACCTAACCCAAACTGAACTTAACTCATCTCTCCTAAGCTGAACTACCATAAACAAACTTAACCTGACGGGATCTAACCTCACCTAAACTAACATAACCTTATCTCACCTCACATCACCTCACATCACCTCACCACACCTAACCTAACCCAACCCAATCTAAACTAAACTAACCTCACTTAACCCAACCTAACCTAACCTAACCCAACTCTAACCTTACCTCACCCAACCTCACCTCACCCTACATAACCTCACCTAACACCTCACCTCGCCTCACCTCACCCTAGCCACACAGGACACAAGATTGAGGACGTGGGAGAAAAGTGTCGTGCCATTTCCATACTAATGAAGACTCCTCTTTTGCCGCCTCTTCCTCTCTTCTTTTATCCTCCTCCTCCTCCTCCTCCTCCTCCTCCTCCTCCTCCTCCTCCATTGTTTCCCCATCCCTGTTTCTCTCCCTTTCTTTTCCTGCCTTGTTTCTTCCTCCTCTCCTTTTTCTCCACCTCTCCCTTTTCTTCTCCCTTTCCATCTCTCCCTTTTCCTCTCCCTCTCCCTCTCCCTCTCCCTCACCCTCTCCCTCTCCCTCACCCTCTCCCTCACTCCCTGACCGCCGCTGGGCAGACCCTGCATGCATAATGAGGCGACGAGGTAGAGAGAGAGAGAGAGAGAGAGAGAGAGAGAGAGAGAGAGAGAGAGAGAGAGAGAGAGAGAGAGAGAGAGAGAGAGAGAGAGAGAGAGATGAACTTAAATTGGAATACGGGAAAAAAGCACCAGAGATATGGAGAGAAACAGACAGACAGACAGACAGACGGAGATAGAGATAGACAGAGAAAGATAGAGCGTGTCAGAAGAATGAGACACAAAAATAGAGATAGAGATAAAGGGAGACAAAAACCAGACAGGCAAAGTGCAGGAAATACGATACGAGAGAGAGAGAGAGAGAGAGAGAGAGAGAGAGAGAGAGAGAGGGCGGGGACACATGAAACACACCCAATTAACCCTCTTACTGTGATATGCAACAATCACAATGGTAAAAAGATCAAAAGAAGAGTAAGAACAGATATTAAAATCCCTGGCCAGCATATTGTCCCTTGTTGAAGTGGACCAAGAAATAAATAGTTTACAATTGTTAGTAATGGTTAAAGGATACCATTCTTAAGTGTGTATGATGGATTTTCTCCTTCGTTTATTGTGAGTAATGTTTCAAGACCTTTTTTTCATAGTCTTAGATCATTTTTGTATTATCCTATCTCTGGTGAGCCTCTTTTCCAGCGCTTTTTGTAGCTAATCTTACGTAAACGACTATCTAAGACATGCAAATGATATTGAAAGAGTTTATAGTCTAATGAGAAAGATAGTAAAGACATCAGTGTATATACATTACAAATCTTTTTTTTTTTGTATCTATGTTTTTTAAAACTGCTCTTTACAAATACTTTTAGATTTTCATTTTTTTATAATCACTTTTCAATGCTCGAGTTGAGTTTTTTCTTCACAATTCATAACATGATCT
Organism: Portunus trituberculatus; assembly: GCF_017591435.1. Classification (NCBI taxonomy): domain Eukaryota; kingdom Metazoa; phylum Arthropoda; class Malacostraca; order Decapoda; family Portunidae; genus Portunus; species Portunus trituberculatus. The sequence goes on along the minus strand of NC_059287.1, from coordinate 12,750,844 downwards.
AAAGGGAATGTACAGTAATTAAATAAGCTAGAGCGATTACAGAAAGGAACAATGCCTATCCTTTAACAGACATTTGCTTCAGAAAAGGCTTTATGATATGTAGTTCGTAATACTCATGAAGAATAAATATTTCTAGTTATTTTTAAAGCCAATGTTTAGAAAGGCCTTGCTCTCTCACTACCACTTGTATTTTCAAAGGTCACATGATAACTCAAATTCTAAAGACAATTTTTTCTGTTTACTAATGGAGGTGTCTAGTTAATCTGCCACCAGCACCGTAAAAAACTTCCTTGTAATTCTGCCGAGCTTCAAGTGCAGCCCCGTAATATATAGTGGTAGGTGCGGCGCTCGAGTGTTTCAAAATAGTGGGAAGAGAAATTCATCAAAAACAGAAGCACCAGAGTGAAATGTTAAATGTGTATGCGATCTACCAAAACATACTCAGACGGACACTCAAACAGCTCTTTAGTCACTTTCTATTAACCTCACCACAGTCAATCTCACCAAAATAAACCTCACCAAAATAAACCTCACAAAAATTAACCTCACTAAACTCAACCTCACTAAACTTCACGTAACAACCTAACCTAACCTAACCTAACCTAGAAAACAGTAACAGTAAATCCTCTCTTGCTATTGTAAGAGGAGGAGGAGGAGGAGGAGGAGGGGGACGAGAACAGGGAGGTGAACGGACACAGGACACCATTCCACAAACAGAAGCCATAGAAACAGGTGGTGCGTGGTAAATACGGGTCATGTAGCGGTGAATGGATGGAAATGGAGCAGGGAATTGAGATGGCATGATTATCCTTCGTAAACTGCAAGGATACGAGGGAGGGACGGAAGGAAGGAAGGAAGGAAGGAAGGAAGGAGAGAAGGAGGGAAAGGATGAGACGGTGGTGTGACGCTGCTGATAGTTGAAGGAAATGGAGAAAAGGGTAAATAAGGAAGGAGAAAGAGAGAAAACAGAAGATAGGAAAGGAAGACGAGAAGAAGGGTAAATTATAAAGAGAATGAAAGAAGAGAGGAAGGTAATGGCGGGAAAGGTAGAGCTCAAGGAAAAAAGTAGAGGAAAAGGAAGAAAAAAAGAAGGTAGGTAGGAAATGAGGGAGGGTAGAATAGAGAGATAGAGAAAAGGAAGGAAGGAAAATAAGAGTTAAAGAAACAAAAAAAGAAAAAGATAGAAAATATAGATAGAAAAGGAGAGAGAGAGTAAAGTAGAATGATTAAGGAAAGAAAGTAAAGAAGGATAAGAAAGAAAGAAAGGAGGAAAGGAAGTTAGAGAGAGAAAAAGAGGAAATGAAGAAGAGGAGAAAAAAATCAAGGAGTGAAACCTAAAATGAGAGAAAGAAAGTGTATAAAGAAAGAGTGGAGGTAGGAGAGAGAGAGAGAGAGAGAGAGAGAGAGAGAGAGAGAGAGAGAGAGAGAGAAGGTGGAGACGTGTGCTTGTGTATTCTCACCTGAAAGAAAATGGAAGCGGGTTTTCATTTATATTCCTAGGTATTATCGTGACAGACACACATAACCTCACGCGCCAATTCAGAGAGAGCTGTAGAGCGTATGAGGACGATTCTCTCTCTCTCTCTCTCTCTCTCTCTCTCTCTCTCTCTCTCTCTCTCTCTCTCTCTCTCTCTCAAGCCAAGCCCCACCCACCTTCCCCTCACTATCATTGCGGGCAGGAGCAGGAATCCCGGCGTGTGTTCACCATCATAGCGGTTCTCGTGGTGGTGGGTTTGCGCACACCGTGAAAATAACACACAAACACCACCAAGGCCACTATTCTGAAACACTCGGCTGCCGCACCTCCGCTGTTTTCCAAAAGGCGCTATGTAGTTGGAAGTTACGCGGGTTTTTTATGTTTTTTTTTTAATGGTTTTAATGGTAGACTAAGAGGATTTGTATATAGTTTGTATGTGTTTTTGAGTTTTTTTTTCTGTTTTGGTTCTATTGAGAGAGGTTTCTATGTTATCAAAAGGAGAAATTCTTGGTATTCCGAATGGTTATATCTGTGGTCTTGGAAAATATTCGTGGTGAGAGGCCAAAGTGTTTCTGAATACAGGTTTCTCTCTCTCTCTCTCTCTCTCTCTCTCTCTCTCTCTCTCTCTCTCTCTCTCTCTCTCTCTCTCTCTCTCTCTCTCTCTCTCTCTCTCTCTCTCTAACTTTATTTTACCTTACCTTTCCTAACCTTACATTACCTAACCTAACCTCACTTTACCATTCCTAAACTTAAGTAACCTTTACAAACTTTACTTTAACTTTTCTTACCTCACTCTATCTTACCATGCCTTACCTTACCTTACTTTACCTAACCTAACCAAAACTTACCTTACCTTTCCTTTCCTAACTTAACCTTACCTTAACAATCCTTACCTTACCTAACATAACCTTAACCTAACTTAACCTAACCTAACCAAACATTGCTATTCCTAACCTTACCTTACCTTATTTTGCCTTACCTTACATTACATTACACTACGATCCAACTTTAACCTAACCTAACCTTACCAACCCTTACCTTGCCTTGCCTCACCCAAATTCACCTTCATATTTTGCCCACCTCGTTCCCTCTAGATGTTATGTTATGACTCTACATTACGATACCTGTTCTAGCTGAAGGATTTAACGAGATGCGCTTCAGATGATGTTATGAAAGTTCTCTCTCTTTTTAATCTCTCTCTCTCTCTCTCTCTCTCTCTCTCTCTCTCTCTCTCTCTCTCTCTCTCGCTCTCGCTCTCTCTACTTCTCTTTCTCTCTCATTCGAATGGTCTCTTGAAAAATGATGGTACGGTTATGAGATTTTAATGCTTCGTTCTTGTGATTTCCCTCCTTCGTTATGTATTATGAGAGAGAGAGAGAGAGAGAGAGAGAGAGAGAGAGAGAGAGAGTTTTAGTATTTTAAACCTTGCATAATCAAATATTTTACCTGGGAAAAGAAGGTTAAGAGAGAGAGAGAGAGAGGAGGGGGCGGAGGCGGGGAAACATGTACCCAATAATAACAGAAGCATGAGTGACAGGCTGGGGCGAAGAAGGAGGAGGAGGAGGAGGAGGAGGAGGAGGAAGAAGAGGAGGAGGAGGAGAAGGTGGGAAGGAAGGAAGACTGACAGCATCCCAAGAGAGAGAGAGAGAGAGAGAGAGAGAGAGAGAGAGAGAGAGAGAGAGAGAGAGAGAGAGAGTAGACAGACAGAGAAACGGACAGAGTATTGATGTGACAGGTGCAGGTGACAGG
>NC_059287.1:12722618-12745118 GCF_017591435.1 Portunus trituberculatus | reverse complement strand
AAAACAATGAGAAAGGATATATTTAACATTTTTTTACTTGTCTTAGATAGTCTAGGTGCACGAGGAGGAGAAACGATATTTTTGTGAGTATTTGTCATTTTGTTTTGTGTTGACCTTATTTTGTGGTAGAACAAGTAAAGGTATCTCAGAGTGTTTAGTAATTAGGGAAAGATATATCAATTAACAGTCAAAAGGTGAACATAAGAGAAGAGATTAAGCTGGAAGAAGGCATTACACCAACACACTGCAGGTTATGTGTAAGAGAGAATTGTTGTTTTGGTGTGTGTGTGTGTGTGTGTGTGTGTGTGTGTGTGTGTGTGTGTGTGTGTGTGTGTGTGTGTGTGTGTGTGTGTGTGTGTTTCTGAGAAGATAATCAATGCATCTCAATCTCCTCATCTGTTCGCGAGAAATCTCTCTCTCTCTCTCTCTCTCTCTCTCTCTCTCTCTCTCTCTCTCTCTCTCTCTCTCTCTCTCTCTCTCTCTCTCTCTCTCTCTCTCTCTCTCTCTCTCTCTGTGTGTGTGTGTGTGTGTGTGTGTGTGTGTGTGTGTGTGTGTGTGTGTGTGTGTGTGAGTATGTGTGTGTGTGTGATGCTGAATGCGAGTTGAGAGCAGCTGCATCAAAGAGGTGGTCAGACTGATATGTCAAGGAGAAGCGAGGCCGTGACACGGGGATACATATTCTGAGATACATAACACTTTCATTAACATTATATTGAACTCCTAGAGATGATTGCTTGGGTTCTTGATCATAGCGTTCTTGTCGATGATTGTGCGAAATTTCTGTTGAATTATCCTGGAACCATAAAAACTCAAATAATTTTCAATATTACCTTTTAAGCTATCACTAGAATAATTAAAGAGCCTTTTAAAACTCAGAAAATTTTCAATGGAATCTTTCATACGTATCATTAAAGAAGTTAGCATTCCTTTTGAAGCATTACAAACTTTACTACCTTATCAAACTATTCCTAGAACCACCAAAACAACTTAGAATTTCCTAGAAACCCCTTAAACTATCCCTAGAATAACCAAAACACCTTAAAAATCCTTAGAACCTTCCCTTAACTATCCTCAGAACCACCAAAACATCTTAAAATTCCCTAGAAACCTTTAAACTACCACTAGAACCACCAAAACACCCTAGAAACCCCGCGTCACCATCAGAGATTACCAAAAGCCAACATGTAACTCGAGAACACGTAGAAACACGAAGGCAAAGGAATCGAGGCATTGCAAGACGAGATAAGGCGAAGCATGTAGGATCTCTGGGCGACGCTGTGTATTTGTGCCTCCTCATCATGTTCCACTCAGGTGCTGTGGGCTATTCCACTACCTCCACAAGTGCTATTAGATCCAGTTTGCACCCTATTCATGGCGGCAGTGGATGCAGGCGGCCTTGGTTTAATGCGGTGTGCTGATGATATTGGATTACGGCCGCCTAACTAACTATTAGACATCAGTTGTTAATTATCCCGAGTGCAATCTCCTGTCAGGTTAGCGCGCTGTGGTCGCTCCTATCGTTTCTGGGGGCTTCGTTCACCTGTTGTCTTGTTTTGATGGGGTTTCCTATTTTTTGTGGCAGTTTTAGTTGATGGGAAAGTATGTTATGGAAGGTTTTGTCGCTCGATTTTGTTGTGGTCATATTTATCTGTGCTTTTTTAGGATTTTTTTACCTTTTTGACCTATGTCGATAAGAATGTTTTTTTATGGTTTGATTTTGTTGTGGTCATGTTCATCTCTGTCGCTTTTAGTGTTTTCTTCCTTTTTTTGAGCTCTTATGTCAATGTGAATGTATTTTTAACTGGAGTTTTGTGTTTTGATTTTGTTGTGGTCTTGTTTATCTCTGTTTTGGTGGGTTTTCCTCTCTCTTGTGGCTTTTTAAACGATGGAAATGTATATTATTGTTAACACAGTGAAAGTGAATTAAAAAAAACACTGAAAACTTAAAACACAAGTCAAATTTTATAACTACAACCACAATGCAGGAACAAATATATCGTAGTGTGGAAGTCAGCAATTCCTGGGTTATATGCACCTACAATGCTAACCAAGGTCAGATCTAATTTTTGCCGCACGCCGCCGGAACTTATCAGGAGCAAATGTATCGGAGAGCGGGAGTGAGATGAGCAATTCCTGGGACCGAGCGGGGCATCCAATTACAGGTTGAGGGCGCCGGACAGAAGCACCATTAGTCGCCATCACTGACCGGGACTAGTGACTTGCAAACCAGCCACGCAAATCATTATTCACGTGTTTCTCTCTCTCTCTCTCTCTCTCTCTCTCTCTCTCTCTCTCTCTCTGTCGAATATCCTCTCATTCTCTCATTCTCTCGCTCTTGGTAGTAAATTTTGCCGAGGCTTACACGAGAGAAGGGGCTCGGAGTGATTTATGAGGCGGCGCTATTTTACCTAAAGACCTTGATTATCCGCCCTTGTCCAGGTGATGCTGCTCGTGTAGGTGCTGCGAGGGGTGTGTTCTTGTGTGTTGTGGTGTGTCTTGGTGTGCTGCGGTGTGTTGTTATGTTGTGTTTTGTGGTGTGGTATGTGGTGTTGTGTTGTGTTTGGTGTGCGGTGTTGTGGTGTTTTGCGGTGTGTTGTGTTGTTTTGTGTTTTGCTGTGGTGTGTTATGGTGTGTTGTGTGTATTGTGGTGTGTTGTGTTGTTTTGTGTTTTGCTGTGGTGTGTTGTGGTGTGTTGTGGTGTATTATTTTGTTTTCGATATTTTGCTTTTAAATTCCTAAGTTTCTTGTTTGTTTTTCATCATCTTCTCTTTTGCTGTTTTGTTTTATGTGATTGTTTTTTATTTGTTGATTTTTGTCCCTTTTCCAATATTTAGTTTTAGTTTGATGTCTCTTTTTCGGTATTTTACTTTGATATTCTTAAATTTTCTTTTTTTTATTTTATCTATTTCTTTTTCTAAGGTTCTACATCATCATCTTGTCTTAATGTGTTCTGCTTTGTTGTTGTTTGTCTTATTTGTTGTTTTTCTCCTTCAATAGTTAATTCTAGTTTTATGTCTTCAATATTTACTTTTTTCTAGATTTTACTTTCCCTCTATGTGTTGTTTCTCGAAAATATTCATCTTTTCTTTCAATATTCCTTAATATAGATACATTAGAAGTGTCATTTTCTTTCGGATTTTCTTTTTCCTTTTTCCATCATTTTTAATCTGCCTATTCGTCTCTGTCTTCCTTTCCGCCTTTCCTTTTTATTCTTCCCTTTACCATTCTTCACTCGAATCCTTTATGTGTATTATCGTTCCCTTCTTTATCTTTCCTTCATCTCCAGTTCCTTTCCTCATCTTTCTCTTCCTGTTTTTCATACCATTCCTTATCCTTTCATCAATTCCATCTCTATTATTCATTCACTTCACTTTAGCCCCCGTATCCTTCCTTTTCTCTCGCTATTCTTTATCCACTTCATCCATTTATACTTCTATTTCCCTTTATTTCATCTTCTTTCTCTTCCTTTTCTCTTACTATTCCACGCACCTCTTCGCCCTTCTGTACCTTCTCGCTATCTCCTCTATCAACCCTGCTTCTCCCCGTCCTCCTCCTCCTCCTCCTCCTCCTCCTCCTCCTACCCCTGCTCCCCAAGTTGTCCATCTCGCTACCTGCACCTCTGCCCTTCCTCTGCTTAGTATTCATGCACACCGGTACAGTTTTCGCGTTTGGTAAATTGGGCGCCGCGGAGCTACTCGTATTCTGCCCTTGCAATATGTATCCGGCGCCTGGCGTGCTGCAGGGCAAGTTTCAGACCCGCACTCTTTCTCCGTCACTATCGATCACGGAAAATATAAAGTGATTGATTCTTGATATTATGTTCTTGAAGGGAATGGATTAACACGTGTGGTTTTTAGTTTCCTTCTTTGTATTTTTTGATGCTTTAGTAAGTTCTCGATCCTGAAATTTGTTGAGTGGTGGTTTTGATAAGTTTGTTTGGCAATGGATGTTATCTCGTTCAAGTTTTATCTGTTTTTAGCTTTCCCTTAACTTTCCCGCTCTCAATAGACTAGACGTCGTATATTTTTAACCTTTGTGCTCTCTTTTCTCTCATTCTTTATCACTGGTCTCTGCTCCTTACTGTATGTTATTCTTTTACTGAGAGAAATAGTGAGGAGAGTCTCTCATTTTCTATTCCTGGGCTGTATTCTCTGAGTCTTCTCTTTACCTCATAACCTTCTTCCGTCTAGACTTGTAGGTAGACAGATGACAGTCATGTTATGCAAGAAATAGAAAGTGTTTGTCTGTATTATTTGTTTCGCAGGTTATGCTGTGAAATATTTGAGTTGTTTTCTTTCTCTTACTCGTAATACTTAACTGTCTGGATCGGGACGTGAAGAATAGCAAGTTATATTCACAAATGTTCTGTCTTTGTATTAGTTTGGTGAAAGGTCATAGTGTTCAATGAAAAAGAGTATTGTTCGTATTCTTTTATGATGCTTAGATCCACTTGTCTCTATATTACTTGGTGAAGAGTGACAGGTTATATTGGGAAAAACATCACAAAAAATATTTTCTCGTATTAAACTAGATGTGAATTGTTAGGTTGGTGCAATGACAGTAAAATGAGAAAGGGAATTATTTCACCTCTCTTGATTGAATACTTAATTGCAGCTGTCTGGATTGGCAGGTGAAGAGTGGGAGGTCATATAACGAAAGCCATCAAAAAACCTTTCGTTGTATTACTTTGGTTGCGAAAGGTTACTTCCGTAGATCACACAATGAAAATAAGGGAGTATTATTTTCATTCTCTCATAATACGTAGTTGGACATGCCTGTAGATTGGCAGGTGAGGAGTGGCAGGTGATATTGCGTAAGGGATCACGGAGTCGAGGCTGAAGTGCACACGTGAGATAAATAAAGCGGACAGGTAAAGCGATGCGGTATTGGTCAGTATTGCTTGCCTTCCCTGACGACCGACCTCCCGCCGCTCTTTGCCGCCGCTCCCAAGCACGTGATAAACAACGCCCCGAACACACACGCCGGCTCGTTAACTGAGGAAAGACGCGGACACCAGACCAACGAGGGAAAGGCTGCACACCACTCATTCCTGGCTACCTGCCCTCCTGCCTTCCTGCCTTTACTCTTGCCTATCTACCTGCCTTTTACACTCCTTGCTAACCCATACCTGCTTTTACTGCGTGGCTATCTCTACATTCCTACACTGCTATTCTATATCTGTCTTCACTGCAAACCTGTCATTCCAACACTCCTAACCCATACATGCCTTCACTGCTTGCCTATCTACGCGTTCTCTACATTTCGACACTGCTGATTTATACCTGTCTTCACTGTTTTTTATTCCTACACTGCTAACCCATACATACCTTCACTGCTTGCCTACCTTCCTGTCTTCTACACTCCTACACTGCTAACCATTTGCCTTCGTTTCCTTATCTTCTTGCCCTCTATATTTCTTCACTATTTGTTAACCTATATATGTCTTCTTACACCTCCCCACTGTTTCTATAGCTACCCTGCTTCTCCTGTCTGCTGTTTCCTTAGTTACACTGTTTACATTTCCTGCCTGCCCGCCTGCTTATCTGTGTGTCTATCTTCCTGCCGGCTTATTCAGTTATTTTACCTACCTACTACACGTTTATCATTACTTACTTTCCTACCTTCATGTTAATCTACTTATCTTTAATCTAATTTAACTTACCTTAGCCTTACCTACCTATACCATCCTTTTATCTATCCATCGATCCTTCCTTCCTTCCTATTTATCTATCAGTCTATCTGTCTGTCTGTTTATCTGTTTAGTTTAGCTATATTTCTATCCATTAGTCTATCTATTTTCTTACGTATTTACCTATTTTTCTCTCATTTATCTATCGACTTTCCTATATTCCTCTACCTACCTTCCTGCTTGCCTTCCTACCTTTCCTCCTTACCTGTCCTCGCCTCTTTACTGGAGCGACGTGCAGCGGGGCGGGGAAGTTTACAGACGTGTGTAGATCTCGTCTTTATCACTGGTCTTTAAGATAAACGGGTCAATGTGTTAAATCGTACCACTCCCTCGTTGCCTGGTGCTCCTTCCTGCCGTCCTCCGCCTCATCGCGTTGTAAAGCAGGGCAGGGGAAGGCGGGGGTGGTGTAATGGTGCTTCCTGCTTGTTAGGCCTGCTGGTGAGTGACTGTGGTGATGCTTGGTGATGGTTAGTGCTTTTGTTTGCCTTTTTTATATATTTTTTTGCTTTGGTTTGGTTTGGTTTGGTTGTTTCAGTGAGGTAGTGATGTTTTCTTCTAGTTTTTTATATATATATTTTTTTTAAAGGTCTTGTGTTTTGTTTCAGTGAGGCTGTTAGTCAGTCAGTCAGTCAGTCAGTCAGTCAGTCAGCCAGTCCATCTTCCAGTCAGTCATCAGTCAGGCAGGTTTATGTTTCTCTTTTTCTTCATTTTTGTAACACGTCGTAATACACTTTTACTTAATAGGAAATGCAATCTAACTTCACTCACTCCACTTAAGTCAGCATTTACGAGTATATTTTCAGGTGGTGTGTGTGTGTGTGTGTGTGTGTGTGTGTGTGTGTGTACTTGTCCCTGTTTCTTGGTCTTTGTGTGGAAGTGTGTATGTGTCCCTCTTCCTCTGTGTGTGTGTGTGTGTGTGTGTGTGTGTGTGTGTGTGTGTGTGTGTGTGTGTGTGAGTGTGTGCGTATTCGATGATAAGGGAAGTAGGCATTTAAAGATGGCGCGCACCGTGAGATCGGGTCGTTTCCTCGTGGGCGGGATGGACCATACATGTATTTGCATTAATTTGGCGGGTTTTACAGCGGCCATAAAACACTCATAAAACCAAAGAGGAGAGGAAGCCACGCCAGGCACGCCCACACACCCTCCAGGCATTAAGCAGCGCGCCCAGGAAAGGGAGAGAAGAGGAAAAAATGGGTGAACATTTTATAGAGAGGGATTTTATTTTAGGTTAGGTTAGGTTAGATGTGTTGAAGATATTATTAGATTAAGTGTGATAGTTTAATTCAAAAGAACTTATCCAGTCCTAACTTGACTTAGTTTTACCTTAACTCAGCTTCCTTAATCAAGTCTACCCTAACTACTATTACCTAATTTCACTAACCAAGTCTACCGTAACTTACCTTAACTTAACCTAACTTAACATGACATAACTTCATCTAACCTCAACTAACCTAATCTTACGTAACCTAACTTGGCCTAACTTAATTTACTTACCTTAACCTAACTTCACTTTAACTTACCTTAACCTAACCTAACCTAGTAGCTTAGCCTGATATAACTGCACCTAACCTCAACTAATCTACTTTAACCCAACCCAACCTAACCCAACCCAACCCAACGCATCTGACACCCACATGAAAAAAAATGTAATATATCTTAACCTTACTGTGTGTGTGTGTGTGTGTGTGTGTGTGTGTGTGTGTGTGTGTGTGTGTGTGTGTGTGTATGTGTGTGTGTGTACAAGTGTATATGTGCAAGGGAAGTGGCGCTCTTTCAGTATATATTTATCGTTCGCTTATTCAACATCACTCCTCTCTCGCATTCCCCTTTTCTCATTTTCAGATAATTATTGGCAGGAAAAAAATATCTGGCCATTCATCAGAGACTTTTCCAATTCCGATGAAAGTAATTAAGGAGACGATAGGTGGGAGCCGAGCGTAAATCTGGCCACCATTCTCCAGCCCTGGCCGTGTGGGAGGAGGAGGAGGAGGAGGAGGAGGAGGAGGAGGAGGAAGGAGCAAGAAGGAGGAAATGTAGTGGAGGATGACAAGAAGTGGGATAATAGTAAGAAGTAGAGAAGTATGTAGGAAAAGGAGAGAAAATCGAGGAGGAGGAGGAGGAGGAAAAGGAACAGGATTATAAATGAAGAAAATGAAGCAGCGGCCGGAAGAGAAGTAGTAGTAGTAGTGATAGTAGTAGTAGTAGTAGTAGTAGTAGTAGTAGTAGTAGTAGTAGTAGTAGTAGTAGTAGTAGAAAAAGAGCAAGAAAAGAAAAACAATGCAATACGTTTTAGAAGAATATAATAAGACAATAAAGAATAATAAGAGTTAGAGAAGAAGAACCAACTTATCAAAACACACACACACACACACACACACACACACACTAAACAATATCACCTAAACACACAAAACAAATGGCAAACAACGCAACAAACCCCTTTACTGCCAACACCTGTCCGCCTCGCCTGTGTCGTCTCTCTCGCTTTCCATTAATGATTTACTCCAATAATCTGTAACAATTTTCCCGAGCGTAAGATTATACAAGTCTCAGTCATTTCAGTAATCCTATTATAGCACGGGAGCGTATGACGGAAGCTGCATCTATTATTTATTGGCATTTTTTTTTTTTTTTTTTTTTTTTTTTGCCTGGCGTGAGATGTTTGATTCATGTTCGTACAATAGCCAGTGATACATTGGTCCAAATTGCTACCAAATCAAGACAGCGTGTGGGAGAGATTTGTGTGTTTAATTTCTCTGTTTATGTTGGTGTTTGTGATTTTTTTTTTTTTTGTTAGTCTGTGTGTTTGTCTGTCTGTCTGTTTTGCGTGTGGGAGAATTTGTGCGTTTAATTTCTCTGTTTATGTTGGTGTTTGTGATTCTTTTTTTTTTTTTAAGTCTGTGTTTGTCTGTCTGTCTGTTTTGCGTGTGGGAGAGATTTGTGTGTTTAATTTCTCTGTTTATGTTGGTGTTTGTGATTTTTTTTTTTTTTTTTTGTTAGTCTGTGTGTTTGTCTGTCTGTCTGTTTTGCGTGTGGGAGAATTTGTGCGTTTAATTTCTCTGTTTATGTTGGTGCTTGTGATTTTTTTTTTTTTTTTGTTAGTCTGTGTGTTTGTCTGTCTGTCTGTCTGTTTTGCGTGTGGGAGAATTTGTGTGTTTAATTTCTCTGTTTATGTTGGTGCTTGTGATTTTTTTTTTTTTTGTTAGTCTGTGTGTTTGTCTGTCTGTCTGTTTTGCGTGTGGGAGAATTTGTGCGGTTAATTTCTCTGTTTATGTTGGTGTTTGTGATTCTTTTTTTTTTTTTTTTTAGTCTGTGTTTGTCTGTCTGTCTGTTTTGCGTGTGGGAGAATTTGTGTGTTTAATTTCTCTGTTTCTGTTGGTGTTTGTGATTCTTGTTTTTTTTTTTTTTAGTCTGTGTTTGTCTGTCTGTCTGTTTTACGTGTGGGAGAATTTGTGCGTTTAATTTCTCTGTTTATGTTGGTGTTTGTGATTATTTTTTTTTTTAGTCTGTGTTTGTCTGTCTGTCTGTCTGTTTTGCGTGTGGGAGAATTTGTGCGGTTAATTTCTCTGTTTATGTTGGTGTTTGTGATTCTTTTTTTTTTTTCTAGTCTGTGTTTGTCTGTCTGTCTGTTTTGCGTGTGGGAGAATTTGTGCGGTTAATTTCTCTGTTTTATGTTGGTGTTTGTGATTATTTTTTTTTTAGTCTGTGTTTGTCTGTCTGTCTGTTTTGCGTGTGGGAGAATTTGTGCGTTTAATTTCTCTGTTTCTGTTGGTGTTTGTGATTCTTGTTTTTTTTTTTTTTTTAGTCTGTGTTTGTCTGTCTGTCTGTTTTGCGTGTGGGAGAATTTGTGCGTTTAATTTCTCTGTTTCTGTTGGTGTTTGTGATTCTTTTTTGTTAGTCTGTGTTTGTCTGTTTGTCTGTTTTGCGTGTGGGAGAGATTTGTGCGTTTAATTTCTCTGTTTATATTGGTGTTTGTGATTCTGTGTTTCTAGTCTGTGTGTTTGTTTTCCTCTTTGGTTTGCGTTTTTTTTCTCTCCTGTTGGTGTTTGTGCTTCTGTTTTGCTGTGTTTGCTGTGTTTGTCTGTCTTTGTTTTGCGTGTGAAAGATTATTTTTAGTTCTCTGTTTCTGTTAGTGTCTGTTATTCTATTTTTGTTTGTATCTGTGTTTGCGTTTGTCTGTCTCTCTCTTGTGCGTGTCAGACAGATTTTTTTTATTCTCATGCTGTTTGTGATTATTTTGTTTGTACGTGTTTGTGTTTGTTGGTTTTTCTTTCCTTTATTTTTCTGCTTTCTTCGCTAACTATTTTTTATTTAGGGAGTCTGTCTGTTTTGTCCCTCTGTTTATCTATCTGTGTACGTTTCTGTTTCTCTATTTCTGTCTGTTTCCCTTTTCTCTTAGTTCATCTTCTCTTCATTTCTCTTCCCTTCCCTCTCAATGACCCTCTCCCTCTCCCTCTCCGTCACGAACACGATCCTTTCATAACGTTTTCACAAGACATAACAGTACAAACACACCAAAAATTAAAGAGGAGAGAGGAGGAAGAGGAGTGCTTTTAGACAGATTAATTGGTGATGAGGCGAAAGGAGAGATTCACAAACTTAATAATATTTTCCAAAGACTCACTTGTGCATTCTCATATCTTGAAGGTTCCTAGAGACTCAGTTGTGTTTTTTCTGTACGTTTAATCCCCAAATACGTGATGTTCTCTCATGTCTTAGCTTCCAGAGACCTGTAAATGCTTTCCTCAAATGTTTTAAAATGCTCAAAGACTCACTAATGCTCTCTCGTATATTTTAATGCGCAATACCTCGCTCTGAGCTTCCCCTAAAGGTCACACAGGCTAACGTGGGTGTTCATCACTTCATATCTGACCTTTTCGGGATAAAGATTTGAGTTAAGGTCATTGGTTTTGCCTTTAGGTCTGATGGTTTTTAAGTTCTTTTTTCGTTTGTTTTGGTTTCTTGTGTTCTTGTGTGGGAAACATTTTGCTCTCTAGAAGACTATTTTTTTAAGGTCACAGAGATGATGAGTAAGGTTATGAAGATATTTAATGTTAATAACGTAGAAACTGTATTAATATAGCACCAGAAACGTGAAAAAGCACTTCAAACACACACACACACACACACACACACACACACACACACACACACACACACACACACACACACGCACACATATTCCTCCGCCACTCATACTCATAAGTACGCTGGAAAAACTAGTTCCATTGCACTCTCGTCTCTTCGCTTGCTTCTCTCCTTAAATCTCTCTTTTCTTTCCCCACAGGTAAGCCTCGTCAGGTGTTACAAGAGAGAGAGAGAGAGAGAGAGAGAGAGAGAGAGAGAGAGAGAGAGAGAGAGAGAGAGAGAGGAAGAGGAAGTCTGGAACGAAGGAGGTAAAAAATGAAACGGATCAAAGCTTAGAGAGAGAGAGAGAGAGAGAGAGAGAGAGAGAGAGAGAGAGAGAGAGAGAGAGAGAATCATACACGAAAGTTGATAATAAGATAAATAAATCCGGATCTACAAAAAAGAAAGAAAGAAAGAAAGAAATCTGATGGAACAAAAAAAGAAAAAAATTGCCTCTACAAAACTACAGAATCTACACACACACACACACACGCACACAGACACACACACACACACAGACACACATACAGACACACACAGTCATGAATATGTAAGTAGAGGGAGGCTGGCGCGGACTGTGCATTTTGGGACAAGTCGTTGTTTGAGTCTCCCGCTGCATAGTATTGTGGGTAGTGTTGATTTGTGGACAGACGGGGCCAGTTAGCAGTGGTGGTGGTGGTGGTGGTGATAGTTGCGTCTCTCTCTCTCTCTCTCTCTCTCTCTCTCTCTCTCTCTCTCTCTCTCTCTCTCTCTCTCTCTCTCTCTCTCTCTCTATCTCTCTCTCTCTCTCTCTCTATCATCCTCTCCCAACACACACACACGATCTACACTGCTTCTTCCTTCTCCTTCTTCTCCTCCTCCTCCTCCTCCTCCTCCTCCTCCTCCTCCTCCTCCTCCTCCTCCTCCTCCTCCTCCTCCTTTGTCCACCCTGACTTTTAATCTTGGGATGAACTAGAAACTCGACTCAACTTGACGGTCGCTTTTTCAAGGCCGGTCTGGGTGTCCTCCTCCTCCTCTCCTCCTCCTCCTCCTCCTCCTCCTCCTCCTCCTCCTCCTCTTTTGCGCTACAAACACCCATGAGTATTGCTTCTTTTTTTTCTGCCTTTGTGTTTATTTTACTTTCCTTTTATTTTTTAGTTTGTCTTTGTATATTGTCTATTTCTGTTTCTTTATCCTCTTTCTTTAATTCTTGTGTTCTTCTTTTGTCTTTCTTTTGTATTTCATCCCCATCCATTAATTTTTCTCTTTCTCTGTCTCTCGATATTTCTTCTTTTCATCTTCTCCTTTCTCTCTTTTTTTATTGTATTTTTTTTTCTTTCATTCTCCTTGTCTTCCTTTCTTTCTCTCCTTCCAAATGTGTCTTTGTCTCAGCCACTCTTCTGTCATAGCTTTCTTTCATCTGTCTGTCTCTGTCTCTGTCTATCTATCTCTATCTCTCTGTCTCTCTGTTCTACGACATTTATTTCATTTGTGTCTCTTTGTTTCACCCCCTGTTCTGTCTATCACTCTCTCTCTCTCTCTCTCTCTCTCTCTCTATCTCTATCTCTCTCTCTATCTATCTATCTGTCTGTCTATCTATATCTATCTCTGTCTCTATCATTTTATCTCTCTGTCTCTCTGTTTATATGAATTGTTTTTCTCTGTCTCAGCCTCTGTTCTGTCTACCAACCTTTCTTTCCGTCTATCTCTGTGTGTCTCTCTGTGTATCTCTCTGCCTCTGATTCACGACTTTTTATATTAAGTACCTAAAAATTTCTATCCCTCCTGACGAAGAGATGACTTATGGAAAAAAATCGCCTCTGTCTTCTCCCTAATGACGAAGGAAATTGTGTTTTTATTCTTCCTCTCTTTTTTCGCTCTCTTTCCTTCTCTCTCTCTCTCTCTCTCTCTCTCTCTCTCACTTCCTATTTTTTCCCTCATTTTTTCTTCTTCGTTGCGTTGGACACCTGGGTTCTTCTCTCTCTCTCTCTCTCTCTCTCTCTCTCTCTCTCTCTCTCTCTCTCTCTCTTCTCTCTCTCTCTCTCTCTCTCTCTCTCTCTCTCTCTCTCTCTCTCTCTCTCTCTCTCTCTCTCTCTCTCTCTCTCTCTCAACAAGGCTCGTCTTTTTCTTTGTCTCTTTCTTTGCTGTGATTTATCGAGGTCACGGTATTAAAGAGAGAAAGAGAGAGAGAGAGAGAGAGAGAGTGTGTGTGTGTGTGTGTGTGTGTGTGTGTGTGTGTGTGTGTGTGTGTGTGTGTGTGGACAGGTATACATTGATTGTTTGTTTTTAATTACCTGTGTTATTTATTTATTTTTTTTTGTTTTGCATCATAAGGTAACTCATTGACTGACTAATTAACATAAATAGATGAAAAATAAATAAATGCAGAAATAACTGGTTAACTGACTGACTGACTGACTGACTGACTGACTGACTGACTGGCTGACTAACTGAACTCTCTCTCTCTCTCTCTCTCTCTCTCTCTCTCTCTCTCTCTCTCTCTCTCTCTCTCTCTCTCTCTCTCTCTCTCTCTCTCTCTCTCCTCCAAAAGAGTTCACTTACCTTTTACATTTTCCTTTTATCATCCTTTGTCTTTCCCTCATTTTCATCTTGACATCATCACCACTCACTTTCACTCTCTCTCTTTCTCACACCCGACAGCATCACTCACTCTCTCACTCTCTCACTCTCTCACTCTCTCTTTCTCTTCCCTTGACACGTTTCCCCTCACTCCTCACATACACTTCAACATCTCATCCTTTCCCTGTTCCCCTCTTGCATACATTTCACGTGTCCTCTCATGTTTCCCTTAGTGTTTCCCCTCACCCTCTCCTCTCACTCTCTCCCCTCACTCTCTCCTCTCACTCTCTCCCCTCACTCTCTCCCCTCACTCTCTCCTCTCAGCCTTATCCCGTCATCTCTTCCTCTCTCTATGGTTTCTTCACCTCTCACACTCTCCTCTCTCTTCTCTTCCTACTTTCCCTCTTCACCTGAGAGAGAGAGAGAGAGAGAGAGAGAGAGAGAGAGAGAGAGAGAGAGAAAGAGAAAGAGAAATATGAAACTTAAATAGGTGAGGAAAGGGGAAATTAACACACACACACACACACACACACACACACACACAGAGAGAGAGAGAGAGAGAGAGAGAGAGAGAGAGAGAGAGAGAGAGAGAGAGAGAGAGAGAGAGAGAGAGAGAGAGAGAGAGAGAGAGAATTACATAGAAATACAAACCACACACTATATTGTCTGAAATAGGAGGCCGGTCCTTAAATCCAGACTTAAAGGAGACAGTGAGAGAGAGAGAGAGAGAGAGAGAGAGAGAGAGAGAGAGAGAGAGAGAGAGAGAGAGAGAGAGAGAGAGAGGGTACAAAGGTCGTGGCAGGGAAGACAAAGGGTTATAAAAAGAGAGATATATAGAATGAATTATAAGGAGCCTCTGGTGAAATAGCGACAGGATACCGTAGGAGGGTAGGAAAGGATACCGCTTCACAGGATACCGTTAGAAGGATACCGTACGAGGGTAGAAAAGGATACCGCTACACAGCATACCTTTAGACAGGATACCGTAGGAGGGTAGAAAAGGATACCGCTTCACAGGATACCGTTAGACAGGATACCGTAGGAGGGTAGTAAAGAATACCGCTTCACAGCATACCGTTAGGCAAGATACCGTAGGAAGTTAGAAAAGGATACCGCTTCACAGGATACCGTTAGACAGGATATCATAGGAGGGTAGAAAAGGATACCGCTTCACAGGATACCGTTTGACAGGATACCATAGAAGATTAGAAAATAATACCTTTAGACAGGATACCGTTAGACAGGATACCGTAGGAGGTTAGAAAAGAACTTGAGGGAACCCTGTAGAGGACTTGACACGTGTAGGACCTCTAAGAAGAGAGAGAGAGAGAGAGGGGAGAGACAACCATTAGATAAAGTAGGGAATATGGGAAATGAAAAGGAGAGAAAGGAATAAAAGAACTGGAAGATATAAACAAGGGAAGAAGAAATAATTGATAAAAAGAGATAGGAAAAATTGAAAAGAGAATAGACAAGAGAAAGGAAGGAGAATTAAAAAAGAATGAAATAGAATGCGATGAGGAAAGATAAAGAGGAAAAATTGAAAGACAAAACAAGGAGATAGGAAGAGATACAAAGAAACAGGAGATAGAAAATTTGAAAAAGGAAAAAAATAGATAAAAATTACGAAGAAAAAACATAATTTGATTTTTTTTTTTTATACTGCTTTTGTAGAAAATGAGTTTTTTTGCAACAGAAAACGTGACCTAGAAATTATATACAAAAAACGGGTTGATATTTTTTGGGTATACTTGCTTAGAAATAGATCTTTAACCCTCTTCCTCCTCCTCCTCCTTCCTTCTCCTCCTCCTCTTCCTCCTCCTCCTCCTCCTCCTCCTCCTCCTCCTCCTCCTCTTCCTCCTCCTCCTCCTCCTCCTAACAAATGAAGGTCATCTGCGTTTTGTCAGGCAGGTCTCAGGAGGAGGAAGAGGAAGAGGAGGAAGAGGAAGAGGAAGAGGAGGAAGACTAACGCCCTCCTATTCATAGCTTTCTTCTAGCGGGCAATTTTCATTCTCTCTCTCTCTCTCTCTCTCTCTCTCTCTCTCTCTCTCTCTCTCTCTCTCTCTCTCTCTCTCTCTCTCTCTCTCTCTCTGCAGTAGACAGATTATTCTTTTATCATGACGGAGTGTTGGCAAAGAGAGTATTGATGCCTCTCTCTCTCTCTCTCTCTCTCTCTCTCTCTCTCTCTCTCTCTCTCTCTCTCTCTCTCTCTCTCTCTCTCTCTGTTCACCCTCTAATGTCTGTCATCTAAACCTAACAACCAGAGAGAGAGAGAGAGAGAGAGAGAGAGAGAGACAACCTTATGTCCTAAAGTAATAGTGTTTTTTTTTGTTGTTTTGTCTCTGATAGCGTAAATAACACGGCCATTAATCACTCTTCGTGTTATTAGTGAGAGTAGGGAGAGTGGGACGCATTATCTCCTCTCCCCTCTCACCTCACCTCACCTCCTCTCCCCTCTCCCCCTCCCCTATCTCCCTCTCTCTCTCTCTCTCTCTCTCACTCTCACTGCTTCGGGGGAAAAGAGGGAGAAAAATGCTTGTGTGTGTGTGTGTGTGTGTGTGTGTGTGTGTGTGTGTGTGTGTGTGTGTGTGTGTGTGAGTGATTAATTGATATGCACACATGAATACACACAGACAAACATACAAACACAATATACAACATCAACAACAAAAACAACAAAAACCAGATATTGCCAGACTCGACTAAGTTAACCGAGAGAGAGAGAGAGAGAGAGAGAGAGAGAGAGAGAGGGGGCGGGATGAAAAGGTACGGTTCTGTATCATCCTGGGTACGTTTATGTGGTTTTGTGGTACGATAGTGTGTTGAGAGAGAATTGTGGTGGTGGTGGTAGTAGTAGTAGTTGTAGTAGCAATAGTAGTAGTAGTGGTTGTGGTGATGGTGGTTGTGGGAGGAGGAGGAGGAGGAGGAGGAGGAAGAAGAGGTAGATGTGGAAGATGGGGATTCGTAGTAGTAGTAGTAGTAGTAGTAGTAGTAGTAGTAGTAGTAGTAGTAGTAGTAGTAGTAGTAGTAGTAGTAGTAGTAGTAGTAGTAGTAGTAGTAGTAGTAGTAGTAGTAGTAGTAGTAGTAGTAGTAGTAGTAGTAGTAGTAATAGGAGGAGGAGGAGGAGGAGGAGGATGAAGGAGAGTGTAATAGTAGTAGTAATAGTAGTAGTAGTAGTAGTAGTAGTAACGCTTAAGTAGTTGATATTGATGTAGTAGTATTGGTAGTAGAATAAGTAGTTTTTATCCGTAGTAAGGTTATCATCACCACCATCACCACCACCATCATCACCACCGCCATCACCATCATCATCATCATTTACATAATTGGTAGGAAGCCACGCAGCAAATCGTTTCAAATAAAATTCCCCACTTGCCATCGCTCACCACTCGCCGAAAGGGATTGAAAAATATCACATTATAGAGAAAAAAAGTGTTCACGATGATTATCAGTTATTTAATTGCGTGATTTTATTGCATTATCAATAGTGGTGGGAAAAAAAACTGTGATCCATTTGTCAAATTTTATCAACACAGTATTAATGTTCAGGTATTGTCATGTCACATCAGATTATACAGAATGAAAATGTGTATTGATTCGCCACACTCTCTCTGCTTGTGTGTTTCAATGGGGTGGACACACAACACAACACAATATAGTACTTGACACACACACAAAAATGATAAATAAATAAATAACACAAAAAAAATCAATAGAAAAAAAAATGATTGAATTAAGAAAAATGGCCCTGAAAAAGATATATAAAACATAAAATCTCAGACACTACAAAAAGTTTCTCAAATAAAGATGTAGAGTGGAAAAGAATTATTTAAGGAAAAATAAAAATTACTTATGGAAATCTGCTTATGAAAAATAAAAAAAAAACTCAGAAATCACAAAAAAAAGTACGCAAATAAAAATGAAGGCTGCAAAAAAAATATTCTTGTGGAAAAAAATGTCTAGAAAAAAAAGGACAAAAAATATATAGTTGAAATAGTTTGATCATAAAATATACAAACTGACCTAAAAAGTGACTGAATTAATTTTCTTCCCTTTATTTTTGTTATTTGGCTCATCTTTCCTTAGTTACCAACCACTCTGAGGCATCATAGCTTCACCTGCACCCACCTTCATTGTTTACACTGCGTAGAAATTGCAAAATCTAATCTTTTTTCACACCTTTTGTTCTAGATAGTTAAAATTGTAGATATCACTTCTTACTCTAATTGCCAATCACTCTGAGACATCCTGCCGTGTTTCGTAGCCATCTGCAATGTTCAAACTGGATAAAAACTGGACAATCTAACCTTTTTCACATCTTTTGTTGTAGATAGTTAATAAGATTCCAAACCCTCTTTACCTTAATCATGAATCACTCTCTTCTTTAGCAACTCAAATGTTTAAAATTTATAGAAATTGCTAAATCTTACTGTTCTTCACACCTTTTGTTCTGTATAGTTAATAATATTTCAAACATTACTTTTTACCTTAATCACCAATCATTCTGAGACATCTTGACGTATTCTATAGCAAAATCCAATGTTTAGACTGGGTAAACATTACAAAATCTAATACTTTTTCTTCACACTCTTGTTTTAGATTGTTAGTAAGATTTCAAACACTACTTTTGCCTTAATCATCAATATTTTTTCTTTAACCAACTCAAATGTTTAAACTTTATAGAAATTGCAAAATCTTACCTTTTTCACATATTTTGTTGTAAATAGTTGATGAGATTTGAAGCATTACATTTTACATTACTTTTAGCCATTTCCAATACATAAACTGGGTAGAAATTACAAAATATTACTTCTTTCATACCTTTAGCTCTACACTACATTACTTCTGCTGGTTTTAAGTATATCATATTAACCTTCCAACACAACACAACGCAAGAGAACACAATAGAGGACCTCAACCCTTCAGTACTAAGACGCGTTTTTCATATTCATTTATCTTACTATTTGGTGAATTATACACCTTCAGAAACTTATGTGGGGATTAAAACAGTGAAAACTCTGGCCATTAATCGTCTGACCTCCATAGACAGTTCATAACATAAATAAAATCGTCTAATCGTACCCAAAACTCATGATAAAAAAAATCACCCAGTACTGAAGGAGTTAACAGGCATTCCACACCTAAGACGCATTTCCAGCTGCCTTTTTTCACCCAAGCGTCAAGAAACTCCACGTAAAATGTATCCAATCCCATTTGTCTTGCAGTGCTTAAGGAATGAGGCGTGTACATGCATAAGAAGCGATGGCAAGGCGCGTGCTGTGTGTGTAATGAGGGCTGGTATGACTCTTCACCTAATAGAATGAGTTAGATGATGTTTTTGTGCAGTTGTTTGTATATTTGCATTCCCGTGGTCTTGTTTACAGTGTGGATGGATGGTACGTGTGTTTGTTTGTGTGTTAGCTTAGGTTGGATGTATTTCTAGACTAGTATACCTTTAGAATATCACACTTTCTCATTTATTATTCCAATTCTACGTTTTCTGTTGCAAAAGTCCTTTAGAAAAATACGAAAGCAAGAAAAGAAGGGATAAAAAAGGATGAAATAAGAAGATGAAATAGAGAAGATGATAAGGAACACGAGAGGAAGTGACAGTGCATTCCCATGTGAGAGAGAGAGAGAGAGAGAGAGAGAGAGAGAGAGAGAGTGTGAATCAGAATCAGAATCGAGAGAGAAAGAATGTGTTTGATCTGCTGCAGTCTCTGACGAGACAGCCAGACGTTACCTTACGGAACGAGCTCAGAGCTCATTATTTCCGATCTTCGGATAGGCCTGAGACCAGGCACACACCACACACCGGGACAACAAGGTCACAACTCCTCGATTTACATCCCGTACCTACTCACTGCTAGGTGAACAGGGGCTACACGTGAAAGGAGACACACCCAAATATCTCCATCCGGCCGGGGAATCGAACCCTGGTCCTCTGGCTTGTGAAGCCAGCGCTCTAACCACTGAGCTACCGGGTGTGTGTGTGTGTGTGTGTGTGTGTGTGTGTGTGTGTGTGTGTGTGCGTGATCTAGAGGAGGCACGTTATATTTTTACAGATTTTTTGATATATCGTCTTTTTTTCTTTTTTTGACAAGCGTGGTCAGTGAGACGAGTGGAGATTTGACCTTTAGCCACTCTTTCATGTCGGTTTCCTAGTCATTTTTATCGTTTTTTTCTTCAATTTCTCTTTCTTTTCTCTTTTACTTCCCTCTGTTTCATCTTCTCTATTCAATATCCTTTCATCCATTTTCCTTTTCTTTTTTTTTTGCTACTTTTCTCTTCCTTTTATCTATTTGGTATTTTATTAATTTTGTTCTCTCTCTCTCTCTCTCTCTCTCTCTCTCTCTCTCTCTCTCTCTCTCTCTCTCTCTCTCTCTCTCTCTCTCTCTCTCTCTCTCTCTCTCTCTCTCTCTCACATTCATGTGGTTTCCCACTGATTTATATTCCTCTTCTCTCCTTCATTGTCTTCTATTTCTTCTTTTTCTTTTTTTCTCACCATCTCGTTTTTTCCCTCCCCTCTTCCTCGCTTCTTCTCTCTCTCCCTTCTTTCAATCTCTTCTTTCTCTAGTATTTTTTCTTTCTCTTTTCTCTTTCCTACCATCTCAGTCTTTCCTTCTGTTCTTTTCTCCTTCTCTTTCTCTCTCTCCCTCTCTCTCTCTCCCTCTCTCTCCCACCTCTTCAGTCTGTCCGCCATTAATTTTAAAGAAAAGCCCTTGTTATTTTTCATATTTCATTGAGTTATGTCACATTCTTTTTTCCCTCATTTCACACAACCGCCATTTGCATTAAAAGTTCCTTCCTTCGTCTTTCTCTTGTCTCTTCCCTCTCTCTCTCTCTCTCTCTCTCTCTCTCTCTCTCTCTCTCTCTCTCTCTCTCTCTCTCTCTCTCTCTCTCTCTCTCTCTCTCTCTCTCTCTCTCTCCAGCTTCACATTATTATCATACATTTTTCACCTTCATTTTTCAAGGAACGTGGCAATTTTGTACGCACGTTATTTTACTTAATAAATGTGTGTGTCTGTGTGTGTGTGTGTGTGTGTGTGTGTGTGTGTGTGTGTGTGTGTGTGTGTGTGTGTGTGTGTGTGTGTGTGTGTGTGTGTTCTCTATCTTTCTCTATTTGTTTCTCTTTTTTATTTTCTCTCTGTATCGTTATCTCTTCCTCGTTCTCTCTCCCTCCTTTTTGCTTCCTCTTCTCTTCCTCTTCCTCTCTTCATTTTCTCTACCTCATCGTCTGCGACCTTTCTGCCTCTTCCTGTCTGTCACCTCTCTGCCTCTTCTCTGCCTCCTCTTCTTTGCTTCTTCTTCTTCTTCTCTTATATGCTTTCTCTTTTCTGTCTCCTGCTCTCTGCCTTCTCTTCCCTGTCTCTTCTTCTCTGTCTCCTCCTCTCTGCCTTCTTTTCTCTGCCACCTCTTCTGCCTCTTCTATGTTTCGTCTTCTCTATCTCCTCTTCTTTCCTTCCTTCTCTCTGTCTCTTCTCTCTTTTTCCTTTCTGCCTCCTCTTCTTCTGTGTCCTCTTTTCTGTCTCCTCCTTTCTGCCTTCTTTTCTCTATCTCCTCTTTTCCTGCCTCTTCTATTTTTCATCTTTTTTATCCCTCTTCTTTCCTTCCCCCTTTCTGTCTCCTCTCTCCCTCCTATTCTTTCCCTTCTTTTCTCTGCCTCTTTTATGTCTCATCTTCTCTACCTCTTCTTTTCCTCCTCTTCTTCGCCTCCTCATCTTTATCTTTGTGCCTCCTCTTGTCTGTCTCCTCTCTGCCTCCTCTTCTCTCTCCTCCTCTTCTTTTCTTTCTCTTTTCTGTCTTCTTTTCTCTGCCTCCTCTTCTTCTACCTCTTCTATTTCTTGTCTTCTCTACCTCGTCTTCTTTCCGTCATCCTCTCTGTCTCTTCTCTACTTATTCTCTATCTCTCTCTCTCTCTCTCTCTCTCTCCTCTTCTCGTGAACCCAGAAACCATCCCACGCGCGCCTATCATCCAAGATCCTTCCTCTCCTCCTCCTTGATCCTTCTGCAGTCCTCCTCCACCCCCTCCTGATCCCCCCCTCCCTCCCTCCCGTGACACTGTGGAGTCCTGTTTCTGGTTCTCATTTCTCACGTTCATTTAGTTTATTTTCATTTTTTTTCATTATTTTTTTCGTTCTAATTTTTTTTTCGTTTTTTTTAACCTTTTTTTTCTATATTCATTTCCGTTTTTTGTTTATTCTTTTCTACTACTACTACTACTACTACTACTACTACTACTACTACTACTACTACTACTACTTTACTGCTATTATTTCTACTATTACCATCCTTTTTTTCTCTTTTCCCTGTTTTTTCATTATATACCTTGTTCCTCTTTTTCCTTTCTCTTTCTTCTATTTCTGCTAAACCCTCTTTTTTTATCATTTCTCTCTCCTCCTTTTCTTCACGTGTTATTCCTTTTCTCTCATTTTCTTTATCACCTCACTTTGCTTCTCTCTCCTTTTCTTCTTTAATAAACCCTTTTCTTGTTTCCATCTCCTTTCTTTACCTCTTCCTTCTCTCCTCTCCTTTCCTTTATCTCTCTTCCTCCCACTGTTCTTTTCCTTTTCTCTCCCTTTTATCTCCCATTCTCTTCCCTTCCCTCCTTTTATCTCCTTCCCTTTCCTTCTCTTCTATTCCCATCCTCCCACTATCCCTTTCCTTTCCTTCTCTCTTTATCTCCTTTTCTTCCTTTATTCTCCTTTCCTTCTCTTTTTCCCTTTTATCTCTCACTGTCCCTTTACTTCTCTTCTTTCGCTTTATCTCTCTCCCTCTTTCCTTCTCTTTCTCCGTTTTATATCTCTTACTGTCCTTTTCCTTCTCTTTCCTCCCTTGACTTCCCTCTCATTGTCCTTTTCTTTCTCTCCATTTACCTCTCTACCACTGCCCCTCCTCCCTCCTCCTCTCTTTAACCCCTTTCAATGCCTCTGGTACCTAAGTAAGTTTTAAGTGGCCTAATTATCCTTCTCCTTCTCCTTCTCTTTTCTTACGTGGCTTAATTTCATGGCCTTTACCCTTTCGATAATAATAAATTGTTCCCTGAGTAATCTTCCCAAGCTCGTGTGCATTTTTTGAAGTGATAAGTGGCGTGACAAGCCTTCAAGTTTATAAGGATTAAA
>NC_059287.1:12702618-12717618 GCF_017591435.1 Portunus trituberculatus | reverse complement strand
TTTTTTCCGTGTACCGCCTCTTGTACCCTCTGTCCTGCCATGCCTCCTGTCCATCCACCTGTCCTCACCTGTCTTACCTATCATCACTCCACCGCGCTCTCCCCTTCCCCCAATACCTCCCAACCTCCAGTAGTCTCTCTCCTGTCGCTGTACTCTCTCTGTGATACACTAAAGCTACCATGCTAAGTCTTGAATTCTTACGTGTTCTTGCATTAGTGTTAGTGTGATTGTTGTAGTTTATATTGTGTTTGTGCCTTGTGGTGGTGTGAATTACTTTCCTTGGAGGGAATAAAGAGAGAAATGAGAATGTAATGAAAGGAATAATAGACAAGTTAGATAAAGAATGAGATAATTGCAAGAGCGATGAATGTAAATAAAGGAGAATGACTAGAGAAGTAAAGAAACGAGGTGAAAAGTAAAGGATGAGGAGGAAAAGAATGAGTAAAGGAGGAATACCAATACAAAAGACTATAAAGCAATAAACAACAGACATCTTGGTGTTCTTATCGGAAATTTTAATGGTAAAGGAAATGCAGGAACTGACATTCTGGTTCTCGCTAGACTGATGATAAAAAATTGTTTGATTAGGATAATGCTATCGTGACTGCAAAATTATTATTATTAGTAGTAGTAGTAGTAGTAGTAGTAGTAGCAATAATAGTAGTAGTAGTAATAGTAGTAGTAGTAGTAGTAGTAGTAGTAGTAGTAGTAGTAATAGTAGTGGTAGTAATAGTAATAGTAGTATATATAGTAGTAGTAGTAGTAGTAGTAGTAGTAGTAGTAGTAGCAGCAGCAGCAGCAGGAGTTAGGACGCGAGAAATATTACATACCATTCATTAACTTTTTCTGCTGCGTCATTGCGTGGCATAATTTGATTTAATGGTTTGTTTATTTGCCTTTTTTCAAGCTTCACTAATTAATACCTACAGTTTGTCTTTTTTCAGAATTTATGTGACGGCTTTTGAGAGAGAGAGAGAGAGAGAGAGAGAGAGAGAGAGAGAGAGAGAGAGAGAGAGAGAGAGCTGATGGAGGGAAAACTAGCGGGAGGAAAGGAGATGCTGGAGGGTGTTGGTGGAGTAGAATAATAATGGAAGAGGAGGAGGGGGAGGAGGAGGAGGAGGAGGAGGAGGAGGAGGAGGAGGAGGAGGAGGAGGAGGAGAAAAAATAGGAGAGAGAGAGAAAAAAGACAGAAATATAAAGAGAAAAAGACAAAAACTAATTAAATATACCAACCTATACTGTCCCAAACAACACACACACACACACACACACACACACACACACACACACACACACACACACACACACGAACCACGAGGAGCGAAACTTTTATCACCTCATGACCACTTCACCTTCCCTAAGATACAGAATTCATCTTAACGCTTCCTTGTCCTTGTAAAACTTGCACGAACGGAAACATAAACGCAGGGACTTACTCTCTCTCTCCCTGACAGTCCTTGCTCAGTGTGTAGACGAGAAAGGAGGAGAAGAAATTGGAAGATGCCAGAGAGAAAAGGGACACCTTCAGACATGTTTTTAGGGAGAGTGAAGGAGGACAGCAGCTATTGATTAACAGAGAGAGAGAGAGAGAGAGAGAGAGAGAGAGAGCGGAAGAGCATATTGATAGACAGACAGACATACAGACCAGATCGCACAGACATCAATAGACATGGAAGGTTTAATAGTAGGAAAAATATTGCTCTGAAAAATACAAACTGGAGAAAATTGAGTGACATGATAGAAAACGTGAACCATTTCTTTCCATCGCTACTTCTCCCAAATGGTGGTGATTGTACATGTAGTAGTGGTGATTGTGGTGATTGTGGTAGTGGTGATGGTGGTAGTGAAAGCAATGCAGGAATTAAAACTCAACACCAAACTCCACTGATGGTGATGGTGATGGTGATGGGAGAGAGTGAGAGCGCGTGAAGCAGGCGATGGTGATGTTTGATAACGTCTGTTGGTGATGCTGGTGCTGGTGGTGGTGTACGTGGTGCATTTGGAGTGATGAGAGTGGTGATGGTGGGCATTGCGTTTTGCTTCCAGTGGTGATGATGATGGTGGTGATGATGGTGATGCTTCGTTCTATGGAGCTGTTGGGTGGAAGATATAAAGTGTGTATGTGTGTGTGTGTGTGTGTGTGTGTGCGTGTGTGTGTGTGTGTGTGCGTGTGTGTGTGTGCGTGTGTGTGTAGGTATGTGCGTGTGTGCTTTAAGAGGGCATAAAAAACACACACGTATCATAAGAGAGAGAGAGAGAGAGAGAGAGAGACATAAAGCTTTGGATATAATAAGCAGCATCAAGAAGAGGAGGAGGAAGAAGAGAAGGATGAAGAGGAGGAGAAGGAGGAGGAAGAAGAAGAGAAGGAGGAAGAGAACGAGAAGAAAGAGAAGAGTAACATAAGTAGGAAGAAGAAACAAAACAACACAAATAAAGAACAATGTATAAAGTGAGGACAAACAATCACGAATGAACACAAAGAAAGAACAAGAAGGAAGAAGGAAGATCTAAGGAACACAAACGAAGAACAAATAAAAAAAACTAAGAACAAGAAAAAATGAAAGAAAAAAAACACGAATAAAAAAATTGAGAACAAGAAGGAAGAAAGAAGATCGAAAGAACGCAAACGAAGAACAAGCAACAGAAAGAGAAAGGAAACACAAAGCAACGAACACAAACACTAAAGAAAAAAAGAAAAACACCACGAGAGAGAGAGAGAGAGAGAGAGAGAGAGAGAGAGAGAGAGGGGGGGGCAGTGCTGTGGTGGTCACCTTGGATACTTTATCTTGGCGGCGTCTCGGGAAGATCCTGGAGACAAAAACAGAAGAAAAACGAGGGGATCGCGAGACAAGAGAGAGAGAGAGAGAGAGAGAGAGAGAGAGAGAGAGAGAGAGAGAGAGGAGCTAGTATTTAAATCTTTAGTGTGCTGATGTTACGAGCAATTCACACTACCAACAAATTCTCTCTCTCTCTCTCTCTCTCTCTCTCTCTCTCTCTAACTTACGGCAGAGTGACAGAACAAGAGACATTAAACTCACTCTCGGGAATTTCCTTCGTTTTCAAACTAAACACGACAACCACCACTACCACCGCCACCACCACCACCACCACCACTACCACCGCCACCGCCACCACCACCACCACCGACATCCCTACTTCAGATCAATAGCTTTAGCGGATAGACAGACGCAAGGGGAAGGATGGGTTGACAAGGGAAGATAGGCAGGTAGAGGACAGGTGGGATTGAATTAAGTATTTTTTGTCGTCTATCCTTTCTATTCTTTCCTTAGTGTATTTTATTGTATTTGTATGTGATTGTGGTTTAATCTCTCTACCCATCTATCTATTTTTTTATTGTATCTATCTATCTATCCTTCCATGGTATCAAATATATTACTCTATTCATCAGTGTTGTTATCTATCTATCTGTGTATTTATCTATCTGTCTTTGTCTATTTATTTATTCATCTTCCTATTTATCTTGCTATTTTCTATCTATTTTTGATATAACTACTATATATGAGTGGGGGGAATCCTTCTACTTCACTATCCTTTTTCTTATAGTACTTATTTTACCATAAAGTATTGAAGTTTAATCTATTCTGTATGTAAAAGTAACCTGCTGTTTGATATTTGTGGTAATGTGTAAACTCTCTCTCTCTCTCTTTCTCTCTCTCTCTCTCTCTCTCTCTCTCTCTCTCTCTCTCTCTCTCTCTCTCTCTCTCTCTCTCTCTCGCTCTCTCGCTTAGTAAGGGAATCCAGTAATATTTTGTTACTAAAAATTAAGTTGAAAAAACGCAACACAAAAATCTCTTTCCATAGACAGATAAAAAAAAGACAAGGATGAAAAAGACAGACTCGAGTACTGCAGTGAAATCTTTGTAGAATAGTGAAAAATAGTGTCACTCTATGGCCACCTCTCCTCCCCTTCATCCTCCCCCTCCATCCCCTCCTCCCTCCTCGAGTCATCTGGTATTCAACGCCATCTGGTGAAAGAAGTGTGAAAGAAATCGTCTTTTTTACTCATTTGCTTTTTTTTTTTCCTGCTCTGTATCGTTCTACTTCTCTTCCTCTTTAGTGCCCCCATGAAGCGACTCTGGGAAAGAAAATGGAGATTGTTTTTGTTTCTGTGTGCGTTGCGTGTGTGTGTGTGTGTGTGTGTGTGTGTGTGTGTGTGTGTGTGTGTGTGTGTGTGTGTGTGTGTGTGTGTGTTTCTGTCCTTGTCTCTATATTCTTTTTGTCTGTTATCTGTGTATTTGTTATTCTTTTTCTTTCTTTTCTCTTTCTATCTTTCCTCTCTCTCTCTCTCTCTCTCTCTCTCTCTCTCTCTCTCTCTCTCTCTCTCTCTCTCTCTCTCTCTCTCTTCCCGCTAATTTTCACGTCAGTGGTCTCCTCACGCAGCGGGGTGGGCGGGACCCTTCGTGTGTGTTTGACCAAGATTAGGAACCCCAGAAAACCGCTTACGTCAGTTCCTGCCGCCTAAAGAGGGAAGGGAAGAGGAGAAATTGAGGGGAGGGCTTCAAGTGAGTCTGAGTGAGTCGTCTTCCCTGCTGGCAAAAGGCTGAAGGAAGGGGAAGGATGGGAAGGAGTGATGCGTTTGAGTTCGCATTGAAAAGTAGAGGAGTTTTACACTTACAGGATTGAATAAAGTAGCATTTACAGACGCAGAAAGGCAGTTAATACACGCTTGCAGGTAATACACATCCAAAAGTATTCAGTAAACGCATTAAATCCCAAGGCACACTTCACTAATGGTAGGTCTTAAGTTCTATTCACCTTTACTTTGATCTTGCCAGTGAAGCAACAGTGGCGACTATGCGTTCCCGCCATCTACTAGTCTGACCATAATTCTTCGTCCACCTCCTAGTCGTCTGAGCAGTGTGTCTATGAAGTTAACTCTCTCTTCCTCTTACTGTGTGTGTGAAACTGAAAAACTAGTCACTCAATGATCACTCCACGCCCTTCACTCGTCATACTAAGCTGTTCAGTGTCCTTAGTAGTTTGTTTATGAAGTTAACTTTCTTTTCCTCTTGCTTTTGTGGAACTGTGAAAAAAAGTCTCTTAATAATCACTCCACGCCCTTCACTCTTACTATTACTACTGAACGTCCTTGGGAGTATGTTTGTGAAGTTAGCCCTGTTTCCTTCTTGCTCTGTGTGAAACTGAAAAAAGTCTTATCACTCCACGCCCTTCACTCTACCTACTAAGCTGTTCAGTGTCCTCAGCAGTGTGTCCATGAAGTTAACTTTCTTTCCCTCTTGCTTTGTGTGGAACTGTGAAAAAAAGTCACTCAATGATTATTCCACTTTCTTCATTCCTCCCACTAAGCTGCTCAGTGTCCTTCCTTCTCAGTATATGTCCTTCTTTTCTGTTTATTTTAAGTAAGGCGCCGTTAGGAGCAACAAAAAATTACTATAAAAAGAGCCTCACTGAGGTAAAGGACTGACATTTAAGTAAGCCTCTCATATTAATTTAGCTTTACCCAGAACCCTCATGTGTTTAGTATAAGAAAAATAGCATTCTCATTTCTCTCACCCCAAAAAATAAATAAATAAGTAAATTCTCATCTCCATTCGTCTCCTGAACCTTGCGCCTTCACTCCTGCACTCCCTCTTGCCTTCACTCTTGCATTCACTCCCTGCCTGCCACACGACACCCCAGGGCCTGCGACACACGAGGAATGGCACCCAGGAGGAGTCGAGATCGTGCCACCTCTGCACTACTGAAGAAGGTGGTGGTGGTGGTGATGGTGGTGGTGGTGGTGGTGGTGGTGGTGGTAGTGGTGGTGGTAGAAACTGACAGGAAGTTTAAGTGTGATTAACGTTTATTTATAAGGTTTTTAATTAATTTATTCCTGCAACTTTTTTTTCTTTTTTTTGTGGTGAAAATGCATGTGATTTATAAAAAGGTTATTGATATGTTATTTCTCTCTCTCTCTCTCTCTCTCTCTCTCTCTCTCTCTCTCATATATACAGTAAGTTTGAAGTGTCACTAAAAAAACTGCCTTGCTTTTTCTTTTTGTTTTGTTTTCCTTTGTTTTTATTTTCCTTTTAAGATTTTCCTCCTCTGAGTGTGATTCAGTGTTGGGATTTTTTCACTGATTTTTTTTTTTTTTTTTTTTTTTTTTGTCTTTCCAACAAGCGAATAATTTGAACAACCATTTAAATCATTAGTGTATCTTTTAGCTTCCAATTTTCCCTTGTTTTATTTTCCTTCAACGTGTTTTTCATCCTCAGAAAATTAGTCTTCCCAAAACTACTTTCTCACTTTTATTTTCTTCCATCTCATTAAAATTTCTTGAATCTGTTTTTTTTTTTTTTTTTATTCTATATTTCCCCTTCAACGTATTTTAATTTTTTGTAGTTTTTTTTTTTTTTTTTTGGGGGTCACTTAAATTACAAATGTCTCTTCTCTTCTTTTTAATTCTCCTTTCATCTTTTTAGCTTTTTTTTTTTTTCTTCACGTTTTTTTCTTCATCTAATTCAAATGTAATCTTCAATTCTTTTTCCTTCCTCGCTTCATTTTTCTAGTTTGTTTTTTATCACCATCATGTAATTCAAACGGTGAGAGATTAATCATTTTTTCCCCTTCAACATTTTCCCTCCTTTTTTTCCCCTTTCATTTAGGTAACTGATGGAGAGCTGGTGCTATTATATATTTACTCTTTTTTCCCCTCAGTATTTTTCCCTACCTATTTATCATTGGTGTACTGGATTACCTCTGATATTTCCTGTTACTCTTTCCCCATATATTTTTCCCTCGAAATCTGCTCCTATATATCCTAAGTGTCGATTTATTATTAACATTTATTTTCCTTTCTATTTCAACAGGTAAGGAGGAAAGTCGTGAGTTTTGAAGAAGCGAGGCAAAAGGTATGTGATAATTTTGGTGTTTTTTTTTTTTTAAATATTGTCACGACGTTTGTGTTTTTTTCACTATTACTTCAATCTTCGTTTTTTGTTCTCCAGTAGTTTGAATCTATTTTTTATTTATTTTTTTAAGGGGGACTTATAGTATCTTATTTATGTTTTTGTCAGTGTATGTTTTTCTCTACGAAGTTTTTATATATTGTTAAGAAGTTTGTGTTTTCTAGTATCAGTAGTTCAATCTTCGTTTTTTGTTCTCTAGTAGCTATAATCTATTTTTTATTTATTTATTTTAAGGGGACTTTTATAGTATCTTATTTATGTTTTTGTCAGTGTATGTTTTTTTTCTGCGAAGTTCAATGTTAGCCAAATTATACGTTACAGTTTCTGATTTCCATTTGTTCTCTTCTTTTTTTTTTATTATATGCAACAACATCAGTCAAATATTTTTATGCGTTTCTATTTATATTTCTGTTCAGTCATTGCATTTTTTCTCCTATAAACAACAACAACATTAACCGAATTATTTTTTCATGCTTTCTGATTTCTGCTCGATCAGTGCATTTCTTTTTATTTCATTCTTTTTTTTTTCCTTTTATCTTACCGTAACTCACTAACATTAGCTACTCTCCGTTTATTTTTTCCTTTCCTCGAAAATAACCTATACTTAACTGCACTTCTGGCGTACCTGTCTAATTACATCACAAGTCTCAACCTGTAGGGAATGTAAATTAAGAGGAGTTCGTAACGTTAACTTGTCTCTCTCTCACTTGAACCACACTTGCCTTTGTTCTACCGTCAGTTTAAGCAATACACTATAATTATCTACAACTTCTGGGTACTAACTTGTCTTCCTTACCTGTGCCACACCTGTTTAACTTCATTTACCATTAGTTCTTGCAATACATTAAGATTATCGACTTGTTTACTGGTTGAGGATTATTTTGATAGCCAGCTTGTCTCTCTCACCTGAATTACACTTGTTTGATTGTGCTTTATCGTTAGTTCTAGCAGTACATTAAGGGTATCTATATATTTATCTGGTAAATGCGTGTTTTGGACGTTAAATTGTCTTTCTTACCTAGATCATTCGAGTCTGACTTCTCCATCGTTAGTTCTAGCCGTGGTAGTCTTCAAGCTCGAAAAATGGAAGAAACAAGAACAGAAGAGGGAAGAATAAAGGGGATAGTGAAACAGAAAAAATGGGGTAAACAAAGAAAAAATACTTAACGAACGCAGCTTTTTTGTACTGTATTTTTTTTTCTATATTCTTTTTCATTCCTCCTTTTTTTTTTCAATCCCTTCATTCATCTGTCATCTTTTTGTTTTTCTCCTGTTTCCAGTTTCGTAAGTTTGCCACATGTTTTTTTTTTTTTCTTTTTTATCTTTTAGTTCCACCATGTTTCCTTCACCCCCCCTTGAACACCACCTCCCTGTCTACCAACCCATTACACCTGTGCTTAAATCCGTTCAGTACCATCCTTCCTTCACTTAACACACTTGCCACATATATTTTTTGTACTGTCACCTTGTTTCTCTCCCTTGAACACCGCCTCCCTGTCTTCTAACCCATGACACCTGTGCTTAAACTCCTCCAATATCACCCTTTCCTTCACTTAACACACGTGTATTCAATACAAGTCTCTACACGTGCTGCGACACCTCTCCTTCCTGGTATTGTTAGGCTGCCTCACATTGCAGTACAGCCCCGCATGTGTTTGGCACCGCACTGCTGAAAGGGAGACGAGAGGCTGAGGAGGATGCTTGAACTCTCCTCCTGTGCCTCTCTGCAGCAGTGGTGGTGGTGGGTGGTAGTGGTGGTGGGTGGGTGGTGGTGAAGAGGTAGGTTAAGTGATCGGCGTGAATTAAGTGATGAAGAGAAGATGGTGGTAATATGTTGAATAAGAGATGTGATGTGTTAAAGAGGAGGAAAAATAGGTGTGTATATAATGACGGATTAACGATATATCGCTTCACCGTTGTTCACCTGTATTGTGGTGTAGGAGGGAGGGTGTAAATGACAGGTATGTATAACGTGGTAAGATAGAATTAAGGAAAAGTACATCTATTAATCCTTTTCATATTTATCCTGGTTGCTATTAGGTGATTCATACAGCTTCAGAAACTCATGTCGGGTTTAAAATAATGAAGACTCTTGCCACTGATCCTCTGACCTCCATAGACTCTTCCTAATGTAAATCAAATCGTCTAATTATACTCAAAACTCATGGTAAAAATGCGTCCCAGTTTTGAAGAGGTTGATAATATAAATAAGTGATAGAGAGTGATATATATGCAGAAATGTTGAAAAGAGGAAGAATTAGTGACATAGATAAAAGTGACAAGGAAGAGAGAGAATGAAGAAAGATTGGATAAATACAGCATAGGTTAACAATATTGCCTCCATGATGGTTGTGATGTAGAAGTATTGAGGAGGAGGGAGAGTAAGTGACCTGTAAACACAAGTGACAAGAAGAGAAAACAAAGCAGAAATGGATAGATGGACAGATTAATCACATATTGCCGTGTTGTTGCTGGTGATACAAGAATGCTGAAGAGAGAACAAGCGGAGGATGAAATTCAATGTAACATATTAAGGACAAGAGGGAATAAGGTACGGATGGATAGATTGATAAATTAGTAACATATTGCCTTGCTGATGCTAGATGCAAGGATATTGAAGAGGAGAGCGAATAAGTGGCAAATGAATACAATTGGCAAGGAGGAGAGGAAACAAGGCATGAGTGAACTGACAGATTAATAACATATACCTTGCTAGTGATACAGGAATGCTAACAAACAAAAGTAATGGATATAATCTTGCTAATGTATTGATGTGAATGTATAATCGTAACAGAAGTGATAATAATAATAATGCGTTGGTGAATAGAAAATAGCATATGCCTTTGTTAGTGGTGATATAGTAATAATAGTATATCCAACTTCCTTTGACTTGACTTCATTTAAGAGGCAGGTTTCAAGACATTTATCCCTTTCTTTTGGCTAACTCTTTCAAACCTGCAAGGGGACTGACAATTAAGTGGGCCTTTATTTTATTTTCTGTTTCCCTTGACCAGCTTTCCCCTCTAACATAAAAAAGAAATGTTAGTAGAATGAGAGGTATATATAACCCTGCCAACATAGTAGTAATTAGTAGGTAAGCAAATGGTAATAAGGTGCTCGTAAATAGATCAATCACACACTCTCTTGCTGGCGGCAGCTCGGAAATGATAGAACAAGAGTGATATGGATGTAACCTTGCTAACGTGACGAGAAAAACAAATAAGGTTGGCGTAGATTATTATTATTATTATTATTATTATTATTATTATTAGATATTCTTCCACCGATGTGTCGCCTCAGGTTGTAAGAAATTAATGTTAAAGGAAGCAAGCGAGATATATAGAAATAGATACAGTGATAGAGATGATGCCTGGAAGGAAAGCCAACATGAAAGGGGTAAATAGATCAATAACTAAATGGATTTCCGCCAATAACACTATATCGCTTTTCTTAATGGTACAGGGATAGAATATGGAGTGAACAGCTTAGTAAATAGATAGAGACCAGCCTTTAACATTGCCTCGATATTGTTGATGATACAGAAGTAGATAGGTAAATGAATTAATAGATACAGACAGTCATTACCACCGCCTGTCCTTTACTAATAATACATAGATAGAGACAGAGAACACATTAGATAAACACAGTCCTGCAATTACAACCGCCTCGCTTTTACCAATGACACACAGATAATGGAAGTAGAAGGTAGATAAGTTAGATAATACGTACAATTCCGCCATTATCACCCCTTCACCCTTATAGACCAGAAGTAGATGGAGTAGATAAGTAGATGCAGCCCTGCCATCCTCACCACCTGCCTAATGACTAATGATGCAGAAGCGGTGGAATGCTGCACGGAAATAACCTACTAATGATGCGATGTGTATTGATTAGATGTGTGATTGATATGACCTTTACATGAATGGCGTACGCTACTCTCCTTTTATGGCTTAGAATCCCTTCAGTCCTGGGATGCATTTTTACCATGAGTTTTGGGTAAGATTGCACGATTTTATTTGCATTAGGAAGGGTCTATGGAGGTCAGAATATTAATGGCCACAGTCTTCACTATTCTAACCCCTACATAGGTTTCTGAAGCTGTGTAAAATCGCCAGATAGTAAGTACAATGAGTATGAAACCTCGTCACGGTACTGAAGGGGTTAAAGCAACAAGGATATAAATGAAAAGGCCACTGAAGCTGCTAATCACTAACGAGTATCTAAATGTGATAACCCAGAATTTGAGGAGTGTCTTAAAATTGGTAGAGGTTTGCTGTTCTTATTTTTTTCATGTATTTGTATATTAGAAGACTCTGAGTAACCCTTTCAATACCATGACATGTTTTTATATTTATTCAGGTCACTATGAGTCGATTTCACACAGCTTCAGAATCTCATGTGGGATTAAGATAGTGAAGATTCTGGAACATTAACCTTTTGACCTCCATAGAACCTACCTAGTGTAAATAAAATCGTCTTATCATGCTCAAAAGTCGTGGTAAAGATAAGTCGCAGTATTGAAGGGGTTAAGGGCAACTAAAGCATGAATGATAAGCCTCACTAATGTGCCATTTCCCGAAGATTGTGGCGTGAAAAAGGGTTATCCAGAATTTGAGAATATATAGAAACGAATATATTTTTTCATTACTTTATTCATTTATTATTTATTTACATGTGAGGGTGTTTGGTTAACCCCTTCAGTATCAGGATGATTTTTCATATTCATTCTGGTTACTAATTGACGGTTTTATACAGCTTCAGAAACTTATGTGAAGATTGAAATAGTGAAGACTCTAGCTATTAATCTTCTGGCCACCATAGACAGTTCATAGTGCACGTAAAATTGTCTAATCATACCCAGAAATCAAGGCAAAAATGCGTCTCAGTTTTTAAGGCATTAAGGCCAACGATAATATAAATGACCCACTGAAGATGTCATGATTTCAAAAGTGTCTTAAAGTGAATGCACGTTTTTCATTCTTTTATTCATTTGTTATTCATTTATGTCTTAGGGTGTCTAGCTAAGGACAGAGAAAGTATGAAGAAGTCCCTCTGAAACTACCAGGATTTGAGAAGTGCCTTGAAAAAAAAAAAAGTCTTTCTGTACAACTAGAATACCTGCAATTTTTAATCTAGTCATTAAAAAAAAAAGGAATGAAAGGGTTGCTGTTTTAAACTTTTTTTTAAATGGAAAGTAATGTGTTTTAAAATGTTTGATATGTTTGTTTTTAACCCATTCAGTACTAGGACACATTTTTACCTTGAGATTTGTATACGATTAGACCATTTTATTGACATTAGGAAGGGTCTATGGACGTCGGAAGAGTAATGGCCACAGGTTTTCACTATTCTAACTCCCACATAAGATTCTAAAGCTGTGTAAAATCACCAAAGAGTAAGCAGAATGAAAATAGTCATGGTACTCAAGAGGTTAAAAGAATGTTGAGGTAAAGAGCAACAAAAAAGATTACAAGAAGAAGTAGAAGAAGAAAAAGAAGAAAAAGAAAACAGCTAACGACGCTAATCCTATCAATAATACTAAAGATTCTGAGGTGTGTGTGTGTGTGTGTGTGTGTGTGTGTGTGTGTGTGTGTGTGTGTGTGTGTGTGTGTGTGTGTGTGTGTGTGTTGATTTAGAACAGAAAAGACGACAATGGATAAAAGACTAAAAGAAAAAAAATTATGAAGCGTGTGTGTGTGTGTGTGTGTGTGTGTGTGTGTGTGTGTGTGTGTGTGTGTGTGTGTGTGTGTGTGTGTGTCTGCCAGAGCATTTGGGCGCGCGTACAATATCCCACCAGCACTATTACGCTCTCCAATAAGCAACAGTAATTGATTGACGGAATGACGGCGCCACGACACAGAGATCATATGGCAACGAATTGAAATGACCCCCACCCACGACAATTACGTACCTGGCCGTGATTACCTGTCCGTGATTAATTAAATGTGAAGCACCTTTACCAGAATTCGTTT
This sequence comes from Portunus trituberculatus, assembly GCF_017591435.1. NCBI lineage: Eukaryota > Metazoa > Arthropoda > Malacostraca > Decapoda > Portunidae > Portunus > Portunus trituberculatus. The sequence continues at coordinate 12,704,717 of NC_059287.1, read as the reverse complement.
CCCACACTCACTGGAGGAGACACGAAGGAGAGAGGCCTGTTATTAATAATACAGAAAAAGGAGGAGGAGGAGGAGGAGGAGGAGGAGGAGGAGGAGGAGGAGGAGGACGAGGAGGAGGAGGAGGAGAGGAAGGTGAACAGAAAGAAGAGAGAGAGAGAGAGAGAGAGAGAGAGAGAGAGAGAGAGTACTTGTCTGACTAATGTTCACGTTAATCAGAATAATATTAATTGCTTTCTCTCTCTCTCTCTCTCTCTCTCTCTCTCTCTCTCTCTCTCTCTCTCTCTCTCTCTCTCACCAGAAATAAACACTCATCCCAAAATACTTAAACAAACAGAAAAAAAAGAAAAAAAGGAAAGGAAAATAAAGGTTGAAAAAAAGGCAGGTGTTTGAATCCCCGCCTCATTATACACGACAATACTATTACGTTTTTCTCCCTCACGTATTTGTGAAATGGCAATGTGAAAAAACACTCCAGTCAGGCTGCTGGGAAACGTAATGAGGTTAGGTTTCCGCGCGCTTCTCTGTGTGTGTGTGTGTGTGTGTGTGTGTGTGTGTAGCATGTGGATGGTGAGTTGGTTTTAATGTCTTTGTACTTCAGGATTGATTCAGTGTGTTTCTTTTACTTACGATTGTGTGAGAATCCGCGAAGAGCAAGTTTTGTAAGTAATAACTATAGAAATGTAGTTTTGAAGACCATTTATTTTTGTTTAGAAACTAATTTGTGGTCAATAAATTGTCTATCTATCTATCTAGGTAGGGAAGATAGTGTGTGTGTGTGTGTGTGTGTGTGTGTGTGTGTGTGTGTGTGTGTGTGTGTGTGTGTGTGTGTGTTTGTCTGTTTCGGGGGTTTGGAGTAATCCATGGAGAGAAGGGGATGGCTAATGGTTAGTGGAGAGAGGGGAGGTGAAGGGATCTCTCTCTCTCTCTCTCTCTCTCTCTCTCTCTCTCTCTCTCTCTCTCTCTCTCTCTCTCTCTCTCTCTCTCTCTCTCTGTGTGCTGTTATCATGTCTATCCTCTCTCTCTTCATTTTCTCTCTCCCTCTTCGTCTGCCAATCATTTCAGTAATCCATTATGTTTCCTCTTCCCTCATACGCTTCACCCCAAATTTCCCTCTTCCCCTTCATTTATTCACCTCCCTTCCTGTGCCCTACTTCATTATCCCCTCCTTCTTCCTTTCTTTCTTTATTATTTTTTTCTTTTGTGTTGGTTTCATCTTTATCCTTTTCTCCTATTTCATTTTTATTTTTCTATTTATTTTCAAGACCTTTATTTATTTATTTTCTTTTTACTCTCTTTCTTTCATTTTCTCCTTTCTCTCTCTTTCTTTTCCCCTTTGCTCTTTTATCCCTTGCTTTAATATCGTTCATCTTATTCCCTTCATCTCTTCCCTGCTTTATTTCTTCATTCCTGCCCTCTCTCTCTCTCTCTCTCTCTCTCTCTCTCTCTCTCTCTCTCTCATCATCATCATCATGTTTCTTTATCTCTCCTGTCGTTTCCTTACCTTGCAGTACCTCTTTCTCCTCTCTTATTTTTCCTCTCTTCCTGTTTACTTCCTCCGTCTCGTTTTCCTCCTCCTCCTCTTCCTCTTCCTCTTCCTCCTCTTCCATTATTCTTCCGTAATTTTCCTTTCTATCGTATTTTAATGTCTCTCCTTCCTGTTTCTTTTCATCTGTTTTCTTTTTGTTGTTTTTTTATTTATGGTTGATTTTTTTTGTCTTTTTCCTTTTCCCTCCTTCAATTTGTTTATTTTCTTTAATGTTTTCTCTTTCTCTTTCTCTTCTTCTTTTTTTTTCGTCTTCTTTTATCCCTTTGTGATCTTTAATTGTTAACTCTTACTTCTCTTTTGTTCTCCTTTTCCTCCTCTTCCTTCCTTTATCTTCTCTTTCTCTTCCTTTCCACTCTTTGTTTACCCCTTCCTTGCTTGTACCTGACATATCACTGAATGCTCTCCTCCTCCTCCTCCTCCTCCTCCTCCTCCTCCTCCTCCTCCTCCTCCTCCTCCTCCTCCTCCTCCTCCTCCTCCTCCTCCTCCTCCTTCTCTTCTTGCTTCTATTTACCTCATCCTATGCTTCGCCTTCCTGCCTCTATGCACGAAGGAA
>NC_059287.1:12675118-12697618 GCF_017591435.1 Portunus trituberculatus | reverse complement strand
TGCAGTAATAGTAGTAGTAGTAGTAGTAGTAGTAGTAGTAGTAGTAGTAGTAGCAGGAGAAACCTTGGCAGTAAAAAATATTTGGTGTCTTTTATTTAGGGAAGGAAAAATATTAGATTCTGATTCTCTCTCTCTCTCTCTCTCTCTCTCTCTCTCTCTCTCTCTCTCTCTCTCTCTCTCTCTCTCTCTCTCTCTCTCTCTCTCTCTCTCTCTCTCTCTCTCTCTCTCTCCGTACTCTGGAAGGCAACATGGCAGCCGGTCTGAAATTTGCTTACGGGATCAGAAGCGAAATACTGTTCCATAAACCTTCTCTACTTGTAGGTTCGAATATCGGGACCTTAGCTATTCCCTGCACAGCCTCCCCAATCTAACATCCCAGTAGTCCAGTCCCCCAGGCCCTCCACTCCCCACCAACCCACGTTCCTCTCCGCCCACATCCCTGTCTTCTTTCTCTGTTTTTCTGCCTTTCATTGTGTGTGTGTGTGTGTGTGTGTGCGTTCGATTTTGGGTTCTATTTTCTTTCTTTCTCTGGATCTATTTCTCTCTCTCTTTCTTTTTCTCTGTCTTGTTCTTATTTTTATTCTCTGATTTTCTTTTGCTCTTTTTTTCTCTGTTTTGTTCTTTTCGTGTATGTGTTTTGTTTTGTTTTTCACTCTTTTGCTTTTTCCTCCTCGTTTTTATTTTCGTTTTCTTCTTCCTTTTCGTATTTCTCTTGTTTTCTTTTATTTTCCTTTTCTTCTTCTTCTTCTTCTTCTTCTTCTTCTTCTTCTTCTTCTTTTTCTTTTCCTCCTCCTCCTCCTCCTCCTCCTCCTCCTCCTCCTCCTTTTAATCCTCCTCTTCCTTTTAATCCTCCTCTTCCTCCTCTTCCTCCTCCTCCTCCTCCTCTTCCTGAACATTGTCACACTTTCCTTCCTACACACACGGTATATTTTTCTCCCCACTCTCATTCATTCTCGTGTTTCTGAACCAGCGCTTGTGTCTTCCAGCAATAGTTAGCTAAGGTATTGGTCCTTTCCCAGGCTATATTCCGCGGCGTTCCTTTCGTTTCCCAGCAGTTATTATGTTTCCAAGTGATTCCGTGTTAGTTGCTTTCATTATTTTCTTGTTTTTGTAAATTTTTTTTGAGAATTTGGTTGAATTGTCATTATTTTCTCTTATTTATTTATTTATATTTTTAGGGTTTTCAGTCTAGTTGTTCATTTTGTTGTATGTTATCAGTAAATACTAAATACTATTTTTCTCACTATTTCCCAAACTCGTTAGTGTCTTGTTTATTTTATATTATCAACATTTCCTCCTTACTTATTTATGCTTTCACCATTTCTTTTCTAATTATTCCTCCACCATTTCTCTAATTATTTCCCAAACTGTCTTCTTCCTAACCATTAATTTCTCACACTCGCATTTCTAAACAACAGCAACACTCAGTAATTTGTAGCGAGAATATTACGTCCACTTTTCCCTCACGTACATTCTGAGACACCTCCTTTCCTTCCTTGTAATCCTCGTGCTAGGACCAGCCAAATTTTCCTCCTCCATTCCCTTTTATTTTCAGTTCCCGGTAAATTCCATGTTTCCAAGTAATTCCTGTGTTTCTCGGTAATGCCTCGCTAATAATTCTCAGCAAGGACACTCGCCCCTAATTTTTCAAGCAGCTGCAGGTAATCCTCAGCACCTGTTTCTCTAGTCCCTGGTCCCTTGTTCTCTCTCGCGCCCAGCCTTGCCTCGCCTCGCCTCGCCTCGCCTCGCCGCCTCGCATAGCCAAGGAGAACCCAATGCAATGTGATAATCGTCAGTTTGCAAGTTAAGCGTGATCTGCATACTATTTAAACTTGACTGGTTGCCTTGTATTTTGTAAAGTTTATGTCCAAATTGAATCTCGGAACTTAATCACTGGTTCTGCATCTGTCTGTGTGTTGGGGTGTTGGGGATTTGGAAGCGGGAGGGGAAGGGAATTGTGTGTGTGTGTGTGTGTGTGTGTGTGTGTGTGTGTGTGTGTGTGTGTGTGTGTGTGTGTGTGTGTGTGCTACAAATTCTAATCTGCTGTTGCTACTACTGCTCCTACTACCACTATTACCACCACTACTATTACTACTACTACTACTACTACTACTACTACTACTACTACTACTGCTGCTGCTGCTGCTGCTGCTGCTGCTGCTACTGTTAATACTACCATTATTTTTGTTGTTATTGTTGGCTAAATACAACACTGTAATCCATCACATAAAGAAAAATAAAAGCAAAAAATAGAAAAAGAAATAAAAAGAAATGAAAAACAGAAGTTATGGAAAACGAGAGAGAAAATGAAGAATGACAAAAGAAAAGAAAATAGGGAAAAGGAAAATAAAAAAAAACGAAGCAACTGAAAGAAAAAAAACACGAACTTGATCAAGTAAAGAAAGAGAAAAGAAAGGAACAAAGGAGAATATTAGAAAAAAAACAGGAAATATACATGAAAATAAATTTAAAAAAAAGAGAAAACTGAAGCCGTGTTAATATTTCGATGATGGGCAGAGAGGAGCAGGAATGGTCCCATCACGCCCCATCACGGACCATCACGGCGTCCTTTCAGTGTTTTTGTTCCGTTTGTTTTTTCTCTCGTCGATTTTTACGTTTTGTTTACACGCACACACAACACCTGCCTCACACACACACACACACACACACACACACACACGGCCCGGTAGCTCAGTGGTTAGAGCGCTGGCTTCACAAGCCAGAGGACCGGGGTTCGATTCCCCGGCCGGGTGGAGATATTTGGGTGTGTTTCCTTTCCCGTGTAGCCCCTGTTCACCTAGCAGTGAGTAGGTACGGGATGTAAATCGAGGAGTTGTGACCTTGTTGTCCCGGTGTGTGTGTGTGCCTGGTCTCAGGCCTATCCGAAGATCGGAAATAATGAGCTCTGAGCTCGTTCCGTAGGGTAACGTCTGGCTGTCTCGTCAGAGACTGCAGCAGATCAAACACTGAAACACACACACACACACACACACACACACACACACACACACACACACACACACACACACACACACACACACACACACACACACACACACACCTTCATTTAACATTTTTTTTATCTAAACACTAGATTTCAACACCATTTTGAAAGTAACAGTAAGATTTGAACATTTTTGGCGGGGAATTAGTAACAAAGGATGACTAAATAACAGACATATACATAGACAGACAGATATATTAATAGATAGATAGAAGATTGATACATTAATAGATAGAGACGAATCTTCTTCAATTACTTTTGTGAACTGAGTAACTAACACTAACAGATGCCAGAAAATCAAAGAAAATTATCCGAAAAACTATAGTAAATGCTCCAGAATTTATTACAAACTTCAAAACAAATCCAACACTAACAATAATACTAAAGAACAAACAAATGCTGGAAATATCTTCAAATCCCATAAAAATATACGATTAGAAGAATCACGAGCCTTATCAGATGTAGAGTTGGAAGAAAATGGGCGAAGGAATGGATAGGGAATGAAAAAGGGAGGAGGGTTTAGTTGGAGGGAAAGGGAGACGGAAGGGATAGGAAGAAAAAGAAGATGGAGGAATAGTTAGAAGGGAAGGGAGAGGAAGGAGAGTCGGGGGTGATAGTTTAAGGAAAATGGGGAGGGGAGGAATAGCAGGACAAGGAGAGAGGGGACAGTAGGAGGAAAAGGGAAATAAGAAGAACAAGGGGAGTGAAAGAGGAAGACGAGAGGAGAAGATAAAGGAACGGGGGAGGGTGTAGGTAGAGGGAAAGGGGGAAGGAAGGAATAGGGAGAAAAAGAAGAGGAGGGGAGAGCAGTTGGTGGGAAAGGTGAAGGGAAGAGAGAGAGGAAGAAAAAGGGGAGGGGAGAGCAGTTGGAGGGAAATGGAGAAGGGAAGGGAGAGGAAGAGAAAGGGAAATGGAAGATAATTGCAGGAAAAGAGGTAGGAAAGAGACAGGAAAAACAATGAGAAATGGGTGCAACTGGAGGGAAAGAAGGAAGGAATGGATAGGAAAAACAAGGGAACGAGGATGTAGTTGAAGGGAAAGAGAGAGGGATAGGATAGGGAGAAAAACAGAGAAAGGGAAGAGCGAGAGGGAAGGGATAGGGAAGTAGGGAAAGGAGTATAGGGAGCAGCTTATGTATTAGAGAATGTGAAGGTAAATAACGAAGGTAGCAGCGCGCGGGAGACATAAAGGATTAACGAAGAGATGATGCAAAGGGAGACAAAAGATTTCCCAGCTCGTGGTTGTGATGGTCGGGTATTTACATATATATTGCTCTTGTCACCACCATCAGCCTTCTCCACCACCCCTCTCTCTCTCTCTCTCTCTCTCTCTCTCTCTCTCTCTCTCTCTCTCTCTCTCTCTCTCTCTCTCTCTCTCTCTCAAGTGATTCTAACTACTGTCCTTCCTTTCCTCTTCTTCCCTTCTCTTCTTCTTTTTTTCTTCTTCTTCTTCTTCTTCTTCTTCTTCTTCTTCTTCTTCTTCTTCTTCTTCTTCTTCTTCTTCTTCTTCTTCTTCTTCTTCTTCTTCTTTCGTTCTCCTTGTCTATCTTCTCTTCATTTTTGTCCTTTTTTCTCCTCCTCCTCCTCCTCCTCCTCCTCCTCCTCCTCCTCCTCCTCCTCCTCCTCCTCCTCCTCCTCCTCCTCCTCCTCCTCCTCCTCCTCCTCCTCCTCCTCCTCCTCTTCCTCCTCCAACCATCCTTTCCCTCTCCACAATCACCAACAACAACGACAGTGACAACAACAACAACAACAACAACAACAACATTGCCAATACCTCCGCTATCACTTCCGAATAAGAAATGGAGGAAGAGTCGAGATAAATTTATTGGAGGAGGAAAGAGGAAGAGGAAACAAAGGAATAAAAGATGGAAGGAAGGAATTAAATAGACGGGAAAACAGAGAAAGCAAGAGAGAGAGAGAGAGAGAGAGAGTTTTCGTACAAATGCAGTCAATGCTTCCAATGTCAGACTTTCCTGTGATTGCTGCTTTTCTCTTTTTTTCTTGTTTTTTTCCATTTTTTTTTTTCCTTTTTTTTCCCGTGTCGAATCATCAGTCATCGCTTCAAAGCCCCAGAGAGAGAGAGAGAGAGAGAGAGAGAGAGAGAGACGGGGCTACTTCACCAGTGATCAGCTTTCGGTAAAAAAAAAAAATAGAAAATGAAAATATACAAGATAGAAAAAAAAATATGGCCTTTCACTTCTTTCTCTTACTCCATCTCCTATTTTTTGTCGATTTTTCTTATTTTTTCGTCTATTTTTTCCCTTCTCAATGGAAATCAATGGAATGAGGAGACGTGGCTATGTTATGTCCACGTCTTTCTGTCTGAGTTACGATTTTTCTTCGTTAATATCATGTACACAAGTTAGCTTCTAATTAGCTAGCTACGTGTATAAAGCTAGAGAGAGAGAGAGAGAGAGAGAGAGAGAGAGAGAGAGAGAGAGAGAGAGAGAGAGAGAGAGAGGCTTAGTGAAAGACAGTTGAAGGTCAGTAAAAATGACAGACACAAAGACGGATAGAAAAATAAATGAGACACAAAGACGGATAGAAAAATAAAACAAACAAAAAAACAGACTGACGATACACACACACACACACACACACACACACACACACACACCATAAATGAAAGAGGTTATCTGTTAAAAATCTCAAATATTTAAGGACATTCATATTTTCCTCTTTTTTTTTCCTTTTTATTCATTTTGTAGTACGCGACCATGCACTAACAGATACCCACTCCTCCTCCTCCTCCTCCTCCTCCTCCTCCTCCTCCTCCTCCTCCTCCTCCTCCTCCTCCTCCTTCTCCTTCTTCTTCCTACTCCTCTTGCTCTTCTTCCTCTTCCTCTTCTTCCTTTTCCTCTTCTATTTTTCCTGACATCTCTTCAAAGGCAAACGTCAACTACATCCTCTCTCTCTCTCTCTCTCTCTCTCTCTCTCTCTCTCTCTCTCTCTCTCTCTCTCTCTCTCTCTCTCTCTCTCTCTCTCTCTCTCTCTCTCTCTCTCTCTCTCTCTCTTTCTCCCCTTTGCACAAAATGACGCACTTACATTTTGTGAAGTCTCTGTTCGTCCTTTTGATGGGTTTATGAAGGACGGGGAGGGAGAAAGAGAGAGAGAGAGAGAGAGAGAGAGAGAGAGAGAGAGAGAGAGTGTGTGTGTGTGTGTGTGTGTGTGTGTGTGTGTGTGTGTGTGTGTGTGTGTGTGTGTGTGTGTGTGTTTGAGGGAAAGTTTTCATATAAGTGAAACATGAAGTATATTGTCAACAAAATTTTATAGCTCAGGTTTAATGGTAGATGAAATAGAAATGGAGAAGGAGGAGGAGGAGGAGGAGGAGGAGGAGGAGAAGAAGACGAAGGAGAAGGTTAATGAGGAAGGAGAAAAGCAGAAGAAGCAGGTGGAGGAGAAGAAAGATGAGGTTGAGGAGGAAGGAGAGAAGCAGGAGGAGGAAGAGAAGAAGGAAGACTAGCAGGAATATGAGACAAAGATGGTCACTGCGCATCCATTGAACTCATCTGGTCGCTCTCTTTAAATAGGAAGTGACTGCAGTGATAGAAAGATCCGCTTAATATGTTGAATAAAAAAGGGAGATTAAAACGGCATCAGAAAAATACAGTAATCCCTTTCAAAGTAATGAACTGAGTCAATAAAAAAAGAATGCAATACGAAAATTAAGCAAAAATGATGAAGATTAATTAACGAAAGTAAGAGCATCACAATATTTGATAAGTTAGATAAAAAATAGGAGAAAAAAAATACCTGATGAATTGCAGTTTATTGATGAAAGAAATGTAAAGAAATAAAAACAACTTGGTCAAAATTGTATAATGATCAAATTCAGGAGTTGAGTAAAAGAAAGAAGGGAAATGGAGTTATACAGAGAAAAGAATGGAAAAGTAACAGAGTCATTATGAAAAGGAATTAAAAAGTAAAGTAAAATGTTTGAAATAAAAGTAGATGTAGCACAGATGGTTTGATGAAAACGTAACACAAAATCAATCAGGAAAACATATCGATAAAAATGCAACAAAAGACAAAAAAAAACATAAAACAGCAAAGAAAAATCAGAAACAAACAATTAACAAGAATAAAGAAAATATACGTGGGATAAAAGAAAAGGAGAAAAGCTAAGAAACAAGAATATAACAACAAAAATGAAGAAATATCAGCAAAAAAGAGTAAAAATGAAGAGTGACGATCAGTGAGAAAAGAAAACAAGAACATGACAATAAAAAAAACTGAAACAGAAATCTGAAAAAAATGCTGTAAAGAAGAAAAAAATAGACGATGAGCAAGGATGAGAAATGAGAAAAGGAAACAAGAAAAATATAAAAAGGAAAATGTGACAAAAAGATAAGATAAGAAAAGAGACAAGGAAATAAAAGAAAAGAAGAATTTGACATAGAAGGTAAAGAAAGGTAGATGAGGAACGAAGCAAGAAAATTAGAAAAAGAAGAAAATGACAAAGAAAATCAGCTAACGAAATACAAATGAGAAAAGAAACAAGAATAAAAAAAAAAGAATCTGACAAAAAATAAGTTAAAAAATATACAGATGAGAAAAAAACAAGAAAATTTTTAAGAATGGTGACAAAAAATAAAGTAAAAAGAAATGCAGGTCTCAAAAAAAAAATAAATAAATAAATAAAAAGATTGACAACCACTAAATGAGAGTCAGTGAGAGCTGTAGCAAAGTGAGAGAAGATCCGGAACAGATTAATTCTCAGCGTTGACTTCTGGGAAAAAAGCGAAAAACTAAGAGAAATCTGAAAATAAATAAAAGGTTGACAGAGAATAGAAAATAGAAAATGAAGCAAGAAAAAAGAATGTGACAAAAAATAAGCTAAAAAAAATGCACATCTAGGCTCAAAAATGATAACCAGAAAGTGAGAGTTAATGAAAGAGAGTGTAGAAATGTGAGAGGACATTCGTAACACATGAATTCCCAGCGTTGCCTTCTAGAAAAAAAAAAAAAAAAGACGAAAAACTGAGAAATCTGAAAAAATATGGTTAAAGATTGACAAAAAGAAAGAAAAGAAAAGAAAATAAGAAAAATAAGAATAGACTGACAAGAAATAAGATAAAAAATGCAGATCTCGTCCCAAAAACACCAACCAGCAAGTGAGAGTCAGTGAGAGGTGTAGTAATGTGAGAGGAGATCCGGAACACATTGATTCCACCGTTGCCTTCTAAAAAAAAAAAAAAAAAAAAAAAAAGAAAAGAAAAACTAAGAGAAAAATGAAAAAAAAAATGTGGTTGAAAATTGACAGAAAATAGAAAATAGAAAAAAAAAGCAAGAAAAAGAATATGACAAAAATTAAGGTGAAAAAATGCACATCTAGACCCCAAAGAGTGAAAGTCAGTGAGAGAACTGTTGTAATGTGAGAGAGGGAGATCCAGAACACTTTAATTCCCAGTGTTCCCTTCTGGAAAAAAAGACTAAACAAAAATCTGAACAAAATGTAGTTCAAGACTGACAAAAAGAGACGATCAGTAAGAGACAATGAGAAAGGAAAACAAGGAAAGAATAAGAAGAGCCTGGCAAAAAAATAAGCTAGAATATGCAGATCTCACCAAAAAAACACCAATGAGCAAGTGAGTCAGTGAGAGAGTGTGTGTAGCAATGTGAGTGTAGATCCATAACACATTAACCTCCTCAGTACCATATTCCTTTTGCTTACTATTTGGTGATTTTATACAGCTTCAGAAACTCATGTCGAGGGAATAAGATAGTGAAGACTGTGGCCATTAATCTTCTGACCTCCATAGACACTTCCTAATGTCAATAAAATCGTCTAATCGTACATAAAACTCAAGGTAAAAATGTGTCCCAGTACTGAAGGGGTAAATATTCAGTGCTGGCTTCTCAGACACTGAAATCGCTAACCGTCAACTAAACTTTCTCATGACACCTGCTCGCGATTACATTGGACAGAATAGACAGGATGGACAGGTGATTGATGCTCTTGTACCGGTAACACATGGCCTGTCTGTCTGTCTGTCTGTCTGTTTGTCTGTTTCTTTTTTTGTTACCTCTATATTTTTTTTCTGTCTGTTTTCGTATTTGTGTGTGTGTTTGTATGATAATATTTTACTGCTTACTTTTTATTTATGTTGCTTTGTCTTGTTCTCTCTCTCTCTCTCTCTCTCTCTCTCTCTCTCTCTCTCTCTCTCTCTCTCTCTCTCGCTCTCGCTCTCTCGGCTTCATAAAAGGACATTACTTTCGTTTTCGTTGGCGTAAAAATGTGTGGGGGGAGACTTAACTTTTTCGCGGGAAATTGCTTGCTTGTGTCTAGGGAGGGAAAAGTCTTCGTGTGTAGGGATAAAAGTGGCGGTGGTGAGAGCGAACATCAATTTGTCCCTAGTCCCTGCCATTCATTGCATGTCCACTCACTTTGCCCTCCCCCCTTTCCTCTATCCCTTCTCCCCCTGTCCCTCGTCCCTGTCCTCTTGTCCCTCTCCTCCCCTGCCCAGCCTCGCACTTCCACTCAAGTGAACGAATAGAAAGGAAGAAAAAAAAACGGAGGAAACGTGAGGATGGTGCTGAGAAAGTTAAGAAAAGATTAATGGGAGATATTTTAGTTCTTGATGAGGAAGAAAGGATGAGGAGGAACTTGGATATGAGAGAGAATGAATGAAGTAAGTAGATGAAGAGATGATAGACTGTTGTAAAGTAGGAAAACTAAATAAAAGGAAGGGACGTGTGTAGTGAGAAAAGAGGAAAATAGGAGAGAAGGTAGACAGACTGTGATATGAAAGAAAAGATTTGGAAGTAAAAGAAAAAGGAAGGAAAAATAATGGAAAAATGAAAGGTAGAGTAAAGAGAGAAAGGAAAGGAAGGAAGAGTGGATAAGGAAATTAAATCAGAAATCTGGAACAGGAGAGAGAGAGAGAGAGAGAGAGAGAGAGAGAGAGAGAGAGAGAAACGAAGGACAGGAAGATAATTAAATAGAGGCTGTAAAAATGAAGGCAGGAAAGAAAGGCAAGAGGGAGAAAGAAAATAGAGAAAAACGAAAAAAAAACAAAGAAAATATTATAAAAAAGGAAAAAAACTAGAAAACATTAAAAATTCTCTAAAAATCTTAAAATTAATACAAAAATAATGTTGCTGATTCGGCCATTTTTGTTCATTTGTGGCGGAGGGGGGAAGGAGACGAGGGGAAATGGGAGGAAAGAGAGGAAGGGGAAGCTGGGAGGAAAGAGAGAAAGGGGAAGGAAGGACAACGTGGCGAACCTTGTAATTAAAAAAAAGGAAACTCAGAGGCTGGTGTTAAATACCATTCACTGGAGAGGAATGATTAAACTGCAGGTGAGAGAGAGAGAGAGAGAGAGAGAGAGAGAGAGAGAGAGAAATAGTGATTACTCTCCTTTTAATTTATATTGTCACTTTGTTACGTTGAAGGAGAAGGAAGGAAGGAAAACAAGAAGAAAAAGAAGAAGAAGAGGAGAAGGAGGAGGAGGAGGAGGAGGAGGAGGAGGAGGAAAAAGAAGAAAAAAGAAGAAAAGAGAAAGAAAAAAGAAGAAGAAGAAGAAACAGAAAAAGAAAGAGGTAGAAAAGAAAAAGAAAAAAGAAGGTAAAGAAGAAGAAAAAAGAATAAAAAACAATAAATGAAAGGAGAAAACAAGAAGAAAAAAAGAAAAGAAAAAAAACTAATCGAACCCATGAAAAAAAATAATTACACCAACAAGACAGAGAGAGAGAGAGAGAGAGAGAGAGAGAGAGAGATATTCCCACTCGTGTGTTATTGGTGTTGCCTCTGTCACTCACGCCCTCACGCCTCCATTAGCATATATTCAAGATTGGCAACGATTTATCACCACGAGGAAGTTGAGGAGCCGGTTTGTGCCTTTCCTTCACTCCCTCGTGGCCAGACGCTGAGAGGAGATGAAGGGAGAAGAGAAATTAGGAGAGATTAAGAGGAGGAATAGGAAGACGTATAAGAAAAGGAGATGAAGAAGGAAGGGATAGAAAGAGAATAAGAGGAATGGCAATAAGAGATGAGGAGAGGAGGGATAGAAGGAGAGAATAAAGGGAGAGATAGAAAAATATAGACATAGGAAGAGAAAATGAAAGAGGGAATAAGGAGAGATTGAAGGAAAGGAGGAATAAGAAGAAGTATAGAAAAGGAGATGAAGGAGGAAAGGATAGAATGACAATAAGAGGAATAAAACGAAAAAGATGAAGAGAAAAGGAATAGAAACAAAGAAAAAGGGAGGAATAAAGGTAGGAGATGAAAGAAGGAATAGGAAGACGAGATAAAGGAAGGAGGAATAGGGAAGGAATAGAAAAGAGGAAATGAAGGGAGGAGTAAAAGAAATGAATGAAGGAAGAATGAGAAGAGATGAAGAGAAAAGGGATGTAAAGAGCAGCTGAAATGAGGAAGAAATGGAAGGTGTAACAGAAGAAGATTGAGGGAGGATTAATGGGGAAAGATGAAAGGAGGAAGAAGAAAAAAGATGATGAGGAGGAACAAGAAGAGGTGAAGGAAGGAGGAATAGAAAGAAACGAATAATTTTAATAACCCCTTTGTTATTTTTTTCCTTCTTTTTTTTCCCCCTCGTCAATCTTGCATCATATAAAAGGCTGTGAATTGAGTAGAACGTATAATTTTCTTTTCTTTTTTTTTCGTTTTTCTTTTTTTTTCGTTTTTCTTTTTCTTTGCTCAGTCTCGTATGACATGAAATTGACAGTTACAAGTGGAATGGAAAATGAATGATTGTTCTCACCTGTACATGACACCTGGTGAGATAAGTAAATGTGAATATAGAAGCAAAATGAAAGGCAGAGTAGAAATAGCAGTTTAATTGATACATGAAAGAAAATAGTAAACACAGATTCAATGAAAGAGAATAAGATAAACCTAGAAATGAAAGTGGGAGAAAGAAAGTAAGAGAAAAGAGGTCAATAAATTAAATAAAAAAAAACTTACAAAGAGAAGTCAATATAGAAACACAAGAAAACCGAGGAGACAAACGAATGAAAATATAACAATAAAGAAGAAGGAAAGAGAGAATAAGTGAAAACAATAAAAAGAACAGAAGAATACCGTGACAAGAGAATAATTGGAAGAGAATAAAATAAACGTAGGAATGAAAGAGAGAGAGAGAGAAAGAGAGAATAAGTAAAGATTGATAGATGAAATAGAAAAAGAAATATAGAAACATAGAAAACAGATACAAAAAAATAAATGAAAATATGACAATAAAGCAGAAGGAAGAGAGAATAAGCGGAAGGAAGCAATAAAAAACGATGCATGGAAGAAAAAAAAAAAGGAACAGAAAATATAAAATGTGAAAAGCGTAGAAAGGGAATAAGAGAAAGGAAGATACGAGTTGCAAATAAAAGGAATAAGGATAAGATATAAGAAATGAGAGGAAATGACAAGAAAAAGTGAATTGTGGGAATATTGAAAGGAAGAGAAGGGAAATAAATGTCAGAATCGGGTATAATGAAAGGGAATAAAGAGAGGGAAATGGACGAGAGAAAGAAAAAACGTAGAGATAAGAAACAAAAGGAAAATGGGAATAATTAAATATGAAAGTGAGAGAAGGAAGGAGATCAAATGGAGAATAAAAGGGAGGAAAGAAATAAATGTCAAAGGTGTAGAAAGGGAAGAACGAAGAAGGGAGAATAAAGACAAGATAATGTGAGAGGGAAGGAATAAAAAGCCAGAGAGAGAGAGAGAGAGCAATATTTTCTTTCTTCCTTCTCCTGTCTTCTTTCTATCGTCGACTTTCTCTTTCATTCCTCCCTCTTGTCACAAATTAAAGTAGCTGTAGAGAGAGAGAGAGAGAGAGAGAGAGAGAGAGAGAGAGAGAGATAAGTGAATGAACTCTGATATTTTTTTATACTTTGAAACTAGACAAGACAAAACGAGGTGAGAAAAAACGAGAAAAAAAGCAAGAAAATAAGACAAGACGAGAAAACGCGAGAAAATATGAGAAAACACGAGAAAATGCGAGGAAACACGAGAAAACACGAGAAACCACGAGAAAACACGAGAAACCACGAGAAACCACGAAAAACACGAGAAAACATAACAAAACACGAGAAACCACGAGAAATCACGAGAAACCACGAGAAACTGCAAGAAAAAAGCGAGAACACTCAAGGGGGAGGCAGCGAAGACAAGCCAACCTCACGGAGAAAGAAAACCCAAGTGCTTATGACCTTCTGGGACGTAAAAAGCACAGTTTTAGTACACACTTCTGCTGTTAATGGATGTCGTAATACGCGCCGCTCCCTTTTTATTACATTAGGTGCTCTGCAAAGGACTTGGAACCCATGTCGTAAGGATTAAAGACCTTATCTCACTGGGCGCCTCAATCCCTTTCCTCGTGTATTTGCAGAAGCACGAGGAAGAGTAAGAGGAGGAGGAGGAGGAGGAGGAGGAGAAGGAGGTGGGAGATTGGTGAAGTAGTAGTAGTAGTAGTAGTAGTAGTAGTAGTAGTAGTAGTGGTGGTGGTGGTGGTGGTGGTAGAAAAGGAGGAGTAAGAGGAGGAGAAAGATAAAGATGAGGAGGGGATGGTGGAAGATGAGAACAAGGGAGAAGAGGAGGAAAGAAAAACGTAGAAGATGAGGAGAACTACAAAGACACAAAGAGGAGGAGGAGGAGGAAGAGGAGAAGGATTGAAAATGCACTAGAATACATATAATATCATCATGACAACGAAGAAGAGGAGGAGGAGGAGAAGAAGGAGAAGGAGAAGGAGAAGGAGAAGGAGAAGGAGAAAAACACACACACACACACACACACACACACACACACACACACACACACACACACACACACACACACACACACACCAATGCTACCCACTTCACTCAAACCTTCCCTTAACATAAACAATAGCAAGAGAACACTTAAACTCTTTCAATACAGAGACACATTTTTACCTTGAGATTTGTGTACGGTTAGACCTTTTTATTGACATTAAGAAAGGTCTATGAAGGTCAGAAGATTAATGGCCCGAGCCTTAACTATTCCCCTTCATGAGTTTCTAAAGCTGTATAAAATCACCAAATAGTAAGTAGAATGAATATAGAAACGCGTCATGGTACTGAAGGGGTTAACACTCACCTGTCCTCTCCTTACCTGTCCTTGTCCCGTCACCTGATGCCTCTGCCCTACCTGCAATCGTCATCTCACCAAATTGACTCAAATAAAAGGGAATACAAAGGAAGAGTATTTTTTTCTTCTTTTCCTCCTTCTTTTCTTTCTTCCTTTCGTCCTATCTTTCTTCTTAAGGTATGCAGAGAGAGAGAGAGAGAGAGAGAGAGAGAGAGAGAGAGAGAGAGAGAGAGAGATTGGGCCTTGCAGTGTTGCCAACTTGGACCCAACACACTACCGTCAAAAGTACAAATTTACTGCAGTGTAGTCAATTCCATCAGCAGTTTAGTTCCCAGAGATGTTGAAGGATGTTGGCAATAGTGAGGGAGACAGAGAGAGAGAGAGAGAGAGAGAGAGAGAGAGAGAGAATATACATATGTTCCTATTTCTATCCTTAATCTTCTCTCTCTCTCTATCCCTCTCTCTCTCTCTCTCTCTCTCTCTCTCTCTCTCTCTCTCTCTCTCTCTCTCTCTCTCTCTCTCTCTCTCTCTCCCCAACCATTAATTAAAGATTTTATCTATCTCTGGGTAAGATTAAATTAATCCTTGCTTTTCCCTTTTCCTTGCAGGAAACTTTCTTCATCTTGAGAGAGAGAGAGAGAGAGAGAGAGAGAGAGAGAGAGATTCTTTTTTATATCTTCTTCATCTTTCACTTTTTCTTTTTTTGACAGAATAGAGATGCATTCATATTTTCTTCTTTTCTTTTTACCCTCTTTTTTCTTCCTTCCTTGCAGACAGACAGACAGGACAGACAGACACAGACACAGACACACAGACTGACAGACAGAGTAGAGAAAAGTATCCTCTGTTTCCTCCTTCATTTTTCTCTTCTTTTTCCTTTTTTTTGAGGAAAAAATTTAACCTTTCTCTTTCTTTTCTCCGTCTTCCTTCATTCCTTCCTTCCTTCTTTCGTCTTCGAAGTGAAGGAAAAATCTTTCGTATTTCAAAAGATTGTGTTGAATGTACCTTGCTTTCTTTTTTTCTTTTTCTTTCTTTTCTTCCTTTCCTTTGTCTCGTTTCTCCATTTTCTCTCCTTTTTTATTCTTTTCTTCCTTATTTAATCTCTCTCTCTCTCTCTCTCTCTCTCTCTCTCTCTCTCTCTCTCTCTCTCTCTCTCTCTCTCTCTCTCTCTCTCTCTCTCTCTCTCTCTCTCCCCTATAATTCTACCTCCTTCTTTCCTTCTTTACTCTTTCTCGTCTCTCTTTCCTTCGCTACTTTCCATTCTTCGCATTTTTCTTACCATTTCATTCTCTTCTTTCTCACCTTCTTCTTTCTTCTTTTAACCTTCCTTCTCTCGTTGTCCTTCTCTTCTTCCCCTACCCTTCTTCCTTTCTCCTTTGAAGTTTGTTTCCTTGCTTACATTAAAGTAATTTCTAACCTTTGGGAATCTGCTCTTTACTTAATTAAATGGCTTCCCTTTGTGTGTCTCTTGCCTGAATCGTTCCCTTACCTGCCGTGCTTGTTGTGTCCCACCTGTGTTACCTGGAAGTGTGCTGTTTTATGTCTCTTTTAGTGCTATTATTGTTATCGTTTTTATTTCTTTCGTGTGTGAGTTTTCGTGGTTTTGTGGAGTGTTTGTTGTGGGGAAAGGGATGGAGAGGTAGTGTGTGTTGGTGGGGGTTAGGGTTTGTGTGTGTGTGTGTGTGTGTGTGTGTGTGTGTGTGTCTCTCTCTCTCTCTCTCTCTCTCTCTCTCTCTCTCTCTCTCTCTCTCTCTCTCTCTCTCTCTCTCTCTCTCTCTCTCTCTCTCTCTCTCTCTCAGAGCGAGTGAAAGAACGGAATAATCAGTTATATACAATTTTTCCCATCTTTTATTTCGTCATCATCATCATCATCATCATCATCATCATCACCACCACCACCACCACCACCACCACCATCATCTATCACCCTCTACACCTTTCCTTCTTTCCTCCCCTTGCCAGATGCCCTATCTATTTCATGGCAAGTGGCGGAGAAAATAGAATAGGGAAAGAAGAGAGAGAGAGAGAGAGAGAGAGAGAGAGAGAGAGAGAGAGAGAGAGAGAGAGAGAGAGAGAGAGAGAGAGAGAGAATATTTAAATCAACCAATTAATGTGTATCTTAGCAAGAGAGCAAATCAACAACTGTGTTTATTAAATATATTTCCTATAGAATAGGAAAAAATTTATATTATCACTTTGTGTTGAAAAGGAGAAACAGGAGGAAGAAGGGGAGAATAAGAGAAAAGAGAGAAAGAAGGATAAGGAACAGAAGGAATAGAATAATAATAGGAGGTGAAAAATGACAGGAATGAGGGAGAAACGGAATAAAAAAAAGAGAAGGAGGAAGGAAAGAACTATAAATAATGTAGAATTCTAATTTATGGAGAGAGAGAGAGAGAGAGAGAGAGAGAGAGGAAACAGGTAATCATATCCACAACAGAAAAAAAACACAAAAACTCTCTACTTACCTTACCTGCGTGTCTCTCCTCACCTGTGCTCAGTGAATTAATTAAGGAACACTTCAGGTTACACTTCACCTGTGCAGTCTAAGTGAAGGTCAAAAGGTCACTCATGAATTGAACATCACCTGACACATCATTAGCATTCTCTTCCGTAATGAGGACAAAATCACCTTTATAAGTTTGTGTTCGAAGTGCTGAAGTTATTTGTGCCGCTAGAAACTAAAAAATTAAGACAAAATCACCTTTATAAGTTTGTGTTTTAAGGGCTAAAGTTATTTGTGCCGCTAGAATCTTAAGGTGGATCTTCTTTGTGATTATTTTTGATACTTTTTTTCTTTTATTTTATTTTCCTTTGGTGTGTGTGTTTTTTTTTTCTCTTAATTTCTTTATTTCTTGCTTTGTTTTGTTTTTGCTTTGTTTTGGCTTCCGTGCATTTGTTAGTTTTATTTTCAAGGTTTTTTTGTATTTCTCTCTCTCTCTCTCTCTCTCTCTCTCTCTCTCTCTCTCTCTCTCTCTCTCTCTCCTTCCCTCATCGTCATTTTTTTTCTGTTTTTCCGCCTGCCTTCTTTCCTTCCATCATTTCTTCTTTTTTTCCACTTTTTTCTCAATCTTTTCATCACGCGTTCACTTTTTCCTGTCGAGAGAGAGAGAGAGAGAGAGAGAGAGAGCACTACTGTATCACGTTCCTCCTCAATTGAAAGAGGAGGAGGAGGAGAAACAGAAGACGTGGAGGACTAGGAGGAGGAGGAGAAAAAGCAAGGTTTGGAGAAAGAACTGTAAAAATGAGAACAAAGTAAGAAAGAAAGGAGAAAAGTAGGAATGCTAAGAGAGAAAGAATGAGAAAAGAAGAGGAAATAAAAGAGGGAAGGAGAGGATAAGGAATAGAAGGAATTAAGAGAAATGGAACTAACCAATTGTGTGTGTGTGTGTGTGTGTGTGTGTGTGTGTGTGTGTGTGTGTGTGTGTGTGTGTGTGTGTGTGTGTGTGTGTGTGTGTGTGTGTGTGTTACATATTCAGATATCGACTTTCCCTTTTACTTGTAGAGGAGAAAAAGGAGAGAAAAAGCGTGTACCCTTGAGAGACATAACACTCTCTCTCTCTCTCTCTCTCTCTCTCTCTCTCTCTCTCTCTCTCTCTCTCTCTCTCTCTCTCTCTCTCTCTCTCTCTCTCTCTCTCCTCTTCTCTGCTGTTCAACTCTTTTTTTTTTCTTCACAGATATAAGACGTGTTGTGATAAACGAAAATAAAATCCATTTCAATAACTGCTTTCCTCAAGACTCTGTACTAGTCCTGTATTATCTATTTTACTATCCTCACTAACACTGCCGAAGGAATCACATGTAAACGTGAGCAAAATGGCAAATAACCGCTTTCCTCAAGGCTCTGCACTAACCTCTGTCTTATTTATTTTACCACACACACTAACATCACAGAAAGGATCACTCGTACACGTAAGCAAAATGGCACCAAATAACATCAAAAACACCAACCTCACCTCAGAAGCTACATAATAGGGAAGAAATTTACTGTGCTACCTCGTATACATATTTCCTTCCTTGTCTTTCCTTTGTATTCCACCACCACTACCACTACTACTACCTGTCCTCTTCCTCCTCCTGCCTCTCAGTGTCCAGTGTTCGCCTGTCTCTTAAGCTGAACGAAGGCTGCTCAGCTTACAAGAGGCATTAGTGGACTCATTCCTTTGATATGGGAGAAGAGGAGGCTGTGATCCCTACTAATGAAGGTGCCTCCTCTCTGGCGACTAGCATCTTACAGGCCGGACGCTGCAATTAGAGCCCCTGACGCTGGGATGAAAAGATGGAGAGGGACAAGAAGCGATGGACGAGAGGGAATTGATATACAGAGGGAAGAGAAGTAGAGGAGGAAGGGAGAGAGGGAGAAGAGGGAGTTGAATGAGGAAGGGAAATGGAGAGGAAGGTAGAAAGATGGGGAGGGAGAGAAATTTGGAGGAGAAAAGAGGTGTAGGAAGGGAGAAAATTAAGATGCACCTATAAGAAAAAGTGGAGGAATAAATAGGACAAATCTTGAGAGAAAATGGAAAAAAGAAATGAGAGAGAGAGAGAGAGAGAGAGAGAGAGAGAGAGAGAGAGAGAGAGAGAGAGAGACGGTAGCAATCAGAAATGATGAAATATATAAAAAATTCTCACTCTGCCAAACCTTCATCTCTCCTTCCCCTCTTGGTACCACTTATCAGGAGGAGGAGGAGGAGGAGGAGGAAGAAGAAGACGAGGAGGAGGAGGAGATGATGCTCTTAATACCGTAATGAGTGAAACCTGGAGTCTTTCTCATTATAATTTGGCGTGAGAGACTGAGTGAGTGAGCGAGTGAGTGGGGAGAGCGAGTGACGACTTTAAAGACACGACACGGGAAGGAAGCAAGGAAGGAAGGAAGAAGGAGGCGGTGTCACTGTCGCAAGGATCATATTCAGTGCTTTTAATGTGGCAAGAGGGAGCATATGCCGTCACGCCTTAAAAACTCACACATTCGCTTCACACACTCGCTTCTCCCGCCTTGAAACTCCATGATAACGTTATTTTTATGTCTTTTGGGGAGTTTATCGTCTTTATTTTCCTCCCCCGTGCTGTGATGCTTAGCTCGTCCCCAGGGAGGGTGTCTGACGTGGGAGGAGACATCAAAGGGAAGAATGTGGTGATGGTACATTTGTTATCTGTAATGGTGTGTCCCAGGGTGGTATGGGAGTGGATTAGTGGCGTGGTGGTGGTGGTGGTGGTGGTGGTGGTGGTGGTGTAACCTTCTGTGTCGTTTTCTTCATTTTTTTTCTATTTTCTCTTCTTTTTCATTCACTTTCTAGTATGTGTGTTTTTTTCTTCAAGTTGTTGTTGTTGTTATTGTTTTTTGTTGTTGCTGTTGTTGTTGGTGGTGGTGTAACCTTCTGTGTCGTTTTCTTCATTTTTTTTCTATTTTCTCTTCTTTTTTATTCATTTTCTAGTATGTGTGTTTTTTTTCTTCAAATTGTTGTTGTTGTTATTGTTTTTGTTGTTGCTGCTGTTATTAATATTATTGTTGTTTTATTATTATTATTATTATTATTATTATTATTATTATTATTGTTGTTGTTGTCGTTGTCGTAATTGTTGTTGGTGTTGTTGTTGTTGTTGTTATTCTTGCCGTTGTTGTAATTAATCTCCTCTTCCTCGTTTTTCTGTGCTTCTTCCTTGTCCCTGTTCTTTCCTTCTTTTTCCTTCTTCTTCTCCTCCTCCTCCTCCTCCTCCTCCTCCTCCTCCTCCTTCTCCTCCTCCTCCTCCTCCACTACACACAAGTACACAGACACATTTATCCACTTATTCCATCCTTACTATGTTTGTCTACCTGTTCGTCCACCTTTGCTTATTCCGTATGTTTATTTATGAGACGAAAGAGGAGAGAAAGGAAATAATCTTGAAAATTCTCCTAAGAAAAACACGCTGGTAGTTTTGAATGGCAGGCTTCATGTTTTTCTTAGTGTGTTTTTCCCCGTTTGATAACCATCGCTGGACTAATGAGAGAGAGAGAGAGAGAGAGAGAGAGAGAGAGAGAGAGAGAGAGGGAGGGAGGGAGAGAGAGAGACCGACTTTCCTCCAGATTTCGACTGACTGACTTAGAGAGACAAACACTTGAACTTTCTCCGTCTCTCTCTCTCTCTCTCTCTCTCTCTCTCTCTCTCTCTCTCTCTCTCTCTCTCTCTCTCCCTTGTTCTTTTTCATCTCCCGCGTGCAAGAGAAAGAGAGAGAGAGAGAGAGAGAGAGAGAGAGAGAGAGAGAGAGAGACCATTACTCATAAAACTCATTATCATTGTAATTTCCCTTTCCTGTTTTCCCTCAAAATATTTATCCACCTTTTGTAAACTGGGAGTAAAAAGAGCGCCACTTTTCCCTTCGTCTCTAATTACTTTAAACAATTCAAAACAAGAAAAAATAATGGTCGAAATAAATAGGAGTAAAAAAAAATATACCATTACCCCCTCTCCTCCTCCTCCTCCTCCTCCTCCTCCTCCTCCTCCTCCTCCTCCTCCTCCACTCTGTTGCAGTTTCCGAGTGTCCATAATAATGTGAATTTCATTATAAAGAAAGTGAAAAATTTATACTTTTTTGTCCTTGTCGTGTTTAAGAAAAGAAATAGAAAAAGAAAAGATGAAAAATACAACAACTCGAGCATGGAAATTGGGTGAAAGGAGGAAGATAAATGAGGAGAGGAAAGAGATTATTGGATAAACGAAAGAAGGATGGAAAGAAGGAAAGAAGAGGGAGAAGAGGTAAGTAGATGAGGAAGAGAAAGAAAGGAAGGAGATAAGTAAATGATGAAGAGAAAGAAAGGTAAGAAGGAAGGAAAGAAGAAATAGGTAAAATAAATAATTAAGTGAGAGACAGAGAGGAAGGAAGGAAGAGTGAGAAAAACCAAGCAAATGAGGAAGAGGAAGGAAGGAAAGAAGAAAGAGAGATGAGATAAGGAAATGAGAAAAGAGAGATAAAAATTGAAGATAAATAGGAAATAATTATGAAATGAATAGATAAGAAAGAAATTAAGATAAAGGAGATGTAAATAAAATAAGAAAAATGATGAAAAATACGAAAATAAAAATAAGTGAAATAGAAAAAAAAAATAAACAAAATATTTTCTTTTCTCTCCTTTTTTTGTTATTTTCCTCCTCCATTTCCTCTCTCCTCCACCTCTCCATTTCCTCCACTTGTTTTCCTTTCCTATCCTCTCCCAAGCCCCTTCCTTCATATCATTTCTCTTACCTTTCTTCCCTTCCTTTCTCTCTACCTTACATTCCTTATCTTTCTTTTCTTCCTCACCCTCTCTTTCTCCTCCCATCCACATATTCATTTCCCTCTCACCCTTATACTATCTCTCCTCCTCCTCCTCCTCCTCCTCCTCCTCCTCCTCCTCCTCCTCCTTTGTTCTATCTTTACCTCTTGCTATATAGATTATCTTAGCTACAGTATAGTGAATGAGTGAGCTTATACTCCCAAGGCCCCCTGTTACTCGTCTTTCTTATGTCCTCCTCCTCCTCCTCCTCCTCCTCCTCCTCCTCTTTTTTTTAGTTATTGTACTAGGTGGTATCATTTCTCTTTCAGCCTTTCCTGTCACACCTCTGAATTTCTATCTCCCTGTGCTCTCTTGTTTTCCTGTCCTTAAACCCTGTCGTCCTTCAGCCTAAGTCGTAGAATCTGTAGTGGTAGAATAGGCACGCAGACAGCCTCGTTAGACCCAGTAAGGCTGTTGCTGTCTGTTCTTTTCTTTTGTTCCTTTGTACTCCTCCTCCTCCTCCTCCTCCTCCTCCTCCTCCGTCTTGTCTTTTCCTGTACTGTCCTGTCTCTCTTATCTGTAGCCAGTTAGAAGTAATTACCAAACAGTCTCGAAAGGACCAAGAGCTATGTTGCTGTTTGGCTTTCCTTTGTATTCCTTTGTATTCCCAGTGGCCATTCTTAAGTTCTATATATACCTTAGAAAAAATATACTAAGGAGGGACGATAAAGAAGTTGAGATAACCTTGTCCCAATTAAGAGTAATGATGACCAATTACCTTCCTCCTCTCTGCTGTTTTATGCCCGGAAACTTCGACTATAAATTGTGATAAATATTTCCGAGGATAGATTAGGAAAAAAGGTAAGTTAGGGCTCTCTCTCTCTCTATCTCTCTCTCTCTCTCTCTCTCTCTCTCTCTCTCTCTCTCTCTCTCTCTCTCTCTCTCTCAGTAGGGGAAGACAAACACAATCTTTTCCTGCACAAACAGCATCCTTTTTTCTCTTCTTATTCCTCCTTCTTCTCCTCCTCCTTCTCCTCCTCCTCCTCCTCCTCCTCCTCCTCCTCCTCCTCCTCCTCCTCCTCCTCCTCCTCCTCCTCCTCCAGCTCTCCATGAGGTTGATTAGAGAAATTAACGTGATTCATCTTATTCTTCCTTCCTCCTCCTCCTCCTCCTCCTCCTCCTCCTCCTCCTCCTCCTCCTC
>NC_059287.1:12665118-12670118 GCF_017591435.1 Portunus trituberculatus | reverse complement strand
CAGTTACATTTAAGGAGATATTACGAAGTCTTGTCCATAGTATTTTTTTCTATTACATCTTTTTAACCTTTCTGAATGCTAGAAATTACAGTTTAGAAATAGTACCAAACGTCTCTCATTAATACTTTAGACATATTTTTGTGCTCCGTGTATATATTAGCTGTGATCAGTATCTCTATCCGTCTACCTGTGTGTGTGTATTCCAAACTGCTTTTATCACACTCAGATCACCTCTCTGTCTGTGTTAGTATGTTTGTACGTCAGAATGTCCTCCCCAGGTGTTGTATGGCTGGAAAATAAAGTCAGGTGGAAGGCACAGGTGAGTGAGGAAGAGGAGGAGGAGGAGGAGGAGGAGGAGGAGGAGGAGATGATCTGATCAGTAGCCATTCAGTGCTCATTCATCCTCTGCAAATTAGTTTACCGTGAAATGTTTGGTGTGTGTGTGTGTGTGTGTGTGGGTAGGTGGGTGGGTGGGTGGGTGGGTGGGTGGGTGCAGCCAAGCGGAAACAGGCGTGAGGGTGACAGTCATGCAGGAGGGAGAAAGGAAAGAAAAAATGAGACTGAGTAAAAGAAAAGAAAAAAAAACTGGAGACGAGGAAAAATGTGTGAACGAGAGAGAGAGAGAGAGAGAGAGAGAGAGAGAGAGAGAGAGAGAGAGAGAGAGAGAGTTAAAAAGTTAGACAACGATGGATGGACGGAAGGAACAACGAAACAAAACGAATTGGAACGATACATAGAGAGAGAGAGAGAGAGAGAGAGAGAGAGAGAGAGAGAGAGAGAGAGAGAGAGAGAGAGACATGGGGAGAGCACTGAAGCGTAAAGACGAGACGAACTAAGCTGAAATAAAACAAACCAAAAACCAAAGCCAAAAACTGATTAATTAAAGCGAGAAACAAAACAATGAAAATAAGTAAAGAAAATCAAAACTTTCTCAAACAAACTGGGAAAGTGAAAAGTGATTTGCCGCAAGAGAAAGAAAAGAAAGTAAAAAAAAAATCAACTAGAGACAATTCCACAGATCAGAGACGCCAGCCAATCACTTAAGAGAAAGAGGAGGAGGAGGAGGAGGAGGAGGAGGAGGAGGAGGAGGAGGAGGAGGAGGAGGAGGAGGAGGAGGTGGACAAGGAGGAGGAGGAGGAGGAGGAGGAGGAGGAGGAGGAGGTGGAGGAGGAGGAGGAGGAAGGAGGAGGAGAATCGCAGGGAACAATTGGTGGTTGGTAGAGGAGTAATGGTGAAAATTAAAGCTTCTACTTCCTCCTCCTCCTCCTCCTCCTCCTCCTCCTCCTCCTCCTCCTCCTCCTCCTCCTCCTCCTCCTCTACTAGAAAGGGAATTATGGAACGGAAATGAATACGTATCGCAGGGAAGAAAAAAGAAAAACAATAAAAAAAATAGAAGAAAATGTAAGAAAAATGAGAAATAAAAGTAGAGAAAAGAGCAATATGGCAAAGAATTTCGAGATTTAGAACAGTAGAGGAAATAATGAAAAAGAAACATCGGTAGAAAAAAAGTAGAAAGTAATATTAAGGATGGAAGAAGTAAAGAAAAAAATGTAATTGACGAATAAAGAAACAGTGAAAGAAAATTGATAAAAGAACAGAAAAAGCTAAAGAAAATAAGAAGAAAGAGAAGAAAATGGATTAACCGAAATAGAAAAATAAGAAATAAAAAAAATCAATAACTTTTCGAGA
This sequence comes from Portunus trituberculatus, assembly GCF_017591435.1. Taxonomy (NCBI): domain Eukaryota; kingdom Metazoa; phylum Arthropoda; class Malacostraca; order Decapoda; family Portunidae; genus Portunus; species Portunus trituberculatus. The sequence goes on along the minus strand of NC_059287.1, from coordinate 12,668,429 downwards.
ATATTTAAGAAGGAAAATTAGGTCAGTTGAGGGGAGTGAGGGAAGGGAGGAGACGATTCAGTTAGGTAGGTATATAAGTGCAGAAAATAAGAAGAAATAGAAGAAAAATAGATGACAAATATAGAAAAAAAAAAAATAATAATAATAACTTTTTATAGAATATTTAAGGAAGAGAATAAGGCTAGAATGAGGAGTGAGGGAAGAGAGAGGAGGGGAAGTAGTTGGCCAGGTATAGAAAATTAATAGAATAAGAACGAAAACTAAAGAAATAACAAAAAAAATATAAGAAAATAGGTTACCAAAATAGACAGATAAAAAGAAATAATGACAATAATAACTTTTTATGCAATATTTAGGGAAAATAATTAGGTTATTGAGAGAAGGAAGAGGATTAAGGAGACGGAAAGAGGAGAAGCAGTTTGGCAAGTATACAGAATTGATAAAACTACAGCAAAAAAAACAAAGAAAAAAGAAGAAATAAAAGAAAATACATGACTAAAATAGAATAATAAAAAATAACGAAAATAACAACTTTTAGAAAATAAGAAGAAATAAAAAAAATTGATGACCAAAATAGAAAAATAAAAAAAATAATGAAAACAACAACTTTTATAGAGAATATTTCAGGTGAGAGAATTTAAGTTAGTGAGAGGAGGAAGAGTAAGGAAAGGGAGGAAGGGAGAGGAGGGGAGAGGAGGGGAGGCAGTTAGGCAGGTATGGGTGTAAGGGGAAGGGAAGAAGTAGGTAATTTTCCTATAGAGCCAGAGAGTTATAGTAATGGGTGGCGGGAGTGGTGAGGGTAATGGAGGTGTTTGGTTGGTAATGCTGTTGTTGTGGTGGTGGTGGTGGTGATAGTGGTGGTGTTGTTGTTGGTGGTGGTGGTGGTGGCGATGGTGGTGGAGGTGGTGGTGGTGGTGATGGAGGTGATGTTGTTCTTATTGTTGGTGATAGTGTTGGTGTTGGTGTTGGTGGTATAGAGAGAGAGAGAGAGAGAGAGAGAGAGAGAGAGAGAGAGAGATTTCCACAATATCAAATATACAAAATTGAGATAAGAAATAAAAAAAAATTTACAAGAGAGAGAGAGAGAGAGAGAGAGAGAGAGAGAGAGAGAGAGAGAATGTAAATTACTGTCCACTCCACTCCTCTCCCTCACTCCCTCCACTCTCCCTCTCTAGTTTAGCCTCATTCCTAAAAGTCCACGAGGCTTTACATTTACAGGGGTGCTTGGAAGGGGGGAGAGAGTGAGGGAGACACCCCAACACCCCTCTCACCCCCTCTCACCCCCTCTCACCCCTCACCACATCCCCTCACCACCCCCAAACGTGTCCACCACTTCAATCAGCCAAAATCAGACATAGAAGGGGAAAAAACAGTGTCCCCTAACTTTATTTCCTCCCTCCCCCCCTTACATGACTTTCCCCTCCATTGTGAAAGGTCGTCGCCCCCCTCCCGTCACTTGTTCCCACTCGCTCCCCTCCCCCCCCAATCACGTCTTCATTAACATATAACTGGTCGAGAGGAAGTACAAGGGCGCCGCCAATACGGATTATATTTGTCTTGTTTTGTTTCTCTCTCTCTCTCTCTCTCTCTCTCTCTCTCTCTCTCTCTCTCTCTCTGTGTGTGTGTGTGTGTGATGTTTTTTTTTTTTTCTTTTCGTGTTTTCTTATTTTGATATTGTGATTTATTTTTTACTTTTTATCCATTCATTTATTTGTTTTGTTTAGCTATTGCCTTTATTTTCTTTCTTTTTACGTATATTTCTTTGCTTCGTGTATTTATTTTGTCATATTTCTTTAGTTTTCTTTCAATTTGTTATACTTCGGTCTTATTTATTTAGTTTTATTCATTTATTCATCCATTTATTCGTTTATATATCAGCCGTCTGTGAAATTACTAGCAAACTATTATTGCTGTCCTATTTTCTGTTAAGGCAGGTAATTTCTCCTTCAGGTCAGAGCCGCCTAACTCTCCTACAGTTTATATTTACCCTACAATTACTATTCCAGAAACAAGAGACGAGGGTAACTAATTTTTCTTCTTGCCTCAAACTTACGCAGGCGAGAGCAAAGTTTCTGACTAATTGCATCTCTCGGCTGCTGGGAAAATTGCTAATGAATATAAGTATGTAATTAAATCACGTATAACTTATAATGAACTAAAGAATCAGAGTACGAAGCTTTTTTTTTTCTCTCTCTTACTCTTTTTTCTACTTTTCGCTTATATATTGAAATTTGTCATCGTCTTTAAGTCCTTCAATACTGGGGCACATTTTTATCACGAGTTTTGTGTATGATTAGACCATTTTATTGACATTAGGAAGAGTCTATGGAGGTCTGAACATTAATAGCCACAGTCTTCACTATTTTAATCCCCACATGAGTTTCTGAAGCTGTATAGAATGACCAAATAGTAAGCAGAATGAATATGGAAGCACGTCATGGTACTAAAGGGGTTAAGTCCTGATGGAGTAAAACTGGAATGTCATCAGAGCCCATATTCTGAAACACTTCGCAGCACATTCACTATTTTCAAAGGGCTCTAGTTGAAATGACACGGGTTTTTAAAGGTGTTTCTGTGATTCTAGTGACATTCTAACAAGTTTATTGCATTGCTAACAGGACAAATACTCTTTAGAACTATGCTAATCGTCTCTGTAGTCTTTGAAAATGGTCGAGGTGAGAGAGGAAAGTGTTTCTGAATATGGCGCCAGGTTTACAGTAACTATTTAGATCTTTGGAATTCCTTTGCCTGCTTCTGTATTTCAGCCTTCCTGTACCATGTAAGGTTTCGAGGCATTTATCCCATTCTATTGTCTAACTCTTTTATCCTATTTGGGAGCGGTACCTCAGTGGATCTTTTTTTAACCAGTTTTTGTTACCTTTTGGTCTGTTACTCTTATACTAGAATAAAATGCCTACTTCTACGCGCTGTAAAAAAAAAAATAAGGGTACTATAATGGTAGATTTGATAAGAATGGGTATTTGCAAAATTTTCAAAACGGTACATTTGGTGCTCAGAAAGGGTACATTTGAATGGGTACATTTGTAAGGGTAGAATAAAGGTATCACAATTTCATCACTAAAAATACCCTTTGTTAACCCTTTCTGAACCCATTTTTCTTGAGAGTGCACTAACCATCCCGCATCATTGAACACCATTCATTATAACTTTCACGAAATTACGACACAGGCCATAATAACACGAGGGAAGTTCCAGAAAGCTACCTTGCCTTCCACTACCCACCTGTATTCCTCCTTCTTGAATTCATCCATGTTTGTATTCTGTGTTTACGACTTTCATGAAGGTTTAGT
>NC_059287.1:12657618-12660118 GCF_017591435.1 Portunus trituberculatus | reverse complement strand
CCTACCACCAATAACGCCAATAAATAATTCAGTTTTCCCCGTGATTTCTCTCTCTCTCTCTCTCTCTCTCTCTCTCTCTCTCTCTCTCTCTCTCTCTCTCTCTCTCTCTCTCTCTCTCTCTGAAATGGCTTTATTTCGTTTTTTTTTATTTATTTGAGATGATGGAATTGTATGTTAACTCTCTCTCTCTCTCTCTCTCTCTCTCTCTCTCTCTCTCTCTCTCTCTCGGGAAACAGAGGCTGGGAGGGGATGAGCGGAATTATCGCTGCCTTTGTGTTAGAAGGCGTGGAATGAGTGGCGCGCGTTTTTGTGGTGTGTCAGCTTAGATGGCCTTTGTGCGTGGGCGTGTGGATTGAGAGGGAGAAGGAGGTGGGATTTGGTGGGTGGGTGGGTTTGGGTGGGTGTGTGTAGGTTTGTGTGTTTAAGTTAGTTTTATTCTCATCTTTTGTTTCTCTCTCTCTCTCTCTCTCTCTCTCTCTCTCTCTCTCTCTCTCTCTCTCTCTCTCTCTCTCTCTCTCTCTCTCTCTCTCTCTCTCTCTCTCTCTCTCTCTCCTTGGTGTTGGGGGAAGTGGTGAATTTCGTGTGTGAGTGTGTTTGCGTGTGTGTGTATATAAGTGCGTGTGTGTGTGTGTGTGTATTTCACTGTTTGATCTGCTGCAGTCTCTGACGAGACAGCCAGGCGTTACCCTACAGAACGAGCTCAGAGCTCATTATTTCCGATCTTCGGATAGGCCTGAGACCAGGCACACACCACACACCGGGACAACAAGGTCACAACTCCTCGATTTACATCCCGTACCTACTCACTGCTAGGTGAACAGGGGCTACACGTGAAAGGAGACACACCCAAATATCTCCACCCGGCCGGGGAATCGAATTCCGGTCCTCTGGCTTGTGAAGCCAGTGCTCTAACCACTGAGCTACCGGGTGTGTGTGTGTGTCTTTTTTTCTTATCATTTTCCCATATTCTGTTAATTCCTTTTTTTTTAATCCTTCTCATTACTTCCCTTCCTTCCTTACTTCGTTGCTTATTTTCCTTCTCCCTTATTTCTTCCCCATCTCTCACGCTTCCTGTTTACTTTTATTTTTTTTTCTCATCTTTCCCTCCGTTCTTCTCCCTCCCTCCCTCTTTCCCTCCCTCCCTCCCTCTCTCTGTTCAAAACTCGCCTTGAGCAGGAAATATTTTTACGATATCAGTGACACACGGTTCCCTCTGCCAACGTATTCCGTGTGTTGGTGGCCGCCCCGCCTCGGCCCGTCCCACCCCGCCTCACCCCGACCCGCCCCGCTTTGCCTCGCCTTGCCCCTGCCTCGCCCCGCTTCCCCAAACTCAGCTGTATGCTATTTCCATCCATTTCCCACGCTCCTGCTGTTGGTGGTGGTGCTGCTGCCTCTTTTACTGCTTCCCAATGCTCTTTCCTGCTTTTCCTGATGCTCCTTGTTTTTCTGCTGTTTTTGCTTCTAATGGTCGTTTTTTTTTCCTATTTTTTGTGCTTATTTTCCGTTGTTTCTGCTAAATATGGTCTTTCTGCTTTTTTACTGCTTTTTGAGTCACGCTCGTGTGTCTCTACTGGTTTTTGTTCCTCCTGTTATCTACTTTAAACGCTTCTCTGCTCATTTTCCTGCTTTTTTTACCTGCTTTTTTTTCTCCTATGGTTTTCTTGCTTTCCTACTCATTCCTGCCTGTTCCTCTGCTTTTCTGGTCTTGTTCTGGTAATTCTGCTGGTGTTTTTGTCCTTATCCCTGCTTTTCCTACTGTTTTCCTGCTTTGTCTTACTTTCCTACTCTGGCTTCTGCTGTCTTTACTACTGTTTCTAATGTTTTATCTGCTTTTCCTGCTTTCCTGCTAATATTCTTGTTTTCCTTTGCTTTCCTGGTATTTTTCCGCTATTTTTACTACTACTGCTACTCTCCCTCCTTCTTTATGCTTTCCTACTTAATGTTTCTGCTTTCTTTGTTACTTCTGTTGCTTTTTCCGCTTTCCTGCTAACATTCCTGCTTCATCTTTGCTTTTCTTCCCACTACTACTACTACTACTACTACTACTACTACTACTACTACTACTACTACTACTACTACTACTACTACTGTCCCTGCTTCCCTCTGCTTTTCTATTTAATGTTCCATCATGTTCCTCCTATTCCTGCTGCTTTCCTCGTGCACTATTTGGTAAACATTCTACTTCCCGGCAGCGTTTGGGCGTTTTGAGCGTTTGAGCGTCCGTCTCTATTTGCTTCCGGGATGAGAAGTGCGCCGGAGTGTTTAGTGCAAGTGTACCGTTTTTATTATGGCGTTCGTGTACCGTGGCTGCTTTCAGTGAGGCTGCGTACCGTGCTTTAGTCTTGTTGAGTCTCGCCTGCTATTTTTAACGTGGTGTATGAAGTATTTTGGAAGGTTTGTTTATCATTTTACAACAGGACTTTTTTTTTAGTTACTTTTCATGTCATAAGTAAATTGTTGTCTTTTATTTATTTATCGGTTTGTCTTGCTTTTCTGTATC
>NC_059287.1:12630118-12650118 GCF_017591435.1 Portunus trituberculatus | reverse complement strand
TTATTAATTTGTTATTTATTTTTCATTTATTTGATAATGATTTTTTTTTATTAATTTTTACATTTTTGGGAGGGAAAAATTTCGACACATCTTTTTTTCTCGCACTTTTTTTTCCTTTCAATTGTTTTCCTGGACATGTTAAAGAAAAATACTCGTCTTTTTCTTCCTCATCAATCTCTTTTTCTTTATTCTATTTTACGATTTTAACCCCTTCAGTACCATGTCACCTTTCCATATTTATTCTGCTTACTACTATTTCTACAACTTTGCAAACTTACATGAGGTATTAAATTAGTGAAGATTGCTGCCATTAATCTTTTGACCTCCATAGACCTTTCCTAATGTCAATAAAATGGTCTAATAGTACACAAAACTCAAGGTAAAAATGTGTCCCAGTATCGCAGGGGTTAAAATGGTGAAGACTGCGGCCATTAATCTTTTTATCTCCATAGACCCTTCTAATGTCAATAAAATGGTCTAATCGTACACATATCTCAAGGTAAAAATGTGTCCAAGTATTGAAAGGGTTAAAATGGTGAAGACTTGCTATTAATCTTTTGTCCTTCATAGACCTCTCCTAATGTCAATAAAATTAACTAATGGTACACAAATCTCAATGTAAAAATGTGTCCAAGTATTGAAAGGGTTAAAATGGTGAAGACTTGCTATTAATCTTTTGTCCTCCATAGACCCTTCTTAATGTCAATAAAATGGTCTAATAGTACACAAATCTCAAGGTAAAAATGTGTCCCAGTATCGCAGGTGTTAAAATGGTGAAGACTGCGGCCATTAATCTTTTTACCTCCATAGACCCTTCCTAATGTCAATAAAATGGTCTAATCGTACACAAATCTCAAGGTAAAAATATGTCCAAGTATTGGAAAGGTTAAAATGGTGTAGACTTGCTATAAATCTTTTGACCTCCATAGACCTTTCCTAATGTCAATAAAATGGTCTAATGGTACACAAAACTCAAGGTAAAAATGTGTCCAAGTATTGAAAGGGTTAAAATGGTGAAGACTTGCTATTAATCTTTTGACCTTCATAAACCTTTCCTAACGTCAATAAAATGGTCTAATAGTACACAAATCTCAAGGTAAAAATGTGTCCAAGTATTGGAAAGGTTAAAATAAAATGGTGAAGACTTGCTATACATCTTTTGTCTTCCATAGACCTTTCCTAATGTCAATAAAATGGTCTAATGGTACACAAAACTCAAGGTAAAAATGTGTCCCAGTATCTCAGGTGTTAAAATGGTGAAAATAGCGGCCATTAATCTTTTGACCTCCATAAACCTTTCCTAACGTCAATAAAATGGTGTAATCGTACACAAATCTCAAGGTAAAAATGTGTCCCAGTATTGGAAGGGTTAAGAGTGACGAAATCTGCGTGACATTTTTCCCTCATTTCTTTCCTCCGCCACTTCCCAGGAGACGTTAAGGAAAATAAAGATAAAACCAACCCAACCTCAACACCTTCCTCCTCTTCTTCACTTAATTCCCCACTTAAAAAAAATTTCCTCCCCCTCCACTTCTTTCTCTTTCCTCCTCTTCCTCCTCCTCGCTGCCAATCGATTAATTAAACTCCAGAAGGGGAAAGAGTAGGAAGAGGAGGAGGAGGAGGAGGAGGTAAGTTTCGATGTCTGGTGAAGCAACGTCAGGAGAAAGCTAATAGTGGTGGTGGTGGTGGTGGTGGTGGTGGATGGTGGTGGTGGTAGCAATGGTGGTGGTGGTGGTGGTGGTGGTGAGGTAAAATCCTTGACGAAGCATTTCCTCTTCCTCCTCCTCCTCCTCCTCCTCCTCCTCCTCCTCCTCCTCCTCCTCCTCCTCCTCCTCCTCCTCGTCATTATACCATGATCATCCTCTTCATTTTTCATCTTCCTGTTTGTTTTTCTTTTTCTTTTCTTTTTCTTGTTCTCCTTTTCCTCCTCTGTTTCCTGTTTCTTTTTCTTTGTCTTTTTATTGTCTTCTTTGTTCTTGTTGCTGTTTTTTTTTTTTCTCTTTCTCCTACGAATGTGAAATGCAATCTATTCTTCTCTCTCTCTCTCTCTCTCTCTCTCTCTCTCTCTCTCTCTCTCTCTCTCTCTCTCTCTCTCTCTCTCTCTCTCTCTCTCTCTCTCTCTCTCTCTCTCTCTCTCTCTCTCTCTCTCTCTCTCTCTCTCTCTGATGGTGAAATATTTTTACTTGTCTTTCCTTTCTTTCTTGTCATTTTAAAGATTCTATATATGTCTTTTTCTTCTTCTTCTTCTTCTTCTTCTTCTTCTTCTTCTTCTTCTTCTTCTTCTTCTTCTTCTTCTTCTTCTTCTTCTTCTTCTTCTTCTTCTTTTCTCATTCTTATTTTCTTCCTCTTTTCACTTCCTTCTTTTTCCTTCTTCTCTGTCTCTTTCTTATCTTTATCCCATTTCTCTTCTTTCCTGTAATTCCTCTCTTCTTGTCCTGTCCTTCCTCCTCCTTCTCCTCCTCCTCCTCCTCCTCCTCCTCCTCCTCCTCCTCCTCCTCCTCCTCCTCCTCCTCCTCCTCCTCCTGCTTGTTGCATGTGTGTGTTTATTGCATCCATAACGCTGTCGACACTGTTGTGAATCATCTGTGACTCACGTTAAAGGAGGAGGAGGAGGAGGAGGAGGAGGAGGAGGAGGAGGAGGAGGAGGAGGAGGAGGAGGAGGAGGAGGAGGTGGAAGGAAGAAGGGCAGGTGCCGTCTCTCATCACCTGGGAAATGGAGAGAGATGGAGGAAGAGGAAGTGGAGGTGATGAAGGGGTTAGGTGAGGAGGAGGAGGAGGAGGAGGAGGAGGAGGAGGAGGAGGAAGACGAGGACGAAAAGGAAGACTAGATTGAACGAAAAAAGAACGGAAGAATACGAGATGCAGGATGAAGAGGAGGAAAAAGAGAGAAAGAAGGAGGAGTAGGAGGAAGAAGAGGAAGAAGAAGAAGAAACCTGCAACTACGGGAGAAATAAAAAAAAAAAACAAGAACAGAAAACAAAAAATAAAAATAAAAAACCAAAACAAGAAGAAAAAATGAAAAAAAAATTGGAGAATCAACAGACAGACAGACAGACAAGGACAAACAGACATTTATATAAAGAGTGACAAAAAGACAACAAAACACAGAGAAATAGATAAATAGACACACACACACACACACACACACACACACACACACACACACAGAGGAGGAGGGTTAGATGATGTAAAGCGGTGTTTGGGTTATGTTGGCTTGCTTGAGACGTGACAGTATTGGCCTACTTATGACCTAACACTGGCAGGGAGGTGAACAGGAGGCTTGGGAGGGGCTGGGTAGTAGATGAACGACGCTGCTGACTGAGGAGTGAAGATACTATGACCCCTTGTTCTGAAATACTTTGCTCTCTAACCCTCACTGCTTTCCAAAGGCTGTAGTTGAAGATACGTGTGTTTTTATCCCCTTCAGTACTGGGACATATTTTTACCTTAAGATTTGTGTACGATTACGCCATTTTATTGACATTAGGAAAGGTTTATGGAGATCAGAAGAATAATGGCCACAGTCTTCACTATTTTAATCCCCTCATAAGTTTGTGAAGCTGTATATAACCACAAAATAGTAACTAAAAGGAATATGTAAACGCGGTATGGTACTCAAGGGGTTAAGAGTATTTTTATGGTTCTGATGATAAATTTCTAGTTTTATTAAAAGGAGAAGCTGTCTTGAAAACTCGCCTAGTTGTCTCTGTGGCCTTGGAAAATTGTCATCATGAGAGGGGAAGGCGTTTTTGACGAATGTGAACAGTAGATAGAGATGACAAGAAGAGAGGAAGAAATAACACGATAGGAAGAGAGAGGAAAAGAAAGACAAAATAAAAAGATAGATAAATAAGTGGACGAATAGATGGATTGATTAAGAGAAAAAAAAGGGAAGGTACAGAAATGCGAATAGGAAGGAAATAGAAAAGAAAAGGAGAAAAGATATATAAGGAGAAGAAAAAGAAAAGAAGGAAAATTGAAACGGAGAATATAGGGAAAAGAGCATGGAAAAAAATATAAAAGGGAGAGATGATAAGAGGAAGAGAAGTGATAACAGTAATGAAAATTGACGATAAGGAAGAGGAAAGTCGAAAAATAGTGAAGAAAGAAAAACTAGAAGAAGGAAACTGGAAGAGGAAGAGATAGGAAGACAAGATAAAAAGAAGAAATAAGGAAAGTGGCAGAAAATCGAGAACAGAATAGATAACAGATGATAAAGGCTGGAAAGAAGGAAACTGATTGAAGGGAAGGAAGAAAAGAAGGGGAAAAAATTTTGATTGGATGCAGAACAGGAAAACAAACAAGAAAAATAACAAGAAAAATGGGAAGAAACCGAGAAGAGAGGAAAGAGAAGGGAAAAAATAGAAATCGACAGGAGCAAATTATATGACAAGAGAGAGTGGAAAACAATTAAGAGGAAGACAAGAAAAAAGAGAGAGAGAAGAGAAAGAAAACAATGACTAAAAAATGATTGAAAAAACACGAAAACAAATGAGAATAAAGGCAGGAGACGAAGGAAAGAAGAACTAGGGAGAAGGAAGGAAAGAGGAAATAAGAGGAAGAGGAAAAACTGGCCAAAAAGAGGGAGAAAAACAAGATGACAGGACAGAGATACGAAAACAAGAGGGAAAGAAGGAAGGAGGATGAGGGAGGAGGGAAATAGGAAGGAGGAGATGGGAGAGAGGAGAGCTTTGTGAGAGATGAAGGGAGATAAAGATGACAGGGAGATGAGGAAGATGGAGGGAGGGCTGAAGAAGAGGGGAACACAGTGGAGGAAAGGAAACAGGATGAAAGTGTAGAGGAAAAGTAAACAAAAGACAAACAGCGTAAAAAAAAAAACTAGGAATAGAGAGAGAGAGAGAGGAAGACAAAAGACTTGGAAAGGGAGAAATATTTTTGTTCTATATTTGTATTGGAAAAATATGATGTAGGAAAGGAAACAACATGGTCCAAAGATAAAAAAAAGAGGAGAAAATTGTGTATGTGTGAATGTGTGAGAGAGAGAGAGAGAGAGAGAGAGAGAGAGAGAGAGAGCCCTAGACTTCAACAAAAGAATATCGTTTACAATGCCTTTTTCTTTTCCTTTCATCAAATTTAACTTTATTTACACAACGCAGGAAATACACTTGAGAAACTGTCCTGCAAATCCTTCTTTCTTTTCTCTTTTTGTCTTTCTCGCCTCAGTAAAACGAAAAAGAATTTACGAAGAGGAAAAGAAGAAGAACAAGAGGAAAAGATAAACTCTTGAGAATTGAAACAGTTCTTGCAAAAGGAAGCGCCTCGAGAGAGAGAGAGAGAGAGAGAGAGAGAGAGAGAGAGAGAGAGAGAGAGAGAGAGAGAGAGAGAGAGAGAGAGAGAGAGAGAGAGATGGACTAACAAGATGTGGTATTTTTCGTAAAGGAAGAGCCAGATTAAAAATAAAATAAGATGGGACAGATGAGAGAGAGAGAGAGAGAGAGAGAGAGAGAGAGAGAGAGAGAGAGAGAGAGAGAGAGATAATAAAGAGTGATCCAGGAAGCAATTAAGAAAGAGAAACGAGAAAAGGAGGAGCAGGAGGAAAGACACGAATGGAGGATGAAAGAGACAGAAAAAAAAAATAAAGAAAAGGAATTACAAAAAGGGAAATAATGGACAAGATTCGCGGTGCACAAGGAAGGATAAAGAAAGTGCGAGATGACAGAAAGAAATAAGATAAAAGAATATAAAAGGAAAATTAAATCAAGAGAAGAGGGAAGATAAAGAAAGACAAAGAAAGAAAGAAAGAGAGAGAGAGAGAGAGAGGAACGAAGAACCTTAATGAAAGTAGGAAAGAAATCCCATAAGATTAACTAGTGAGAGAGAGAGAGAGAGAGAGAGAGAGAGAGAGAGAGAGAGAGAGAGAGAGAGAGAGAGAGAGAGAGAGAGAGAGAGAATTGTAACACATTCAACGAAGGAAAAAAACAAAGAAAAGTGTGAGTGCGTTTGTGTGTGTGTATGTGTGTGTGTGTGTGTGTGTGTGTGTGTGTGTGTGTGTGTGTGTGTGTGTGTGTGTGTCTGTGTCTGTGTGTGTGTTCGAAGATAAACAGTCTGACGCTGAAGAACTGGAGAGAGAGAGAGAGAGAGAGAGAGAGAGAGAGAAAGAGAGAGTGTGTGTGTGTGTGTGTGTGTGACACACACACACACACACACACACACACACCAATAAAAAGAATAAAGGCAAAGAAAACGAGAAAAAAATGCATTAAACGCTATTACACCCCCAGAGAGAGAGAGAGAGAGAGAGAGAGAGAAGGAAAGGAAAAAAAGACATAGGAAAGCTTTGACGACATTGTTTGGCGCAGCGATCATTGTAGAAATAAAATAGTTTGTCAATGGCTTATTTGATGTAGTTTGCCTCCACAACAAGCGTTACTCGGCTCACTGTGGGGCGCGTTACTCGGCTCGCCTGGAGACTAGCCCTCCCTCCTGTGCCTTTCTTTGTGTGAGAGAGAGAGAGAGAGAGAGAGAGAGAGAGAGAGAGAGAGAGAGAGAGAAGGAAATTATTTGGAAAACATTCGTCATATATTTATTTTCTCTTCTCTCTCTCTCTCTCTCTCTCTCTCTCTCTCTCTCTCTCTCTCTCTCTCTCTCTCTCTCTCTCTCTCTCTCTCTCTCTCTCTCTCTCTCTCTTTTTTTTTTTTATTTAAACAAAACTTAATACAAAGGAACATGTACCCAAAGGCGCACTGTCGTGTGCTACCTATTCTAAGGGTACTACAATCTATTTCTCTACAATATTTACAAGACTTAAAAATAGATAATATACAAGATGGTCAGCATGTAAATGGAGCACTATTCGTTTCACTTCACTAGCACTATTCACGCACTGCACTACACTGAGTGTCACGTCACAAAGAGTGTCAGAGGAGTTGGCAGTGTCTGTCTCCACTTATGTGCCATCAGTTTGACACTGTGAGTGTTCATCTCCTGGACGTGAGGCACCGCGGCCGTGAACAAGTTCCACATCCTGGAGACGCGTCCTGCGAAGGTGCGTTGATGCTGACACCCGTGGGATCGCGGCACCTCTACGGCGTCACCACCATTGAGCACCGTTCTCGTGCTCCGTGCGGTGACTCTTAGAGGATGACGCAGCCCTGCCAGATGTGGCACTCTTTGCACCTGTGCCTTATGGAACACTACGATCGCCGCCACGTCTCTGCGGTGTTCCAGTGAATCAAGGGGACGCTCAGGCTCTGGGTGAGGTGGTAGTGCAGCATCTACTAGCCGTATGGCGCGGCGTTGGATGCTGTCCAGTCTCCTTCTGTGTGTGGCGGCACAGGACATCCAGGAGAGAGCTGCGTATTCAAGGTGGGGCCGCACCTGTGCCTTGTACAGCAGCAGTCTCCCCTTCCTGTCGAGGAAACTGGCGATCCTTCTGAGAGCGGAGATCCTGTGAGAGGCTTTCTTGGCAATGGTTTTGACATGCCTGTCAAACCTCAGCCCTCGATCCACCTCCACTCCAAGTATCTTGACGTCATCTTGGAGTGGGAGAGCAGCAGCGCCAAAAGACAACTTTCCTGCCATTGCTGCCATGGCGGCTGGGGACCGAGAGACAACCATTGCTTGTGTCTTCTCCGGCGCGAATGTCACTTGCCAGCGAGCACCCCACTCCTTTATCACTCGTAGCTGCTGATTGATGGCCTCAGCAGCCCGCCCACTGTCCTGGCGTGGATAGGTATAGGAGAGGGTGCAGTCATCAGCATAGGCCATGACTCCTGGCAGTAGCTGGAGAAGATCATCCACGTAGATATTCCACAGGAGTGGGCCAAGAATTGAACCCTGTGGCACTGATGCCTCCACAGGCAGGGACTCAGATGTTTGCCCGTTGACAACCACCTTGAGGCTTCTGTCCTGCAGGTAATTTCCCAGAGTCGTAGCAAGCCACCCTGGATGCCTTTAGCACGAAGCTTTTCTAGTAATCCGTTGTGCCATACTTTATCAAAAGCTCCTGCTATGTCCAAAGCAACCACTATAGTGTCCTTGCCGTCGTCGAGGGCGTCCTGCCAATGCCTGGTGAGAAGCATCATTAGGTCGGAGGTTGACCTTCCAGGTCTGAACCCAAACTGTTGGTCTGAGAGGAGGGCATTGTCCTTGAGATGGCTACACACCACCTCTGCCACGACCCTCTCAAACACTTTACCCACCACTGACAACAGGGATATGGGTCTGTAGTTTTTGGGTCCGTCCTGGAGCTTTTTGTGTGCAGGAACTACTCGAGCCTCCTTCCACACTGAAGGCCAGACGTTTTCCCGTACACAAGTTGTGAAGACTTGGGTGAGAGGGGCAGCCAGTTCCTGGGAGCATCGCTTCAGCAGGTGCGGGCTGATGTCATCAGGGCCGGTGGCTTTCTGTGTGTCCAGCCCCGCAATAATCGCTTCACCTGCTGATGCGTCACCTCCACCATGGTGACAGTCTTCTCACATTGCTGGACCAGCTGAGGCGGTGGCTGCTGTGGATTCCCGACCTTCATTTTTCCAGCAAACAAGGAAGCCAGCAACTGTGCCCTCTCCTTACTGCTGGTGGCGACAGTACCGTCCTGCTTGCTGAGGGAGGGATGGATTCTTGGTGGCCAGTTCCTTGTTTGTCCTTAACAAGAGACCACCAAGTTTTGTTTCCTACGCCAGTGCCACACAGTTTCCGGCGCAGGCTTTCCTCCCACTTTTTTAAGGCCCACTTGCTGGTTACCACCATCCTCCTGCATGCAGCCCTGTGCAGGTCCTTGTTGCGCCGAGTCGGGTTCCTCTTGTAGCGGAGCCAGGCAGCATACTTTGCCTCGGCAGCAACACGGCAACGGTAGCCAAACCATGGCTGATCCGTCGATCTGGTGGTGTATTCCCTGTGTGGGACGTGGCGTCTCTGGAGGGCGAGAAGGTGAGAGGTGAGTGCAAGTGCTTCACTCTCTGCTCCTCCCTGTAGCAGAGTGGCCCATGGGGTGTGGGTCAGGTCGCGGCGCAGGGAAGCCCAGTCTGCTTTGTTCCACAGCCAGATGGTGCGGGTGGTGGCCTCGTCCTGAGCCACGCCCACTTCCAGCTGTGTCAGTACAGCGTGATGGTCAGAGCTGCCCACGAGCCCCAGCTGATGACACTGAAGCTTGTCTTCCTGGTAGTCTGAGATGACAGGGTCTAATGTCCCTCCTCGTTCATGTGTGGGAAGGTGACATGATCTGTCAGACCCTGCACCTCCAGGAGATTCTCGTAGGCGTCTCTTTCCAGGTGGTGATTGAGATCCCCCACAATCAGCACGTGGCTGCAGCTGTGTGCCATCATCAGGTTGTCTAAGGTCTCAGTCAGGTACAGGAGTGAGTCAGGCCCTTGTCGCGGGGGGCGATACAGGGCACACAGCAGGAGGGCTGAGCGGTCTGCCAGCATTACTCGGAAGTACATCATCTCCATCATTGGAGGCGTGTCTATGTCGAGTAGCTGGGCCTGCATTCCTTCCTTGAAGCAGACAGCCACTCCACCTCCTGTTCGCTCCTGTCGGTCCCTCCTCACCCAGTGGGTGAAGCCCTGCATCCTGCCATACGTGGGCTCCACCTCACTGTTCAGCCATGTCTCGGTCACCACAACAACGTCTGCATTGTGTCGTTGCACACAGTTGTGGTATAAGTCTGCAAGGTTAGTCCGGAGACCACGGACGTTGCTAGAGACGACCTTTAGTTGGCGGCGGGGCAAGCTGGCTGTACCATGGTGAGGGATGGTAGTGAGCGAGGCCTGCTAGTCCGAGGTGGTGGTTAGGGTCCGCGGCCGACTGCTGGTACTGGTGAAGAGGAGTGGTCCACTGCCGCCCCTGGTTCTGATTCCAGATACCAGGCTGAGGAAGGAGTGGGCGAGGTTGTGGCAAGGACTGAAATGAAGTGAGGGGGTGGGCGGGCTGAGGCGCTGCAGGTGGGAAGGGTGTGGCTGTGTATCTTTCCACCGTAAGAAGCCGCTGTAGGAGACGCTCCTGACGTAAATCGTCAGTTCTGGCGTGGCAAGTAGCAGAAGTGTGTCCTTTCCGTGAGCAGTACTCACACACTTTTGCCTTGGCTCGCTTTTGTGTCTGCTTGGTGGCCTGGTGAGTCCTCAGTCCTTCGCTGGACACCCTCCTCGCGTCCTGCTGCACTTCCTCTTAGATTTCTTTTTCTCCAATCTCCTGAAGTGGTCTGAGGAGAGGTTCGTGGGCGAACAGAGGCACCGCGATCTACTCCGTTCGCTGTGTTTATGGAGGAAGAGTCCCTGCTGCTCTGTGTGGCGGTAGACGTGGTAGTGAGTACCGAGCAGTCACTCTGTGTGGCAGAAGGAGTGACAGTGGACGCTGGGGAGGTGTCACAGTCGCTCTGTGTGGCGGTGGAAGCAGTGGAGGTAGGCGGAGCGGTCGTTGTTTCCCGGGCAGGCGAAGGGAAGGTGGAAGTGGAGA
The DNA here is from genome assembly GCF_017591435.1 of Portunus trituberculatus. Taxonomy (NCBI): domain Eukaryota; kingdom Metazoa; phylum Arthropoda; class Malacostraca; order Decapoda; family Portunidae; genus Portunus; species Portunus trituberculatus. The sequence continues at coordinate 12,639,705 of NC_059287.1, read as the reverse complement.
AAACAGCTGCGTACCGGATCTGTTGCGGTTTATCCGAGCTCCACCACGTCCTCCACCTCTCAGAGTCCTGACAAACCACCTCCCAGTGTTCGTCAATTGACTCTGCGTGGGCGCTGACTGCCTGAGAGCGTGTGGCTACTTGCGTCTGGCGTCTCTCTCTCTCTCTCTCTCTCTCTCTCTCTCTCTCTCTCTCTCTCTCTCTCTCTCTCTCTCTCTCTCTCTCTCTCTCTCATCTCATTCTTCCTCAATCTTCCTCTTCCTCTTTCCTCTTCCTTCTCCTTTTCCTCATTCGTTCTTTACTCTTATTTATTCATTCCTCTTTTCTATCTTTAAATATATTTCATTTATTTCATTTCACCTCTCATCCTCATCTCTCCTCCTCCTCCTCCTCCTCCTCCTCCTCCTCCTCCTCCTCCTCCTCCTCCTCCTCCTCCTCCTCCCTAATCCTTCTTATCCTCTTCTTCCTCGTCAGCCTTATCTATTTCAAATCCCTTTCCTTCTAAACACTCTTAAATTCTTCCATTTTTATCTGTCTACTTCATTCCTCTTCCTCCTCTTCTTAATCCTTCTCCTTATCCTCTTCTTCCCTCTCTCCTCTTTAAATATAAACACTCCTTCCATTCTTGGCGTTCATCTCTCTCTCTCTCTCCCTACTTTTCTCTTTTTGTCTCCTTCTCTCCTTTCCTGATCCTTCTCTTCCTTCTACTCATCATCATCATCATCATCATCATCTCAATCTCCTTCCTTTCCCTCTCAAATTTTGTTCTTCGTTTAAACACAAATTCCTCATTTTTTCACATATTTCATAACTTATTTCTCTTTTCTTGCTTTTTTTTTTTTTTTTGTTCCCCTCACTTTTCCCAGCCTCCTTCATTTTTTTTCTCTCTCTTCTATTCCTTACTTTCTCTTTTTATTCTCTTTCTCATTATCTCTTCTTCTATTCCTCTCCATTTTACTCCTTATTCTCCTCCTTTTCATTATCTCTTCTTTCATTCCTCTCCCTTCTACTCTTACTCCTTTTATCCTCCTCATTATCTCTTCATTTATTCCTCTCCCCTCTACTCCTTACTCTCTCTCCTTTTATCCTCTTCAACTCCTTTTTTTTCCTCTCTCCTCTTCATCCTCCTTCTCTCAATCTCAAATGAAACTTACGTACTTCATTTTTCTACCTTTACTCCACCACCACTACAACCACCACCACCACCACCACCACCACCACCAGCACTGCCAGGATAAATCTACCTTCTGATGGGTCTTGCTTGGAAGTTTAGCAATAAAAGCGGCAGCAACGCGGCCTTTATTGTCATGGGGAGTAGCGATTCAGAAATACACGTCTTGATGACTGCTTTGAACGAGGCTGAGTTGCTTCTGGCTGGGGGGAGAGAGGGAGAAGGGAGAAAGAAAGGGAAAACTGGAGAGAAATAAAAGGAGTAAAGGGAGAGAGGAAAATAAAGGGAAAGCAAAGAGAAGAAAGAAAAATGGGAAAACAGAGAAAAGGGAAAAGAAAGGTGGTAAACAAGGAGAATAGGGAAAAGAAAGAGGGAAACAGGAAGAAGGGGGAGAAAGAGGGAAGTAGGAAAAGGAAAACAAAAGGTAAACACGGAGAAGGGGAAAGAAAGAGGGAAATAGGAAAAGAGGGAAAGGGAAAGAGAAAAGGGGAAAGAAAGACGGAAAAAGGGAAAGAGCGAGAGGAAAAGGAAAGAGAAGGAGAGGGAAAGGAAAGGAAAAGAGAGGAAGGAGAGAGAGAGAGAGAGAGAGAGAGAGAGAGAGAGAGAGAGAGAGAGAGAGAGAGAGAGAGAGAGGAAAAAGGGTGAGTAATATTTGCCTTATAATTTATTCTTTTTGGGTTTTAAAGGGTTTCTCTCTCTCTCTCTCTCTCTCTCTCTCTCTCTCTCTCTCTCTCTCTCTCTCTCTCTCTCTCTCTCTCTCTCTCTCTCTCTCTCTCTCTCTCTCTCTCTCTCTCTCTCTCTCTCTCTCAAGATTTCCTTTTCTTCATATTTTCGTCTCGTCTTTCCCTCATTTTTCTCGCTATTCTGCTCTCCTCCTCCTCCTCCTCCTCCTCCTCCTCCTCCTCCTCCTCCTCCTCCTCCTCCTCTTCTTCCTCCTCCTCCTCCTCCTCCAGGTGAAGGTGAGTAAATATGACCTCGTTGCTTCTCTCAGTTCATGACCATGTGAATGACCCCAGAGAGAGAGAGAGAGAGAGAGAGAGAGAGAGAGAGAGAGAGAGAGAGAGAGAGAGAGAGAGAGTCAACACTGAAAACGGTCAACATTCATCCTTCCTCTCTCTCTCTCTCTCTCTCTCTCTCTCTCTCTCTCTCTCTCTCTCTCTCTCTCTCTCTCTCTCCACAATGTAAATACTTCTATACTGACATCATTTGAAAATTTACCTCTCTTTTTCCCTCCTCCATCTTATTTCTCCTCCTCCTCCTCCTCCTCCTCCTCCTCCTCCTTTTCCTCCTTCTCTTCCTCCTCCTCCTCATTTTTCAGCCGTCTCATTTTCTTCCTCTGGTTTTATAAAAGAGAATTCACTGAACATCTGTTACAACCCTCCTCCTCTTCCTCCTCCTCTTCCTCCCTCCTCCTCCTCCTCCTCCTCCTCCTCCTCCTCCTCCTCCTCCTCCTCCTCCTCCTCCTCCTCCTCCTCCTCCTCCTCCTCCTTCATGACGTAGATAACAATAGCAGCTGGACTAATGGAAAAAATGTAAGAAAGAAAGATAGTGAGAAAAGAAAGAAGGAGACCATTTAAGAGAGAGAGAGAGAGAGAGAGAGAGAGAGAGAGAGAGAGAGAGAGAGAATTTCATAGCAGTCTCTCAGTGTCTCCAAATCCACCCACTTTTTATTTTATTTTTTTTCTATTCGAAGAGGAAGCGATTGGAAAAGTGGAATATAAAAGCATGGTCGTGGCGATTTTAAAGTGGAATCCTACTCAGGTGGAATGGAGCAAAGCGGGACGTCCCTTTTCTTGACTCCTCTTGTTTTTGTTTCACCTTCGTATCGTAATGTTTTTTTCACCTTTTTTTTAATACCATGTGGGATTTTCACGGGAATTTATGGGCTAAAGGGGGATACTTTTCGGGGTACCTCCTATCTCAAAGCACAAGCGCTAGGAAACTGTTGCCCTGAGTGAGGAAGCCCAACCTACACTCGGATCGTGGACAGGATTCGAACCCGTGCGCTTGGAGACTTCTCGGATCCCAAAGCACGCATGGTTCCACTGTACCACGGCGGCCACTTTGCCATGTTTTGACCATTTTTCTTCACCTGTGTAAATTTAATGATTCTCTTTCCTGCCTATTCTTCTTTAACCCTTTTGTGACGACTTTTTTTTCACCTCTACAGACTAAGGACTCACTCCCTCACCTATTTTTGTCTAATTCTTTCTACTTTACATTTTTATTTCTCACCTGTGGAAGCTAATGATTGAATTTCTCACCTGTTTCTGTCTATCTCTTTCCTAACTTGTCTTTTTTCCACCTGTCTGAATTAATAACTTATTTCTTATCTGTCTTTAACATTCTAACGTGCAGGCAAATGACTTCTTTTTTCATCTGCTTCTGTCTAACCTTTTCTAGTTTAACTCTTTTCTTCACCTGTTCAAAGTAATAACTGACTTTCTCTCTAACCTGTCCCTTTAAGCTTCTACTTTAATCCTTTTGTATTTTATTTTTCACCTGTTCAGAATAATGACTCTTTTCTCACCTATTTTTTGTCAAACCCTTTTCTACATTAACCCTTTTTTCACCTGTCGAAACTTATCATTCTTTCGCCCTTATTTAGAAACACCTTCCCCTCTCACTACGACAGTTTTCCAAGGCCACAGAGACAACTAGAACGGTTTTCAAGACAGTTTCTCCTTTCAGTAAACTAGAAATCTTGTCAATCCATCACTAGAACCATAATAAAACTCTTAAAAACACGAATATCTCCAACTGGAACCCTTGGAAAGTACTGATGGTGAGAGAGCAAAGGGTTTCAGAATTTAGGCCATTTTCTCACCTGTCCCTCTCTGAACACCATTTTAAACCTTCTTTTCACATATGCAGACAAATAAATCACTTCCCACTCACCTGTCCCTCTCTAAAACCTTTCCTTCACCTGTTTTTTTTTTTTTACCTTTTTTTTTCTTCGTGTGTAGGGTAATAACTCACCTCTCTCTCTCACCTGTTTCCGGTCTCCCCTTTTCCTTCCCCTCCCGTTCATCATATTGAGTCACGTTTCCATTTGTTTATCCTCTTGTTCGGTGCCTTTATTTATGTTGTCTGTGTAATTCTCGTGTTATTTATGCCGTGTTTGTTTTAGTTAACTTGTTTGTTTATGGGTGGGGTGAGCTGTCTGTGTGTGTGTGTGTGTGTGTGTGTGTGTGTGTGTGTGTGTGTGTGTGTGTGTGTGTGTGTGTGTGTGTGGAGTAGGTTTACATTAGTTTCCTGGAGGTTTGTCTAATGGAGGGAATGAAATGGGGAGGGTGAAGAGAGGTAAGCAGTAATTTGTCAGTGGTAACACACACACACACACACACACACACACACACACACACACACACACACACTTTAAAACTTTAAATCCTACCACAAAAAACTAATGAATGCCTTTGTACCTTGAAGTGAGAGTGAGTGGTTTGAGAAATGAAGGAAGGTCTGAAGGAAAGAGGATTGAAATGTACTCAGGCGACTCAGGATTGGCCGGGTGACAAGGTAAGTCGTCAAAGGGAAGGACAGAAGCAGGTGTGTCGGGAACTGGAGCGAGAATAAGACGGCACGAGTGAAAGTCAAGGGTACATCTGTGTGTGACTTGTGTGGAAATTAATAGATAGGTGAATCTCTCTCTCTCTCTCTCTCTCTCTCTCTCTCTCTCTCTCTCTCTCTCTCTCTCTCTCTCTCTCTCTCTCTCTCTCTTCATCTTCTTCTTCTTCTTCTTCTTCTTCTTCTTCTTCCTCCTCCTCCTCCTCCTCCTCCTCCTCCTCCTCCTCCTCCTCCTCCTCCTCCTCCTCCTCCTCCTCCTCCTCCTCCTCCTCCTCCTCCTCCTCCTCTTCTTCTTTTTCTTCATCTTCTGGTATTTCTATTTCTGGGATTAATTTTGTCATTTTTTTTTCCATTGTTTTGCTACATGATTTTTTTCTCTCTCTCTCTCTCTTTTCTTTACTTTTATCTTTACATACTTTTATTTCAATTTTCTAGCTCATGACTTTTATCCTTCACTTTACTTCCTTTTATTTATTTCCTCATTTCAGTTATTCTTCACCTTTATTCGTCTCTACACCACTAATTTCCTTCCGTTCTTTTACCTTTCATTTCCTTGTCCACCTTTACACATGTACCTATCCATCTCATTAAGTCACCCATCCATTCACGCCTCAATTTTCTTCTTTCCTTACATTGCCTCACGTTTTCTTCGGTCCTTTTCCTTCCCGCCTCATTGGTCCTCTTATCTTTCATTCAGGGCGGCGCGGAAACTTAACCGATTGAAGAAGTCTTCCCTTAATCTAATTCTCGGTGTATTGAAACTTGAGGAAAACAAGTTACAGAAGCACAATTGGGAAATAATACCCAGCTCTTTTATTTCTTCTATCCTTCCTTCATTCCTTCCTTCGTGGTGGTGGTGGTGGTGGTGGTGGTGGTCTTTCTGCTTTCTCTCTTGCATCTGTTTCATCTTTATCGTGTTTTTTTTTTTTTTACTCTGTTTTTACCCTTCCTTTTCCTGTGATGGTATTTTTATCTTGTTTCTTGCTTATTTTCTTCCTATTACTGCTATTACTCGTCCTCTTCTTCCTCTTCCTGCTCCTCCTCCTCCTCCTCCTCCTCCTCGTCGTAGTTCTCCTCCATGTCTTGTCTCATAGCTTCCTATTTCATCTCCTTCCTCCGTCTCCTCCTTGCCCCTTTATCTTACTCCTCCTCCTCCTCCTCCTCCTCCTGTCTCTGTCACGTGAAATTATAGTCAGTTGGCGTTGAGTTGTGTGGCGTGGGTGCGGCGTGTGCTGGAGTGTGTTGAGGTGTGTTGCAATGTGTCGCGTGTTGAGGGGAGGTCTGCTGGCTAACGTGTGTGTTGAGGCGTGCAGGGAGGTGTTTAGTGTGTGTGTGTGTGTGTGTGTGTGTGTGTGTGTGTGTGTGTTTCTCTATAGCTGCAAGGCTGAGGTATGATTCTGTTGTTACTACTATTACTATTACTACTACTACTACTACTAATACTACTACTACTACTACTACTACCACAACAACAACTCCTGCTAATAACATACCACAATAGCTCTAAAACTACCACCACCACCACCACCACCATCACCACGAGCATTATCAGTATTCCTTAACGTTTTAATCGCAGTGAAATAAAGAATAGATAAAAAGAGAGCCAAGCACCAGTCTCCTCCCTCACTCGGAATATTTTATCACTCTGCACAATCCCTCGCGAGTAATAAAATTTAAAACGTAAAAAGTTTCCAGAGTTTAATCATAAAAAGGCGAATTGTAGAATAATGACTGGAGTATTTTTCTCTTCATATTTTTTTCCCAGTAGCTGTTTTAGTAAGGGGTATTATCCAGTAGTATTAGTAGTAGTAGTAGTAGTAGGGAGGCGGTGGCATAGTGGATAAGGTGGTGAGCGGGCAGACGTCCACGCGTAGGTTCGAATCCCACCACGTACAGTACTCGAGTGGTTTAAAGTTACCTACATGTCACCATGATACCCAGGTTTTAGGTGGTTACACTCAAGATGAGCTTGGGCGGTGATATGGACCCTAATATGGGTACCACTATAAATAAAATTGCCTGCGCCACTAATGGGCGGAAGCTGAACAGCGCTTCCCATACACTCTTCATGTGTGCCTACAGGCGCTATAGGCCTTACCGTAAAAAAAAAAAAAGTAGTAGTAGTAGTAAGAGAAAGATGATGACGAGGAAAAAGAGTGGTGGAGGTGAAGTAGTAGTGGTAGTAGTAGTAGTAGTAGTAATAGTAGTAGTAGTAGTAGAAGTCGTAGTAGTAATAGTAATAGCAGCATTGGTAGTAGTGTAAATATTAAAAGGATGAAGAAGAAGATGACAAAGGAGGAGGAAGAAGAGATGAATAAAGAAGTTGTAATAGTAGTAGCAGAAATAATAAGAGCAAGAAAAACGAGATAGACAACAACAGTGGAAAAAAAAACACCCACCACCACCACCAGCAATCACCAGTTCCCCCAATACTCGCCATACCGTCAAAGGGACACTCACCATTTTAGACACGAGGCGCGCCATTAGTAGTAGTAATAATAGTATTTCTCCTTCCTCTCTCTCTCTCTCTCTCTCTCTCTCTCTCTCTCTCTCTCTCTCTCGCTTCTCATTTTTTTTTCAGCTTTTTTTTTCTCTTTCATTTTTCTTTCGTTAGTTTTTTTTTTTATCTTCTTTCTTCCCCTTTATTTATTTTTTCTTTTTCCCTTTTTTCTTCTCAGTCAAGTTCTTTTTTTCTTTTTTCTTTTCCTTTCATTTATTATTTTCCTTCTGTTTCCTTTCCTTTCTCTTTATCACTCATTTATTTCAATCACCTACTCTCCTCCATTCCTTCATTTTCCTTAGATACATTTCCTTTTTTTCTACTTTTTCCTTCATTCTTCTCTATTTCCCTTTCTCTAATTTCCTCTGCCATTATTTCCTTCCTTTACTTACAATTCCCCCTTCCATTTTGACTTTAATTCTTCTCCTTCATTTCTGCGTCTTTCCATTTTCTTTTCTCTCTCTTCTTTCTCTCCCTTTTCATCTCGTCCTTTATAGTTCCTTTCTCTTTCTCTTTTTTTCTCCTTTCCTCATTCTTCTTCTATTTCTTCTATTTCCTTCATTCATTTCTTTCCTTCCGCTTCCACCTACGCATCTGCAGCTTCCTCCCCTCATGCGTACACACACACACACACACACACACACACACACACACACACACACACACACACAAACAGAGTAAAATTATCTTGTTTTTCCTTCCGGCTCACTTGCTCTCTCTCTCTCTCTCTCTCTCTCTCTCTCTCTCTCTCTCTCTCTCTCTCTCTCTCTCTCTCTCTCTCTACTATGATTTACTTTTTATTTTCTTCATTTTCTTGATTTTTACCCTTTTTTTTTTTTTTTTTTTTTTAGAAAGAGTCGAACCGGGTTTGTTTATTTATTCATTTATCCATTTACTTGTTTATTTTAACGTAATGATCTTTTTTTATGTCATATTCTTTATTTCTTTTCCTCCTCCTCCTCCTCCTCCTCCTCCTCCTCCTCCTCCTCTTTTTGCTCTCATAATAACGACTCAAGGGCTTAGAGTCAACAGCCACGCGAACCTTTGTGTGTGTGTGTGTAGTATGTGTTAATTTTCACACACTCTCTCTCTCTCTCTCTCTCTCTCTCTCTCTCTCTCTCTCTCTCTCTCTCTCTCTCTCTCTCTCTCTCTCTCTCTCTCTCTCTCTCTCTCTCTCTCTCTCTCTCTCTCTCTATATATATATATATATATATATATATATATATATATATATATATATATATATATATATATATATATATATATATATATATATATACATGTATATATTCATTAATTCTATTTTTATTTCTTCCCTTCTTTCCATCCTTCCTATCTTCATTTTTTTTCTTCACTTTCCTTCTTCTCTTCTTCACCTCCATCTTTCCTTCCTTCTTCTTTTCCATCTTTCCCATTCCTTCCCCTCCTCCTCCTCCTCCTCCTCCTCCTCGTCCTTCCCACGTGCGTGTAAACTCTACATTACTCTGCACGGCCTACATTTCTCTCTCCTTTCTTACAGGTACGTGCGTGGCCTGAGCCGTGACCTGTCGAGACCATAACAGGTAGGCCACGCTCTGACCCCGTCCCCCCCTTTGGTACTGCACAGGTAGAGAAGGTCTTTGGGAGTTACCTGGTGCTTGTCGTCACCTTGTTGTCAATTGAAGCTTTTTTTTATCTGTTCTTTTTTCCTTTTGATTTTTGAGTAGTTATTGTTTTTCATGTTTTTTTTTTTGTATGTTTTCCTTCCTTCATTTTGTTTTCCTTATGTTATTTTCCTTCTCTTTCTTTCTCTTTCATTGTTTTCTTTTTTTTTTTTTTACTTTCCTTCCTTCGTTCTTTTTTTTATTTTCTTTGTTTTTATTAGTTTTTTTTTCTCTCGCGTAAATTTTTCATGTTTTATTTGATTTATTTCTTACCTCGTACATTTTCCAGTATTTCGTATTAGTCTTTTTTTCTGATTTATTTTCTTCCGTTTTTTTTCTATTCTTTGTACATGTTTGGTGTCACTTCTTCATTTTTTGTTCTTGTTCCCTTTTTTAATGTGAAATGTTCGTGTCACTCTTGCTTTATTTCGAGTGTTAGGAATGTCCATATGTGTGTGTGTGTGTGTGTGTGTGTGTGTGTGTGTGTGTGTGTGCGTGTGCGTGCGGAAAAAGGAAGTTTATGTTAGTTGAAATTGTTGTCTGTTCTGATGAATAAAGTATGTTCACCTCAACAGGAAAAAAATATTTGTTTACTTAGGGATTAAAATTTATATGAAGGCAAAGATATAAGGAATAGATGTGGAAATGGGAAACGCCAAAAAAGAAGAAGAAGAGGAAGAAGAAGAAAGATATAAGGAATAGATG